>NW_024353787.1:0-548719 GCF_902729225.1 Pteropus medius
ATGACAGCATCTCTCTCTCCTCTCTCTCTCCTCTCTCACACACACACACACACACACACACACAAATCTGCCTCTTGTGCTTTCATTCCCTGCACAGGTGTCTGTGTCACTGGGCTTCACTGTGTCATGGCTGTCATAGCACAATTCTCTTGAGTGACTTTTCCACTAGACTGTAAGCTCCACCAGAGCTGGGACCAGTGTCCCCAGGGCTCAGTAGGGGACCTGGTTACAAAGTAGACAAATTTTTATTGAATGAATGAAAGAACATACCAGTATAAAATAATTGAAACAATCCTGCTTACCATATCGATTGAGTGAAAGACAAGGCATCCATGTGGTCTGTAGTTCCCAGAGTCTGAGACGGCCTGGCCAAAGGAGCCCGGGTGGAGGGATCTGACGTGCTCTTTCTCTCCCCCAGGCCTGCTCTCTGTGGCCAACTCTGGCCCAAACACCATTGGCTCCCAGTTCTTCCTGATGTGTGACAAGACAGATTGGCTGGATGGCAAGCATGTGGTATTTGGGGAGGTCACAGAAGGTCTGGATGTCTTGCGGCAGATTGAGGTGGGTGGCCGCCTGGGCCCTTCCTTGGTGCCCAGCCTGGTGGGAGAGCTGGGGCGGGTGCCCTGTGGCCTGGAGAGAGGAGTCCTGGCTGCCTCCAGGAGGAGGCTGCCTCTGCTCAGGCTGGGAGTTGGGGGCTGTCCCTGAGCCACCTTTTAATCTTTACCCTCCCTCCCCTGGTTTCCCCTCTTCTGTTCCACCCACAAGGGCCCAGGGCAGCAAGGACGGAAAGCCAAAGCAGACGGTGATCATCTCTGACTGTGGGGAGTACGTGTGAGAGGCACGTTCTCTGCGCTGCCCCTGCGTGTCCAGGAGCAGTCAGCCTGGGGAACCAGCACCCGAGGGTGTCCTGTTAAGCAAGGGTCTGTGTCCTGGCCCTTCTCAGGATCAATTTGGAGCAGCTCCTCTGCAGGCATGGCCTGGGTTCTTCTGGCTCTTTCCCAAGCGAGACTGTGGGCCTGGGAGCCAGCACAGGCGCCAACCCACTCTCCCCACTGTGGACAGCTGTGCATAGCTGTTGCAGCTTTGCTGCCAGGGCGTCTCCTGGGCCCACCAGTGTGTCTTCTGGACATTTCTTCTGATAAATTAAACCCTGGTTCTTGTACTGCTGCCTGCCAGCCAGGCCCCTATGACTGGGCCATCCCTCTAGGACAGACTGGAGCACCTATCCTGCTGCTTCCCTTCCCCTGCAGGCTGTCCCTGAGGGCACACCCTTGTCAGACAGTGAGGCAACGGGTCAGAACAGGTGGCAGAAATGCCTGTATTTTCCCTCGCTCTTGCTACCAGGAAGGCGAGTCGGACTAGCCAGACTGTGTTCTTGCCTTCACACCTGCTGGTCGTGTCTAATGGGCACCTGTATTCAGTCTCAGTGACCCATTTACTTTTCGTTCGTTCATTCGACCAGTAGTCAGAATCATATTGCTATAGAATGCCCAGGGCCCTTCTTTTGCCAGGCACTGTGCTTGGGACACAGGAAACAAGCCAGAGGTGGTTCCTACGTCCTCCCCTCACCCCAGTTCCACTTGGAAATTGAAGTTTGGTGCTACAGTTCATAGCCTGTACTAAGCTGGCCTCTCACTCTGCACCATTTTTTAGCCAGCCACGCCACCACGTCACAGGACCAGAAACTATCAGTTCCTAGAAACCTCCTCCAGAGCTGCTACCTGCTCTCCTGCCGCCTGCAGTGTTCCCAGCAGAGACCCCTGCTCCTTAACCTAGATCCCCCTCCTCACCGGTGGTCAGTCACAACTGTCAGGACAGGCAGCAGTGAGGCCAAGAGAACAGCAGCTGTTCAGGGCTGATGTGACATCCAAGGGAGAAGGAGGGCATATGTAAAGTACTCAGCACGGGCAGTCTGAGTATGACATGCAGGGACATGAAGGCTGGCCTGAGGCCCCAGGAAGAGGACTGATCTTACAACACTGTGAAACAAAGGGAGAGGTTGTGGCGAGGACTTTATCACTTACTCTTCTTCCCTGGTTGCCCTGAGGAGATGGACCAGTGGACTGGCCAGGAGGCCGGTGGGTTGGGGACCGTGGGGTGGCATTACCCTGTGCTGTGCAAGAGCATTCCCAGAAGTTACCCCATGGGTTCCACCCATGACCTTTGTATGGGTGGTGACCTGAGACGCAGAGGTGAGGTGCCAGGTCCAGGGATTCCGGGCTAATGGCCAGCCCAGTGACCGTGCAGGCATTGTCTCTTCTGGATGCTGGGCGGGGCTCAGATGGGAGGGTGGCGGGGGCCCCACACGGCCCTCTGGGGAAGGAGCGGTGAGACCTGGTTTGTAAGTGAGAAAACTGAGGCAGAAGTCAAGGGATAGAATGCTACTGGAAGTTATGTTTTCAAAGATTGTTTAATACCAAATTTTCAAAATATAAATTGAATAAATCAGATCACCAAGCAGTGCATAGAATATGATCCTAACTTTGTAAAATATCCACGTTATGTATAAAGACAAATATGTATGTGCCAAGAAAAAGACTGGAAGGCAATATTAATGATGGTTTCTCTCTCTGGTGGGATTATGTATGTTTGTATTGTTTCTTATTTTCAAAGATTTTCCTGGCATAAATGTAATATTTTCTTAAGTGAGGAAAAACTTAACAAAGAGAGTTAAAATGGTTGCTCAGGGCCTCCCAGTAAGAAGAGAAACCTCAGAAAATTTCTCCCTTCAGCTTCCTGTGAGGCTTCAGATGGGCGCCACGCTCCCTGGCAGGGCTATGAGGGAGGTGGGGCCGTGGGCCACTGCGGGTCACTGTCAGCCTGGGCTCCTTCCACGGGCAGGGGAGGGTGCCAGTCACACCTCATCCCAAGAGATTGCCAAGTTTAGATTTTTTAGGAAAAGCACAGCTTTGAAGTAAATACAGCAGCACCTCCTGGATACATTCTAGGAAGAGCGAGTTTTCATAGGAAGGCACACAAGGAGGTCCACATTTGCAAATTATTTTATAAAGTAAGAGCACACTCATGTTTAGACATGGTGCTAAGTGCTCTGTGGACGGACCTGATCCCCATCATGGCTTTATACATGGCATGTACATGTCTAACTGAGAGTTTATGTAATTTATTCACATTAACAAGAGGCAGAGCCAGGATTTAATGCCAGGTCTACTGACTGCAAAACCCACCATTCTGTTTAGTCTCATTTCCTGTGAAATTGTAGGGGATTTCTTGGAGCGCGTTACCTACTTCCCTACACAGAGACACAAAGGAATAGGGCTTTGCCTGATAACCTGGCCTCAAGGCCAGTGCTGAGTGTGATTGTGAAGATGAACACTTGGCGGGGCGGTGAGGTGGACAGAGTAGTTTGCCCCACACTGAATGGCCCCAGACTTGGCCATTCCTTTGCATCTTCCCTTCATGTCAGCATTGACTTTGCCATCAGTGGGCCTGAGTTGACCACCCTTATTTATACTTCTACTGTGCAGCCTTGAATGCAACCTGGGTTGCCAGGGGCAACCAGTTAAACAAGATGGCCTTGGTAGCTGAATACTGCCACCTTGTCTTCTATGTTTCCAATCTCCCTTATCCGAGGCCTTTTCTGTTGGGTTTCCCGTGGTGGCTGCCTGGACCACTGAAGGTGCTAGAAGTCTCAGGAAGGCCATGGCCACCATGGCTTCACTGCATGAAGAGGAAATCCTGTCATGGCCCTCACGTTCCCAGTCTGCACACTGGTGGGTGAGGCAGTCCGCATCCTTAAACTTTTAATTTCAGACACCTTCCCGGTAGCCCAAGCCATGCCAAGTTCTGTGCTGTAGGCATTGGAAAGACCACACATTGCCCCTGTTAGACGTTTCCAAGCCTCCACGACCTTGATATTGGGAGGAGACATGGTGCTAAGTGCTGGGCCCTTGGCTCTGAGAAGGGTTGGGGTGGAAGGCAGATTCTCTGGCTTGAAGGACCTCTGCAGAATAAAGAGTCCTATGTCCTCATGTCATGGATCAGAAACTAAAGCCTGAATCAGGAAGGGGACTTGTCCAGACACCAAGCAGGTCAGTGGCTGAGTTGGAACCAGAATACAGGTCTCCTGACATCCCAGCTGGTGCCTAGTCCAATCCCTGCCAGCCTGAGCACAAAGCCCAGGCAAACGGGGGTGGGGGTGGGGGTCTCTTCCTCTGCACTTGCTCCCATTGTCTCCTGGTGGGGGGGCTGCTGCCCCACAGCATGGCCCCAGCCTCCACCCCTGCTCTAGACCCGCTCTCCGGGAGCCTGTCTTCAGGGTGCAGTGAATTCCAGGATGCGTGTCCTTGGGCACATGGGTCGTGCTCCCTCTGCGGGCTGTGTCTGTGGGTTGGGGTGGGCCTAGGACCTGCTTTTAATGACACAGTATTTCAGGATTCAGGCAGCTGGACTCCGTGTGCTCCAGCAGGTAAATTACAGGCTTAGCAAGTCAAAAATCAAATAAACACTCCAACTGCCTCAGCTGCTCCAAGGAGAACAGTGGTTTCCGGGAACCTCCCCACGCAGCTCAGCCTAATTATCGACTCCCCCGGGACAGGGGCCTTTTCTTTGGCTCAGAGGCCCCAAGAAACAGGACAGGACTTGGGCACACGGGGTGACCAGCCTGTTCTTACCTCCTAGACTCCAGCAGACACTGACAGTGTCTGGCCAGAGGCGGCCCAGGCACCGTGCTCTGGGGCAATGGATTGCTCCTTCGCATGGCAGGAGCAGGAAACCAGTTCATTTCAACTCTGAACCGCTGGTGGCTGCCTAGAGATTTGTGCTGAGGGTCCTGAGGCCCTGTCCAGGTTCAGTGGAAAAAGCACCCAGGTTGATTCTGATGGCCATGGGCAAGGGGATGGGCAGTGGGGCATCTGTGCTGTGTCTGCCAGGACCACTCACTGCACAGACTCTTTGCTTCTGCTGAGAGTTAACTTTGTCTCGGTGCTGAGCTCCACGTGGAGACTGAGGGAACTGGAAGCCCCCAAGGCTCTTGCTTCCCGGGGGTGTCGCCTCTTCCCCAGGCAGGAGAAGGGCAGGCCCAGGGCATGAGGACCCCCAGCTTGTCCTTTTTCTAACGTGCTAACGGCCAGCGGGTCAAGTTAGGAACTCAATCGTGCACTGTGCTGAGGGCATGCACATGCCCGGAAAGGCCCAGCGTTGCCCTGGGAAAAGGCAGACCCTGCTCCCACACCCAAAGGCTGTGGTGAGTGGCGCAGAGCCCAACAGCCGCACTTATGCTCCAGGTGCAGCTCAGACCGTCCCAGGTCGGCCACAGTGTGGGCCAGGACGGCCAAGGACAGGTCCTAAGATAGGCCTGTGCTGACCGCAGACAGCGCAGTCAGCACACCAAGGCTGCTGTGTGCATCAGGCCCTATGGGATGGAATGGGACAAACCACAAACCCCAGGGGAGGGGGCAGAGGGGCCTGGAGAGGACCAGACCCTGGCTGCACATGGACAGAGGTGTGAGGGCCCTCCCTGTGGCCCGGCCAGAGCTCTGCTGGCATTCGAGGGTCTCCTGCCCCTGGAGAGGGCCCGATCTGGGTGGCGCTGCAGTGGCTGCCGGGCAGGGCCTCAGTGGCAGCCGCAGGCCTTGACCACCATGTTGCGGTGCTTGCGCAGGATGACGTTGTTGCTGCTGTCATAGTAGAGCACGGAGGTGGCACTCAGCTTGGTGGGTGCACAGCACGCCTTGGGGACTGCGTCCGGCTTCATCAGGTGCACCTGGCCACAGAGGGGGCGGCAGGCAGAGGTGAGCACGGTGGCTTCTCCCAGGACCCGCCTAGACGCGGCCGAGCTCCTGCCTGCACCTGGCCTCCTGCCACTCTCCTGTCCCCTGCTTTATTCTCGAGCCAGGGCAGATGTCACGTGCACATCAGCCCCAGCCCTGACCTCCCTGACCCATTTGCTGCCCGAGGCCCTCAGGGCAAGGCCTGGGCACCAGCTCCCTGCCACAGCAACTCCCCTCACCTGAGGACCCTGCTGGTCCCAGAACAGTGTGGCACCTGGTGGCGGGTGCCTCTGCCTGATGCTCCTGGAGCACCAGCCCTCTGGGGTCCCCTCCGCCCCCTCTTCCTTCTCTGTGCTTCTGTAACAACCCTGACCCTGTCTTGTCCGCTTTGGCTGTTTATGGTCTTTCTCCTCCTCCTCCAGGGAGCCGAGGGACCGTGGAACAACTGGATAAAGCCTAGGATTCTAGGTTCACCCCTAGGTGTTCACACCATTATTTCTCAAAGTACTTTTCACCCCTCGTAACAGCTTCTAAGGGAAGTATTATTCTGGGAGATGAAGAAATGGGACAAGGCCACGTGACCTGTAGCAGGACTTGGACCCGGGTGTACTGATCCCACTCCCTCCTTCTAAACAGCTTTACCCACCGAAAAAAAAGCCTGATCGAGGAGCTATTTCAGCCTCCATACAAATATTTATCCTGAGACTTGGCAGGGTGAGCCGAGTTTACACTGGACTCCTCATCAAGGCCCCACATGGACGGGCCCTAAAGACAGCCCCAAGCTATTGGGGGCAGGCGGGAAGAAAAGCCTGCTTCCATCCACGTGTGTTGTGGCCACTCTGAGGGGCCAGGACCGCCCGGCCCTCACGGAGGCTGCTGAGCAGGACCTGGATGAAGCTGTCTGATGGGGTGACCTGTGTGACAGCCTGGCTCCTGTTCCCCAATGCCCAGCCTTGTCCCAAAAGCCCCAGCTCTGAGCCAACCTGCTGGGAGGGCCGTGAGACGCCACTGGGCTCGCTTGGGCCAGAGCCTCTCTACAGCCACAGGGGAAGCCGAGGCCTCTGCGGGGATGTCCAGCCAGACTGGGACCTGAGGGGCCACTGCTCCCCAACTTCCTAGTCTCCAAATGCGGTGTCTGGCTTGGCATTCATAGACCTATGTGAAAAACCAGGTGACACCAGCCTGGTGTGCCAGCCATGGGCTCTAAGTGGCTAGAAACTGGGGAGGGCCTTTCCTGAGAGAGAAACCGGGCCCACAGGGCTGTGGCCATTCTGTGACCCCACCCCAGACCAAGCTCGATCAGGTCAGCGACAGAAGAGAAACGGCCTTGCATTCCATCTGGCACCAAACAGATTGATTTGCAGGGTCCAATGTGCCATTCCGTTAGATTCGCCTTGAGCCACTAGGAGACCAATCAGAGGGTCTGTCACTTTGAGTACAGTTCGCTCACTGTGGGCCTCAGTTTTCTCCTCTGCAAAATGGGTCTAATGGTACTTTTCTCATTTCCAACACAAATGTATCTCGGACACGTGCCTTGTGCCTGCCGTGCCAGGACGGGGAGCACAGAAATGTCCCCAGACATGGTCCCTGTTCTCAGCCTCGGTGGGGTGGGAAGGGAACACGGACAACACTCCAGTAAACAGCCAGGACCCACGGAGTGGCACGACAATCGCATCGGGCCCTGAGTGCTGTGGGAGCACGAGCATGGCGACCACTCCTGGCCGGGAAGGACGGCAGGTGAGGCTGCGGGGCAGGCAGGAGTTGGCGGGGCCCAGAGCAGAGGGGGAAGCCCCCCCGGGTGGGCCGGCAAGTGCAAAGGCAGGGAGGTGGGGACCCGGGGCACGCGCTGGCACTGAGTGTCTGCAGGGAGGCGAGGGCACTGGGGCGTGTACTAGGGGGCGTGGGAGAGGTCAGTAGGGTGGCTAATGAGGGGCCCCGCGTCCCTGGCTGAGGGCTCAGACTTCCTCCTGGAGATAATGGGCGGCAAAGGGAAGTTTCTCAGCTGAGAATGAGGTCAGATTTGCGCCTTAGTGAGACTGCAGAACGGCCCGAGGGTGAGCCTGGAGGGTCATCTTCCTTCTCTTGGCCCCCAGGACACCCCGAGGCCCTCTCACATCACTCCCCCAGTCTCCTCAGGGCTCCTCTTCCTTCACAGGCCTCTCCTCTCCTGGGCCTGCTGTGTCCCCAGAGAATCTCATCTGCTCTCAGGACCCAAAGACCAGGCATGGGCCATGTCTCAGTGCAGAGCTTCAGCCTGGCCTCTGAACTCCAGACTCAGGGATCCAGCCACCTGCCTGCTTGGTCACATGGGGTCTCATTGGGCCTCAAAAAGTGGTGGCAGAAGCAGACAACCATTCCAGACCCATTCCCCCAATCCTCCTCCTACCCCAACAACTCTGCCCCCAGGCCTCACACACCAGGTCACTGAGCCCTCACCCGGAAGCCCCTGGTTCCTCCCCTTGTCCCTCCCTCCACCTGCCTCCACCATCCCTATGGCCTCAGCCACTTCTCACAACCTGCCAGCCACCCTGGTCCTCTTGTCAGGTGGCCACAGCAGCCTCCTCACTGTCTCTCGGCCTCCTCCACCCTCCAGCCATGGTCCAGCCTCTCATCCTCTCACTGCAGCCAGAGAGATACTTCTAGAGAGTCAGGTCATGATATTGTCTCCCTAAAATCCTGCAAAGGCTTCTTGCTTTACTTGGGACTAAATCCACCCACCTGCCACCTTACCAAGGACCCCAAGGCCTATGTTAGGGCCTCTCCGCACCCCAGTGTAACCTCCCTCGGCCTTCCTTTGCTCCCCTCCAGCCTGGCCTCCCTGCAGGCCTTGAGCCCATCCAGCTACTCCTGTCCTAGGGCCTGGATCCTTCTGCCTGGAACGTTCTTCCTCCTTGTGGAGGCCTAGTCTTCCTTTCTCACAGGACCCATTGTCTTGGCCTGTGCTTGGCTCACGTGTTCACTGACAGACCTCCTCGAGAAGGCAGTCACTGTCTCGTTTGCCCCCAGCACAGCCTGAGGGCTCACTCCTGCTGACCTACCTTGGGGATGGAGGGCCAGGGTCAGGGCAGAGGCAGGGGAGGGAGAGCCCTAGAGATGCAGGTGCGGCCGTCAACCCATGTCCCTCTCAGGCCCTGGGAGATGCATGTGCTTGAAGAATGGAAGCCCCGGTGGCCATCACACAGCGTATCCCCTCTGAGCGTCCCCAAGGTAGGCGGCCCCTAGGGTCTAGCAAATCCCATTTGATGTTGAGAAAGGAGGCCTTACAGGGTCAAAGCCACTTTTTACAGTCATTTACTCTCACCCTAAGGCATCACCTTGACAACCTCTTATCAGATAAAAATAACGCTAGGGATACTAAGAACTAGGAGTCTGGGTAAATGGTTCAGAAAGAAGTTTCAATACAACAGACATTTAAAACACTGAGCGATAAGCAGTAGCAATGATATTCCTCACAGAAACTATTATTCGGCATTTAAAATTACCCCAGAAACCAGGGCATCAAAAACCACACCATCCGTGGAAACACAAAGAGCTGGGAGGACCAAGGGAAAGAGCCAACAGGGAGCAAACAGAAGGCGGAGCCCTAGTCAGAACTGCCCCGGCACATGGGCACACGGTGACTCTCCCTGCACACGTCCTGAAGAGTGAACACACACAGCTGTCTCACCCTGTGTGCATGTGTCACAGAAGGTCGGACACACCAGGGTGCATGGGTGCACGTGTTCAAATCACACAGGTGCCGAGGTGGGTTACACATCTGTTCTGTGCGTGCATGTGACCACAAGCAGGCCGCCTTCATGAGTCTGGGTTCCACCACCCGTACCTGCATGTCTCCATATGCATGTGTGTGCATATGTGTGTGCACCTACAGAGTCTACACATGGTGTGGCCCCACAGGGACCAGCATCTACACATGTGTGGGAACCTGACTACGCTGCACGCAGCAGCAAAGGCTCCATGCTGAGGGAGCTCCGAGACCTGAGCAGGCACTCCCACTGCCGTCCTGGCTGTCTGAGACCCTCTTCCCAGTGCACCCTCCCCAGGGGTCCAGGCAGGACAGGTGCAGTACTGACCAGGGACTGCAGGATGGCGTGGTTGGTGGCATTCATGCAGGAGTCCAGTGGGAAGGAGCACTCTCCCTCACAGTAATAGGCTGAGTAGCCTTGGGGGGCGATGACCCAATCCTGGGGGTGAAGGGGGAGAATGGAAGAAGGTGCATCCCACCATGTGGCCCCTCCCGAGCCCCTCTATCCAGCACCTGTCACAGATGACTCAGGGCTGCCCCTTACCTTCCCCCATCAAACCATGCTCGGGCCCCTCCCAGTGGGCTGACATCCCGTTGAAGACCCTCAGCGGACAGGACTGGAGACAAGCTGTGTCCCCTTCACCTGCCATCAGCACTCAGCGTCATCCTCCCAGCCCAGCCCCCACCGACCACGTCTCCTGTAGCTGCTGCTGCAGCAAAGGCACAGAGGCGCCACCACCCTGGCCTCGGTTTCCCTGTTGTAGTTTTGACATTTTATGGCTCAGGATTCAAACTGTCTCCATTTTCATGGTTTTACAGAAAAGCACTTTCTCACTATAAAAGAACAAACTGGTGATTGCCCGAGGGGAGGGGGGTTAGGGGCTGGGTGAAAAAGGTGAAGGGACGAAGAAGGACAGACTAGTAGTTACAAAACAGTCACGGGATGTGGAGTACGGCAGAGGGAACAGAGTCAATGTTACTGTCACAGCTGTGTGTAGTGCCGGGGGGTACTAGAGTAATCGGGGGATAACTTTAATAAATTATGCAAATGTCTAACCATTGTACTATGTACCTGAAACTATATTTTTTGAAAAAAGTGACACATTCTCCCTTTTTGAAAATGTGGAAAACTCAGAAGAAAATAATACATGAGAAAATGAAATTCCCCATAATTCTGTCTCCTCCTGGAGACACACTCACGATCTTTAGAGGGAGGTTGTCATTTAAGAAAAAGGGGGAGAGTAGAAATTACCAGCCAGCCGAGGTCCTGGAAGCTGACATAGAGCTCGTGCCGACGGCAAACATGCCGGCCGTGGGAGCCGTGGACGTCATCTGCAGGGGAGAGATGGTGCGAGGTCTTTTCTGGGGTCCTGCTCTGTGCAGCAACCACGAGGGCTCCCAGAGTGGGGGACGCCCTGATAGGCATATTTGTGGAATGAATGAATGACGGGAAAGTAAACCATTTGGTCTCATAAAGCCTATTCCTGCAGCTCTGCTGGTGCCATGACCCAGCTCAAGAACCTTCGATGGCCCCCAATGGCTCCCAATGGCTCCAGAGTGACCCTGCGCTCAGCTCAGCCTCCCTGCTTCCAGCCTGTGGGCCTAATGCTCCAATAAACAGCCCCGGTGACGCTTGGTCATTGGGCCGATGCCTCCCACTCTCAGCTCACCTCCCCAGCCACACCTGTTCCACGAGTCACGTGGCTCACACTGAGGCCAGCTGAAGGGCCGACTCCAGTGAAGGAAAAGAGGGCACATAGTCAGGTCAGGCCTGGTGGGGAGGCCTTTGCCTAAACAACTGTGCATCCTGCAGGGTGCCTGGGAAAGAACTGAGGGCCGCCAGGGCCCGGGCTGCCTGATTCTAATGGAGATTTCTGGGAAGGCCTGGTGAGCCAAGGGAAGGCAGAGAAGGGACAGGGTAGCAGAGAGGCCCGAGAGACAGTGCAGTGGCCAGTCCTCAGGGGGCATGGGACAAAGGAGGCTATTAGGAAAGGTGGCTGGAGAGTGACCATCGGCTTGAACCCTACAGAGAGCTGGAGGGTTCTGTCGCCACCACTGGTTCTCGGCCAAAAGCCTGCGGGCTCCGACCCGGGCCAGCCCTGGACCTCACCGAAGATCCCTGGGAGCTTGTTCGGCTGCGGCAGCTCGTTGGTTTTTTTGGGCAGCCTCCTCTTCAGGGGCCTCACTGCCCGAGGGGCTCGGATGGGGCTGGAGCTTGCCCTGAAAAACGTGACCATGAAAGGCTGTTTGGAGCGCGGCGCCCGTTGCCCCAGCAGACCGGCCAGGCCGGGATCCACGCTGTGCCCTGAGACAGAGAGAAGAGAGAGGGCGGTCACTCGAGGGCAGTGGCCAGGCACACGGACACAGCAGGGACCTCTACCGGGCTTGGGTGAGGACTTGAGCAGGACTCACTGTCCCCTCGGTTTCCTCCTCTGAAGACCTAAGTCCCACGTCCAGTCCCAGCCCCCAGGCAGGCAGGTCTGAGGGAGATGGTGGGAGACGGGCCTCGTGACCGTGGGGTCGGTATTAGTGACAATTGAGTACACTGCCATTCGTGAAGCATTTTACAGGTTTCAACGTTATTTCACATGGATGATCTCACTCATCTTTACAGTGATCCTGGACCTCATATGTCACCGAGAACTTTCACAGTCACCCCCTGCTGGCCCGGAGCCACACGGCCAGGGACTGTCAGAAACAGGATTCCCACCTTGGTCTGAGGACTCCTAGGCCTGAGGTCTACCTCCACCGCCCATATAGGATTGATAACACTCTACGGAATGGAGTGGCTGACAGGGCTTCTCAAGTGCTTGCTCTGCTGAACAGGGCCCAAGAGCAGAAAAAAAGAATGTGTTAAAAAAATTACTGGCTCCATCCACATTATCCATGATTCCTTTAACCACTTTTCTCCATTTCTACTGTTACTCATAAGCCCCTCCAAGCTCTCACCTGGACACTGGCTCCCTGGGCCTCTCTGGCTTCACTTCACTCTTGTTTCCCACGGTTTCCACCTCTCACTAAATTCAGGAGGTGTTTATTTTATGCATGTAATAAAAAATTTTTTACTTAACAATAGTTGAGATTTACAGAAAAATTGCAAAGATGGCATAGAGAGTTCCCATATACTCAGACCGAGTGTCCCCTGGGAAATGTTAACATTTGTAGTATATGGTACATTTGTCACAACTAATGTACTGATATTGGCGTTTTATTAATTAAACACCACAATATATTCGAATTTCATTAGTTTTCCCCAAAGTCCTTTTTCTCTCCCAGGATCCCATCCAGGATGCCACATTGCGTGGTTACACTGCCTCAGGCATCTCTGGGGCTGTGACAATTTCTCAGGCTTCCCTTGCTTTTGATCACCTTGACGGTTTTGAAAAGCACTTTTCAGGTATTCTGTAAGAAATTCTTCAATTTGGGTTTGTCTGATGTTTTCTCATGGATAGACTGGGGTTATGGGTTTGGGGAGAAGGCCCCTGAGAAGGGCGCCCTCTCATCTCATCATATCCAGGGTACACTGGAGCCATATGACTGATTCATGGGAACCTCGATCACCTGGCTGAGGTGGTGCTGGCTAGCTCTGTCCACTGGCAAGTTACCTCCCCCACCCTCTACACTGTCCTCTGGGAAGCCAGTGACTAAGGGTAACCCACACTGAAGGGGTGGGAGTGGTGCCACAGATCCTTGAGGGGGGTGTCTCAGAGGGGTCTTCTATAAAAACCTGAATCAGATCCTGCCATCCTCCACTGCTACTAAATTCAAGAAACTCCCTAAAAACCTTTACCCTGGTTTACCCTCACTCAGAATGCCCCCTGCCTGTCTCTCTCAATCTCCTCTCCTTCCAACCTCGCCCGGGCCTTCTCTGCTCCAGCCACGGTGGCCCCTTGCTGTAGTCCAACACGCCAGTCCTGTGCCCACCTTCAGGCTTTCTATCCCCACTGCCTGGGATGAAGGAGGCTCTCCCTGCCTAACACCTGGTGAATGAATGAATGCGTGAACCCTGCTTCTACAGATGAGAAAACGGAGGCTTGGAAAGGTAAGTAACTTGCCAAGGTTACAGAGTTATTAGAAAGCTGAAGAGCCGGGACTCAAACCTAGGCCTCCCTGATCAGAGCCTAAGGGCGTAACCAACTGCCCTTGTGCCCCTACCCAGTACAGAAACTCCCAACGAGAAGGCTCCTCCATAGAAAGAATCACCTATTTCTTGGGGAGAGAACATGGACTCGCTCCCTTAGCAACTCCAATGCTGGTTCTGCAGGAGAGGAGGCAAACCACTGCTGCCTGGGGCCTCCAGCTGCCTGGAACTATGGGGACCTCACCCTCTTTACCCCCTGAGCCCTGGAGTTTGGGAGGGACGTTATCACCCCAGCGGCACAGCTGAGAAAGGAGTGGCCTTCAGGCCAGTCGAGGGGGCTCCAGCTGCGCCTGCTGCCAGCAGCCTCGGAGGAGCCCCCAAGAGAAGGTCCATTGCCCAGGCCCTGAGTCCTACCGTCCTCTGTTTCCACATAGAGGCGGAGTCCCAGGTCCTTGTTACGGTTCAGCAACCAGCGGTCACTGGCTGCTGTCACGTCCAACACCAGCCAGCCCTCGTCCCCAGCTCGGAGCGTCTGAAGATCCAAAAAGAACAAGTCAGACTCCCTGTGGACATGAAAGAACAATTAACTGAGGGCTGGCACAGCTGCCTCCATGTTTCCAGTGCCCGCCTGGGGGACTCTGAGTGGGGCGTCGACCCCCTGGCTTGGGCTGGGCGCCTCGGGTGCCTCATCTCACTGTATCTACCGTAGAGAGGTGTTACTGTGCCGTGGACAGATGGGGAAATAGGCCGGGAGCTCAATGGCCCGTTGCAGGTTCCACAGCCAGGATGGCAGGGCAGGGACTTGAAGCCACAATTGACACTGGGCCTCTCCCCAGGGTGCCGGGGCCTCAGGCCAAGCATCCCTCATCTCTGGGGGTGTGCTCCCAGAAAGCTCCCCTTCTGTCCTCTGGGAAATGTGCACCCAAGGGCTGGGCCGGACACACCAACAGGCTTGACCGGAGCTGGGGCGCAGGGCAGGCACCTGTTGGCCTGCTCCCTGACCACTTCGAACATGCTGACATGGAGGGTCCTGTTGAGCAGACGGGTGCTCGGCAGCTTGTAAATCCGGAACTCGGCGGCTGTGACCGCCTCCCCGGCCGGGATCTGGGTCAGGTCGAAGCGGAACTCCTTCCAGTGGGGCTCCTGGTGGCCCAGGGCGCGGTCGAGCTCCACTGCAAGACAAGGCGGGGCTGGCGCTCAGCCCTGGCTCCAGGCTCGGGCTCTGGAGTGGCAGGGCCCAGTGGGAGCCCAGGGCCGAGGAAGCCTGGGCAGGGGGGTCTATTTCCTCCTTGGGAACAGGCTTGACCCCAGGCTCTGCCCTCCGGGTGCTGAGGGGGTGCTATGAGGCCTGTAGTGAAGTGCCCAGCACAGCGCCTGGTACATGATGAGTGCCAGCAAAGGCAGCTTTCATTGCTTCCCCCGCAAGCCTCAAACCCTGCAGGCCCTGGCTCAGCCCCTCACTGGCTCTGGGACCCACAGATAAGGCAGAGGACAGGTCCCTCCTCTGGGGAGATGGACGTCAGACCCAAGGTAGAAAAGGGCCAGCCTGATGGGCAGGGACATGGCTAAGTACTTTTCAGAGTCTGCCGATGTGTGTGGATGGGTGTGGGGGAGAGTGAGTGCTCACAGCCTTGAGGGGTGACAGTGAAATTGCCACGATGTCATGGGAAAAGGACACTGCAGAGGAAGGACCAGGGCGAGCAAAGGTTTAGAGCTGAGGGACAGACAGCACAGGCAGGAAAACAACAGCCAGAAAACACAGCAAAGTGGGGAAGAATGGCAGGTCCCTGTTAGAACAAGGTGAAGGAGGAAGGGCCAGAGGGAGAGGTGGAAAGGAACAAGAAGTGAGGCAGGGGTGACCTCTCCTAGAGAGGCTAGTCAAGAGCTGGGGAAGTCGGAGGGTCCCATGGTGTGCTGGGATCTGAGCAGGTTTCCTGGAGGAGGTGACATCTGAACTGGCCTTGAAGAATGGGACAGAGTCTTGGAGGATGGAGAAGGTGGTGGGGAGGGCATGCTAGGCAGAGGGTACGTTGTATGCACAGATTGGGGGTGCCGGGCCACCCACAGATCACTGGTGTGGGGACGGGGCGTGAGCCTGGCTGTGGCCTGACTGTGGAGGGCTGGAGTTCCGGCCTGGGAGCGTGGGCTGTGGCCCTGGAGCAGGGGCCAGGGCTCCGGGCAGCAGAGGAGCGGGTGGCTGGGTGGAGTGGACGCTGTGCGTGGAGGCGAGAGTAAAGCACAGGCCGGGGGGGACCTGAGGCGGCGGGGCCTGGTGCGACGCTGGGCAGGAGGCCGCGGGCGCGGAATAAATCCCACATTTCCCCAGCTGCCGGGAAATGCCCAGGACCGTATATTTAGGGCCATCTCACTTTAGCCCCTTGTCCCTTTCAAACACTAAAAATCTGTGTTTCCGGAAAGCAGGGGTGGGAGCCGCCCAGCACCTTCCCCAAAACCCAACACTGAGATTTTAATTACACGTCTGTGAGTCTTTTTAAAAATTCTCTCTTTGGCTACTGGGTTCAGTGACCACAAGTCACCAGGCTGGTGGCAGAAGCGGATGTGGGGAGCACTTCCTGTCCTTGAGGTAGGGACATGGTCCAGTGATGGACAGGCAAACAGCTGTGCTGGGCGAGGCCAGCGGGCATACTTGTTTGGGCAGGAGAGATGAGCGTATCACCCCCAGACTGGGGAGGATTAAAAATAGAACACCCATCGTCAGACAGGGTGCTGGACACACAGCAGATGCCCACCCGGAGGCAGGCTGTTTTAGGTGCAGCTTGACACAGGGTGGCACTGGGTCCTACTGCACAGGTGTAGAGGGCAAGGTCCTGGACCTTCTCCGAGAGATGCCACCATGAATTTCTACACGAGTACCCCCCTCCTTACAGACATACTCACACACACACACACACACAACTTGGGTGACAATTCCCATGGATTCAGGGGCCACACAGACCACCACCATCCTGTGGCTGTGTAAGAATCCCCAATCCATGGGAGGAAGTAGGTCCAGGCTGTTGGCTGCCACAAGGTGCCGCACGGAGGGTAGGGAAGGGTCACTCCACCACACCCTTCTCCAGACTCCTCTCAGAGCATCATTAAGTGTATTTGACCCCAGGCACAGCAAGGGTGACGGGTGGGTCCCAGACGCTCACTGGGAGTCTCTGTCTGCAGATCTGATGCTGATTTCATGTTGGATCTGGGAACCGAGGGGACAACCCACAAAAGTGCCAGCTCCGTGTGGGCACCAAGCCATGCAGCCTCCCTCCCTTGCTGGGTCAAGAGCACCTTGTTCACCTGAACTGACCTCATTTCCAAACTTCCGTTCTGTGGGTTTGAAATCGATAAACCACGCAGTAGTTCCAGCAAAGGAAACAGCCCACCCCGACTGTTCCAGGCAAGTACCAGAGGGTGGGAAACTTTTAGAAAAATAATTTTCATCAAAAATTGGTGAAATTTCCTGAAGTGTGAAACTGAGGAAACAGAGCAAGTCGTTTATCTGACGGTCAGTGCGGAGGATGGGAAGATACCTGTGGGTCCACAGCTTTTTTAGTTAGGAGAGATATTTCCCAAAAGTGGTATTCTGGGAAAGCATTTTCTGGCCCCTCTGTTTCTTCCTTGATAACTAAGCAGGACAAGTCTGCTTTAGCCAGTGAGGTAGCTTCGGGCAGTGTGGAGCTCTCTAACCAGTGGTCATCGCAGGCCTGACCCTGCACCAGCCAGGCATATATTTCCCCACTTGGCCTTGTCTTTTCCTCTGTGAACTGAGAATAAGGATACTGCCCAGCCCTCCTCACGGGGCTATGAAGGGGCTTTGTAAACAGTCAGACCACGGGCAGGGCAGGGTGGCCATTCAACAGGAGTATCGGATGAGCCTGACTTACAATCTCCCAACTTTGTGCCAAGATGTGATACTGTCAGGGGGCCAAGCCAGAAATTCCAAGGCCGTGGGGTGGTGGGAAGGGGAGCCTCTGAATGACGTTTTTCTAAATAAATGTAGTCATTTGCTCACTTGTTTGTTCATTAATTTATAAATGAATGTATCAAATTCTTACTGTATAAAGACTCAGTGCTGGACCCTGGGAATGGGGTAAACAAGACGGGTAAGTCAGGTCTCTGCACTCATGGAGTTTACAGAATATAAACAAAAACAAGTAAAATAGGGATATTTTAGCTATCATAAGTGAAATATAGACGGTTATGGGCTCAAGAGTAATGGGAAAGGGGTGGGGGTGCTTTTCATAGGGTGGACAGTGTGGCAGTCCTCTGAGAAAGAACTACGTAGAGTGGATGAGAACACTCTCACACGACGCTAGTAGGAATGCGATAAAGAGGAATCTGGCAATATCCCCTTGTAAGATCCTAGCACATACATGTGAATTTACCCTTTGACACAACAATCCCAAGGACACAATAGAAAAATAGGAGAAGCCATATGCACAAAGCTATTAATCGGGCATGGGGACCAGACAAAGTTATCCCTGGCTCAAATAGAGACCTCTAAATGTTTATTTTCAACAAAATTATCAGAGCTGCCCAAAATGTCCAAACATTGAACCAGCTTCTGTCTGGGAAGCAGCAGATGAAATTAGTTTCTGAATTGCCTTAATGTGGCTTCCGGAACAATAAATAATCGTGAATCACCGTGTGGTAATGGGACTCTGGGCCTTCTCCAGCCCGTGGTTAAACAACCTTTGGGTCCCACATCTATGGGAAGAGACTGCTATGGGCAAGAGGCGGCCTTCACCGCCTGGTCGCCATCCACGTTCTGCCTCTCCATTTCTGGGGTCTTGCATCAGCCACCTACATGCTACACCTCCAGATGCCACACCACACTTTATGTCCACCAGCCCGACACCAGCAGAGACTTCAGCTATTTTTATGCCCTGGACAAAATTTAGAGTAACCCAGATGACCTAAATCGGTTGTGTTTCTGACTGAAAAGTAAGACTTCAAAAGAAACCTCCCCTTCCTCGAGCCCAGAGCCGCTGTTAAGAGAATAGAATCTTCTGACCTGTCTGTCTGTCCTTCCTGCCCTCAAACCCGTCTCCCCAGGCCTGCAGGCTCCCCAGGAAGAGCCCAAGGTCCGCTCTGTTTTCCGGGACCCCCTGAGCTGGCCCATCCCGTCCACATGGCCTCCTGGGCCTCCTGGCTGCCATCACCTCCCCCAGTCCCTCCCTGAAGCCGCTCTCTCCTGGGTGGCCCCCATCCCACCATGTCTAAAGGCTGCTTTCCTCTCGGTCCAGCTGTAAAAGCCCCTTGTCCTCCTCTGACCCCACACAGACCAGCCCGCCGGTCTCGCCCTTTCCCCCAACCCAGGAGTCCCTGTCCCTGGTTCATCTGCCCCGCTGGATGGTGAGCAGTTCCAGGTCAGGGAATGAACGATGTGGGGTGGGAAGGGAAGGCTGCAGCGGTCCACTTCTTAGGCCCCCTGTGTTCCAGGGGCCCAGAGGGAGGCTCCAGCCCCTTCTTCCCAAGGGCTCCTGGTCCCCTGGAGAGTGGCTCAGTGTCCAGCATCCACGGGTCCTTGGGCGGGTGCATCTCTGCTGGCCTGGGAGTGGCTTCCATGTCACAGCATGTCTCCATCAGAGGCCACCCATGTTTTTGCTTTGCTGTGGGACTTGCTCCCCCAGGGACCCGGAGGCAGATGGGCTGGGCCTGTCTGGCTGGTCTTGCCGGTCACAGAGGCTGAGGGACCCACTTCAGACCTAAAACAAGACCCAGGTCCCCACGGCCTGTGCAGGCCCACAGCAGAACCACAGAATTGATTACCTATCGATTCTCACCCCGAGGGCTTCCTCCCACCCAAAAATCTCAGTACTGCCAAAAGGAGGCCCAAGCCTTCATTTCTGAGGTATTTTTAGACAGTTCTCATTACTGACTTCTTTCAGAGCTGTTTCCATAAATGGCTCTGCACTCACAATTACCGGTCTGGGCCTCAGACGGCTTCAGACCGCAAATTAAAAGGGAACACCCGCGCGCTCTACCACATCAAGCCCGCCAAGGCCGAAAATAGGTCCAAGGAGATGTGAGCAAGAAAGACAGGATTTCTCCAGTTCAAACCGGGGGAAAGAGCTGCACTGTGGGCGTTGTTCAGAAAGATCTGGTCTTGGTGACACATCCCTCTCTCCCATGGGGATGGGCTCCCATGAGGAGGTGGGCTGGGTGTGCCCCCTGCCCTGTGCCTCACCTCCGACAGCCCCCACCAGGAGGCAGGGAGTGGGCACATTCTCTGGAAAGGCCTTCAGGGCAACCCTGAATAGATGGGGAAACTGGGGCCCCGAAGGGGTAGAGACTTGCCAGGGGTCATGTGCCAGGTTAGGGGCCCTTCACGTGGACTTTCAGACTGATGTAAAATGAGAGGCCCTAGAGATCCTCTGGGTGGCAATACCAGGATGAGGGATCAAGGTTCTGTCAACAGGTGCCCCAAGAATGCCTGCTGAAGCCCCCTTCCTCCCTGCAGAGACTCGGGATCTCAGAGGAGGACCCAGGGAGATGCTGCACCCTTTGTTGGCTTCCGAAAAGACAGGGAGGCTGGCCCCGCTTTGCCCCACCTGGTCCCAGCCCTGCCTCCCACTGAATTCCTCTTTCCTTCACGCAGAGGCTGGAGTGCACAGCGGGCTGGGGGGTGTCATGAAGAGTCTCAGGTTGTTCATAGTTCTCTTGAGAGGAGGAAAAAGAGGGCTAATGCCCCTGAATCTATAGGCAAAAAGTGACTAGAATCCCAAGAGGAACACACACAGTGAAGCCTGGGGGCTCTAACTATGGAAGATGCCTTGGAGAAGAGATACTTGTCTAGAAAACATATTTGAAAGTAGTGGAAGAATTTTGACAAGCAGAAATGGAGCACAGTGTACTAGACAAAGGCACAGAGGTGGGAAATAATGTGCCAGCTCCCATTTTGAACTGTGTCAGGCACCGTATTGGGCACATTATACACACCATTTCTGCTCATGCTCACCCAGGCAGCCTGCTCCTGGAACTTTGCTCTTTACCACTTGGCTGCAGGTCCCTAAGCAAATGATGGGATAGAGGTATAGGTACACACAGCAGGCTCTTCCCTCATCATACTGACAGCCATTCCGAGCAGGTGTTTGCTACCTTCTTGGTTGCCTTCCCTATTTACCCATTCTACTATGACACAGGCATTATTATCCCAATTATAAAAGTGAGGAAACCGAGATGCAGAGATTTTAAGTAACTTGTCAATAACTCACAGCTCTCGAGTGGTGGACAGAGGATTAAAACCCAGTCCTATTCCAGAGTAATTTACCATCCTGGTGGCCAGACAGGGTTTCAGAGAAAAGGGACCCACCTCCAACTCTTGGGAAGAGAAATACCTTTGGAAACAGACCACCAGCAAAATGAAAAGTCAACCTGTGGAATGAGAGAAAATATTTGCAAACCACATACCTGATAATATCCAAAATACATAAAGAATTCACACAACTCAATAGCAAAAAATAAAAATAAAAAATAAAAAATAAAAAATTTTTAAATTTAAAAAAGGGTAGAGGAACTGAATAGAATTTTTCCAAAGAAGACATACAAATAGCCAAAAGGTACATGAAAAGGTGATCAGCACCACTAATTATCAGGGAAATGCAAGTCAAAACCAAAATGAGATATCGCCTCATACTTCCTAGAATGGTTATCATCAAAAAGACAAGATAACAAGCGTTGGCAAGGAAAAAAGGGAACCCTGTGTACTATTGGTGGGAATGGAAACTGGTGCAGCCATTATGGAAATCATTATGGAGGTTCCTTTAAAAAATTAAAGATAGAACTACAATATGATCCAGCAATCCCACTTGTGGGTATTATCCAAAGGAAACGAAAACAGGATATCAAAGAGATACTTCTCCACCTCACCCCATGTTCATTGTAGCATTATTCACAATAACCAAAACAACCTAAGTGTCCATTGATGAATAAATGGATACAATAGAATATGACTCAGACATGAGAAAGAAGCAAATCTTGCCATTTGTGACAACACAGATGGACTTGAGGGCATTATGCTAAGTGAAATAAGCCAAACAAAGGTAAATACAACATAGAATCACCTATATCTGGAATCTCAAAAAAAAGAAAAAAAATCAAAGTCTTCATAGAAACAGAGAAGAAAGTGGTTGCCAAGGGCTGGGGTGTGAGGGAAATAAGAAGAGGTTGGTAACAGGGTGCAAACTTTCAACTATCAGCTGAATAAGTTCTGAGGATCTAAGTAAGGTAAAACATGGTGACTGTAGGTGATAACACTGTGTTTGTATAATTGAAATTTGCTAAGAGAGTAGAACTTAAATACTCTCACATACACAAAAGAGAATAAATATGTGAGGTGATGGATGTGTTAATTGACTCATTGGGGGAAATCCCTCCACAATGTATACATATATCAAATCATCATGATGTACACTTTAAATATCCTATAATTGTAAATGTCAACTATACCTCCATCAAGCTGAAATAATTAATTAGCTTTTTAAAAAGAAAAATACCTTTGGGCATGTGGTCACTCTAATAGTAAGTTTTTAAGATGGATAAAGAATTTACTGTTAAATAAAACACAAAGTAGCAAAACGGTGGGCATTTATGTCCCACTCTGTAGAAAAATAATAAAATGTTAGCATCTATAGTGATAAAATACCAGGGCCGGTTGTGGAGGGTTACATCAAAGAATTAACACGCTGGTTTTCTCTGAAGTAGAGGGAGGCTTACTAGGGAGGCTTACTTCCAAATTATGTTTCTAAATATATGGTCTGAATTTTCTATAATAAAATTCTCTAATAAATCTATGAGTTTTTTACAATGAACATGTTTTCGTTCTATAAATCCCAAAATATCAATTTTCTTTAAAAGAGATTCTCGGTTTTCAACATACATTCAGTACAGTCCGATTCAGTAGCACTTACTGGACCTAATGATGAGCCAGGCCTCAGGGTGGTGGAGAGGCAGAGACCGTGCAGGTGGGGAAACGATCTGCTGTGTGGCCTTGGGAAAATCACCTAACTTCTCTGAGCCTCACTCTCCTCTTTAAAACAAAGATTGACAGTAACTGTGAGATGCAATGTCAGAATAGACGTGGATATAGTCTGGGCATATAGTCATCACTAGGTGTCATTTCACACGACCCCTGAGCGGACCCACAGGTAAGAACTGTGACAGTCTCCATTTTATAGAAGAGGAAACTGAGGTTCCAAGAGGTGAATTGGAAAGTCCAGATCACACTGAGAGTAGGTGGAGGAGTCAAGATGCAAATTCTGTCTGTCTGCGTCCCAGATCCGAGCCCCCACCCCGGTCCTGTCTGCTCACCCACTGTTCGTCCCCTACTAGTTTCCAGATGGGGGAATGGCAATGTCTAGACCACTTGACGATCATCTTTATGACTTCTGTATGTGCTATTTGTCTCTCCCACTAGGTCAGCTCTATGACGGCAGGGACTTTGCTCTGTTCACTGTCATATCCCAGAAGCTAGAACTGTGCCTGGCACAGAGCAGGTACCACATGACTATTTGTTAAATAAATTAATGAAAAAATGAAAGAAGCCCTTGGTAAAGAATCAAAGACAGTGACTCTTGGAGTAAGTGTCAGTCACCCCTTCAAGGTTACGGGGCTGAGCAGGACTTGGGCCAGGTCCCTCACTGGGTCCTGACTCTCCCAAACCCAACATCCTCAGCTCGTTAACACTCCTGTCCTTGGCTGCCTGAGACCCCAAGAATAAATTAGTCTGGTGCAGGGAAAAGTCAGGACATAAGTGAAGATGGCTCCATTCATTTCTGACTGGACTTCTGCCTGCATGGCTGTTCCTGCCTCAGTGTCTCGATCTGGAAGATGGGCACCTGCCGCTCTGCTGACATGTGGAGAAGAATTTAGGAGGAACAAACAGAGTTGGTCCTTCCTGCCTCTTTCCTCCCTCCAGAGGGGCTGGGCCAGCCAGAGGTACAGCCAGCCAGTCACACCTGCCTCGGGTGAGGGGATGGCATGGTGTTGTCAGAAGGTGCTGGGGGCCCCTCATTTTTCTGACACTGCAGACTGGATGAGAAACCAGAGGCCCAGAGAAGGGAGCGCGGCATGATTTGGGACATGGAGGAATCGATGGCAGGCCAGACAGGACAAGAACCTGGGTGTTGCCTCCCAGCTCAGGGCTCTCCCCTCCCTGAGCACAGACGACACCAGGGGCAGGCTCTGTCTGCTCCACGTGGGTATTGGCCCCTATTACTGTGTCCTGGCCAAGGGCAGTCAAGATTCTACAAAGCTGAGAGTGATAGGCCAGCAGGGTCTCTGGCACTCACCACAGAACCCTGACCCATATGCCAGAAGCCTGAGAGAGGCCCATGGCCTCTGGGTCCCACAGGCTGCCACTGATGATCAGGTACTGGGCCGGCACCAGGCCTGGCTTCTCTGGAGGCAGATGAGGCCAATAGGAGAGGTGGAGCTGGAGGCAATAGGTGTGGGAGCCTGGGCGTGGGTGCTGACAGCACAGCGACTCCACGGTGGTTTAAGGGCCTTAACCTTTCATGGGCCTGGGGCCAGGGCCTCCAAATGAGGAAAGAATCCTGCTAAGCATCTAATCACCCACATCAGCCTAGATAATTACTAGTTAAAACCACTCTCACTGACAGCTCTACTAGTGCAATTAGTATGTCAGAATAAAGAAGGCCCTTCTGACAGCTGGCTGGGCCCATTCACAACTGGGCTTCCACTGAACAAGGACCTGCTTGTTGATCCCACAGAGTCAGAGGCCTTAGGTCTTAATGAAACACTCAGATGGCAGGGGAAGAAGCTGGGGTTTGGAATCCACAGCCTGAATGATGCCATGGACATGCTGTGTGGCCATGGGCTGGCCATTTAACCTCCCTGAGCCCATGAAATGAGGCTGGTAAAACAGCTTCGCATGGTGCTGCATATGAAATGAGAACTTTTATAAGGATATAGAACTTCGAATGCTGGTTTTTATTCTATAAATAGGTGGAAACACCTTTGGTTGGCTTTCAAAATCTGTTTCTGGGTTTTATGTGTGTATAAGACACGCAGGGACATTCCTGTCACATCCACACCAAGGCTGGGCAGCAGCTGGGAGGGACCAGGGCCAAGTTCACTCTAAAGGAAGGGCTGACTTTTTGCTCCTTCCACCTATCAACCAATGACATGGCAACTCTGAGGATACACTGATGACCAGGAGCCCCATTTTACAAGTAGGGACCTAAGGCTCAGAGGGGCTTGAGATCACATAGCAGAGTCAGAAGGGGAAGCAGACCTTTCTGAGCTCAAGGCGCTGCTTGATTCACAGCAGCAGCTCCCACTAGGGCTGGGGGAAGCAGAGGATGCTGGGGGAAGCAGGACGTGGGCTGGGCAGTAACTCACTCTAGTAGATGACTCCCCTGGGGCCATTCTCAGAGTGATTGCATCCACAGCTCTTCTAGGTCCTGAGCCATGAGTCAACATGTCCGGAAGACAGAGCCTCAATTCTCTGTCCCAAGTGCCCATGCCTGTCCTCTACAGGAAGGCAGCATACAAAACTCACCAGCTGGAGTCTTGTGCTGGGCACTGGGCTCCCAGTAGAGGTTAACAGGGGCTTCCTGCTGTTTACTCCCCCACCTCAGCCCACCACCAGTTCTGGGGTAAGAGGCACAGAGGCCTCCTTGGCTGTCCCTTCTTTCTGTTTTTGCTTAGGAAGCAATTAGCTGAGGACCCCACAACATTTGTTGCTGCTCCATGTCCCCTGGATTCCTCTGCCTAAATCACTCTGAAAGCTCCCTCCACCCTGAAAGCCCATCCTCTTGACAGTAGAAATGTCCTTGAGGACTGGATATAAGACCAAACAACCTGGGCCCATCCTGGCTCGGCCACGTAGAGGTTGTGCTATTCTGAGTGTGACATGGCCTCTCTGAGCCTCGCTGTCCTCATCTGGGAGATGGTAATGAACATTATGATTGTTAACTGGGTTGTCGGGAGGATTGAGAGTGATGCTGTAGGTGAAGGGAGGCTGGTGGCCTTGGCAAGGGTCCTCTCCCTGCTCTCAGCCCCAAGCTCTCTCCACCCCAGGCTGAGTTGTAGTTCTTGGGTCCCCAGGTCCCAAGCCCAGACCTCTGCCCCTCGCTGGCCACAGATAGGAGGCAGAGCAGATGGGGAAACAAATATTCATGACTGTAGATTAAAGAGAGATTAGTGATGGAAAAAGATATCTTTGAGAATTTTAAGGGTAAGTGGCTCCACGATTTAGAGTGAAATTTCTGCAGAAAGGAAAAGCTGGGCTTTGCCTGGAAGAACAATGAGGGTCCGAGCTGTCCACAAGGTCACTCCACAGGCCTGGACACTCAGTGCATTTCAAGCTATGTTCTGGGTGCTGGTCATGAGTGACAAGACCAGGGACTGCCCCACTGAGCTGTCTGCTCCTTCTCTGCCTGCTCCCCTGACAGCCACACCTCCACCTGCAGGCTCCCAGGCTCTGGCTATTGTGGACTCAGGACATCTGGGTTATCCTCTCAGCTCTGGTCATTTCGGTGATGTGACTGGGGTTTTCCATGCTGAACTTTGCCCCTCTCTTCAGTACTGACCTTATCACAATGACAGCATCACAGCCTCTGTTTACTCATCCATCTCCCCAGGACCAGACTGTCTTCCTGGCACTGCCCAGGTCCACCCGACATTACATGATTCCTACTCTTGGGTGTGTTTGGGAACGGGGTGACTGTACACACCCCTGGGACTCACATTCCTGCATCCGCCCCTCCCCACCCACAGCTCTCCGACCCCACAACCCTTAGACCTGGTCGCCCTGACCTGGCAGTAACCACTCCCCTGTGGGGCCCTGTCCACCACACAGCCCAAGGTTGTGCAATCTCCTCTGCAGCCCGTGTTCCCCCCCGAGGGGGCGCCCGGACACTTGGGTCCCCGTCCTCACACGCGCGTTCTCGCGGAGGTCGCACGGGCACAGCAGGGTCACCGACGCCCATCCCCGGAGCCCGCACTCACCCATGTTGACGAAGCTCATGACCAGGTCCGCGCGGCCCAGGAGCCGCTCCCGGGAGCCGCCATCCTCGTCGTCGTCGCCGGCCATGGCATGGTAGAGGTCCAGCATGAAGAGCGGCGCCGACAAAGGCAGCCGGGCGCCGGCAGGAGGTGCGCGGGGCCGGGGCCGCCCAGGCAGCCCGAGCACCGCTAGGATCTCGTGCTGCAGGTCGCGGCGCTCGCGCGGGCCCAGGCGGCGCTGCGGGCAGCCGGGCGCGGGGCGCGGGCCGGGACCGCCGCCGCTCAGCGCGCACAGCGCCAGGCCCAGGAGCCAGAGAGGCCCGGGGCGCGCGGCCATGGCGGGCTGGACCGGACCGGCGCTCACCGAGCGCTCATCCGCTCCGCCGCCGGCCCGGGGTCCTGGATCCCCGACGGCGAGCTATACGTCGGGCTCCGGGACGGCGGGACCTGACGGGAGTCGTCCGCGGCCGCAGCGCGGTGCCTACAGCGCCCCGCACGCCGCACCTGTCTTGTCGTCGGGTCGGGGTGGCTGTGGCTGCCAAGACCTCACGGCAGAGGCTACTCCGGGGACTGGGGGCCGTCAGCTAGTGTGTATGTCGCCGCTGTCCTGTCCAGTCTGATTGCCGCGAGGCTCGCTCCGTCTGCGCCACGGGAGAGCTGCCGTCGGGTATCCCTGAGGCTGGCGCGGGCTCAGCCGGACCTGCTGTTTGTGGTCAGCTCGCCCGCAGCTGCTGCGGCAGGTCCCGCGCTGCACAGTCGGGGCCCGCCCCCTCTGGGCATGGCCAATGGGGACGCGGGGGCGGGGCCGAGGCAGCAGAACGCCTGTCCTGAAGTGCGTGGGGGCGGGGCTGGTTAGATGAGAGATCCGCAGCCCAGGCGTCGTTGTCATCTGGGGAGTCAGGGTCGTCCTGGGTGACCCTCCCATCCTCTGGCCGCGCGATTGGCGCGGGGCCTCGGCCTCGGGACCCCAACGTAGGGAAAGCGGCCCGAGGCAGGGAAAGCAGAAACCTGCGCTCTCGCGGGGCATGTCCTTAAGCGCCCTCGCACGGGCGGAGATCCCGAATCTCATTCCCGCCAGCCCCAACTTGGTGCGCGAAGTGTCGCCCCCGACCCAAAATGAGGCCTCAGTCCCTTGTGGAAGGGCCCCATTGTGCCAGCCCAAAGAGTAAGACGTCTTTCTCTGCAGCCGCGCCCGGGTTCCTAGCCACAGCAGCCCCTCGCCAGCCATCTGGCGCTCTCCCCGCCGTCCCCTTGCGTACACCGCTAAGGGCTTCTCCTTCCCCAATGCCTACTCTGTCGCTGCTCCCAGCGCGCCCACCTACCTGGCTCTTGTGTGCTCCCGACCAGCACCCCCACGACCCACCTATGGGTCGAATCTCCCAGGCGCTGACACCCGCGACACCAAACACCAGCTCTAGGGCGCCCGCTGTGGACCCTGCGTGCTGATCCAGCCATGTGCCGCAGACGCGCACCTGCCTCCAGCCGGGCCAAAGAACTCTGGGGCCCTTCCTGAGCTCCTGGGAACCGCCTTTGCTCATCTTAATTGTCAAGGTCCTCCGCGGCTTGCAAGAGAAGGCCCGTAAAGAAACTTCTGGATTGACCAGCACGTTTCTGCACAGCCTGCTCTTCCCTGCTCTTTCGCACTGTGCTTATTCATTTATGATTAAGGCCCTGCGCTGTGAAGAAGTGACTCCTAGACTGAGCTTGGACTGTTGGAAGGAATTGGTTGGGACAACAGGAAAGGTCAGTGGGAAGAGAATGTTCCACTCAGAGGAAATAGCTGTCAAGGCCAGAAGATTCCAGAGAGCATAACGACGGCAGGTAACACTTAGCACTTACACCTGTTGGGCATAACTTCTTTCACGTTCACACATTGTTATAGGGTAGATGCCAGCTAAATTCTCTCTTTAAACAGATGAGGAAACTGAGGCACGCAAGGTTAAGGGATTCCCCTGGTCACACACAGTGGAGCTAGGTTGGGGCCTCTGTGCATGTGCAGGTGAGCATTCAGTGGAGCCTGGAGAGTGTGGGGGCATTTGGGGAGGCTGAGCATGAAGGGTGGTCTAGCTATAGCCCCAAAATGGACTTGCAGGGAGGGTAGATGGGGGCTCTGTACACAAGGTGGTTATGGTGTCTCAATGTAGATTCAAGACTGAACCTCAAAATAAACATGATGTCCAATCAAATTCATTTTCTCATGATCACTTCAAACTTTAAAGAAATATCGTCTTAAATCTAAACAATCATTTGCTGGTGCCTTAAGCCCATGCCTAGTCTACCTTTTACCCAGCAGATAAATTCCCAGTTTGTAAATGCAGATAAGAATGCTGCAAATTAGCCATTGAAGGCGTCCAGTGCAAGGCCAAAGCCTGGATATAGTGGGGACTATGAATTGGAGGGTGGGAGACTGGAGTCAGGCCCTGTACTGGGAAGGGTAGAGAGGATGATGACTGATCCTCTAATGGTGATGGGGAGAAGGGCAGAAAAGCTATTTAGGAGGCTGAATCCACAGCACTTGGTGATTGCATGCAGAGGCAGGGAACAGAGTAAAGGGGGTATTCCCTGTATCAGGCTCTGTCAGATCTCTGAATCTCCTGCCCACTTCACTGTCTTTTTCTGTGCCCCTGGGCATCCCTCTGCACTCCCCTTTGAGTCCACATCACATCATTTGGGGCCTCGGACATAGCCTGTTTCAGGTTACGTATTGCCCAATGTTGGACTCCTGGCTAGACTGGAAACAGCCCAGGGCTGGGCCGATTCTTGTAGTAACAGGAATCACTTATCTCAATTTAGGATGAGTGAAGATAGCTGTGTTCTTTAAACAATGACCTCACATTTCCATAAACAGGCTGCTCTGTGCTGTGCCCTATCAGAGATGAAGCAGACCAGCTCCCTGCCCGCAAAGCTCCCACTCTAACAGGGTGACAGGTGAACAGTCTTTTTTGAAGGCAGAATGAAGGTTGTGCTGAGGGGTCTGCAAAGTACCTGGAAGAGACAAGTAGGGGCGGGCGATGTGTGAATGGAATCCCGGAACTCTGGAACTGGAAGGGAACTGGGTGGGGGTTTCTTAGAGAAAGGTATCAAACAAGGGCTTTCCCCAGCCACCTAGCAACTGTAACCTTGGGCACGTTACTTAATCTCTTTCAGGCTGTTTTTCATCTACAAATGGGGATCCCGATTATAGGATTGTGATAGGGACTAAATTGAGATTGTATACAAAGTACTTACGTGACTGGCATACAGTAAGCACCTGATAAATGGTAGCTATTGCCATCCAGGGCCTCAGGAGCCCCCATTCATCTGCTACCCTACACCAAATTTGCATTACTGGTTTAGCACTTGTGTCACGACTAATCTTACTTTAACCCCTTTTCTGGCGGCACTTTATTTCCCACATGGTCTTGCATACAAGTGTTTGCTGAATGAAAATATACTTTCCGCAGTTTCCACCACCAGCTGAGCTTTGTCGCAAAGACTGAGGGAAAACCTGAATTACTTGGAAAGAAAAACAAATGACCAGGGTCAAGCTGTTTTTAGCATATTTCTGCAGCCAGGAGGCCTAGAGAGGGAAGCAAACTTAGGTGAAAACACTATCCTATGCAAAGTTTTGGCATCAGTTCCTTGGAGAAGAGTAAGCACTTCCCTCAAGATTCCTTTTCATCTGGATTCATGGCTTCTACAGCTCTGGCAAACATGGCCCATGTCACCAAATTCTGCCATCAGGAGAGGAGTATGACCTAGTGAATAAGAACACAGGTAGCTGAGTTTGAACCTCTCTTAACCTCTCAAGTTCTCTGCTTATTTCCTAGTCTAATTTGTTTTAGAATTAGTTAATATTTGGCCGTTCTAATTATTATAAAGCCAGCTAGGAGCTAGAGGAAATAAAACTGCCAGACTTGAATAGGGAGTCAAGGATTAGATTCAAAGTCCACATTTGCTATTTATGCTGTGATCTTAGGCCAATCATGTTCTCATCTACTTTCCCATTCCAGTTTCTCCCTGTGTAAAACAAAGGAGCTAGATTCTATGACCATTTTGATTTCCACCTCTGAAATTCTATCATTTAACTTGAAATTTCAGTGTACTGTGGGAAACTGGCCCCATTTTCTCAAACCCCAAGATCTCTGTGCTTTCTAATTAAGAAATTTTACATATTGGTATTTGTTTAATCAGATAGGTGGGGGCAGATTCCCTACAGATTTACATTAATATTCTATTTCTCTGTTGCCTTGTTAAATGAGGATAAACAAAAAAATCTAATAAGGTCCATAATCTATCCGTTAAGACATCTTGATTTGAATGATGCATTGAAAGACCTAAAACACAATCATATCCCAGAGTAACGTGTTATAGATAAGGTAATGGTTGAGAAGAAAATCAGGAAATACAAAATATTTGTTACTGCAAGCAATTTTAATACAAAAGTGTCTTGTTTTTAAACAGTTCATTGGTAGAGCTTCAGTTTCTGCCTCAATTAAAACCAATTGAGATATCACACAGCAACATGGTCGGAGCTGAAGAGGAACAGCAGCTAAAAACAGGAGCCTCAGACAGCTCCTCTTCATGGTCACTTGGTCAGTTGACTTTATTACGCACAAAAAAAGACGGAAGCAAACGGGACTTGTTAACAAGTGTGCTGGTGAACTCCTTTAAAGGACGAGCAAGTGTTTATGTCCACATTTTCAGAATAGGCTTGTGGAATTCATCCTTCAGTTTGTGGGAAGTTGATCGACCATTTAAATAAAAGAAAAATTGCAGATAAACGAATCTATAATTCACAATGCCGCCAAGGAATCGCCCCTTGCCAAGGGACTGGTCCTGGTGAGCACAGGAGTTATTGGAGGCCGGGCTGGATAGGAAGTTACAAACCAGGACTCTTAAAAACCCCAATGTTCTGACATTTTCCGAAGAGTTACAGTTACCCCTGAATTCTAGCAGCTATTTGTCCTTTAAACACCCATTACTGAAACAGTATTCAAAGACAGTATTGCAATGAAGTCCTTTTGCTGTATTATGTGCAAATGTTACCTAGATGAGGTTCCCTCTCTTCAGCTAAAATCACACATTAAAAATAATGGAAAAAGCAATTAGAAGTGCCCTCCCCTCAGTTCTTGCTAATTGAGGTGTCTGTGATTTACAAAAAAGAGTTCCTTAAACACTGCAGGATTCTTATTTATTTTTTTTTTAAATATAATTTATCTTGCTGAGATAGCAAGTCAAGTTTATAAAGATGCATTTAGGAATAATCCTAAAAGATAAAGCAGGTTTATAACCCTGCACCACGCAGAAACCCTATTTAGAGGCTTTTTTCTTTTTCTTTTTTTTTTTAATACATATTTGTATCTTGACCTTTTCACTTGTTTTTCTCAAATATTTCATTTCTGGGCCCCATCCATTACAGGGTTACCAGGAGGCAAATTTTATCTACATAAATATTCACATGAAAATAGTAACTTACAAAAAGAAAAAAAATAAGGCAGCTTCATAACACAATTATTCTTTTACACTTTTAACAATATAACTTCTCCCGTTCAGAATAAATATACACCCAATGTATGGAGCAGGATTCAAAGTGGACAGAGGGATGGGGGTGCTTGTACAGTGTTATCGCTTGGGACCCAGAGTCCTGGGGGAGGCAGTGGTGGTCTTCTTAGATATGGTTGGGATTTTGGAAGGCTTGTTCAGCCCTCTCCTGGAGTTGCCCTGGCCCCCAGCGGCACTGCTTTCTGAAGTATCTGAACAAGCAGACTGCGTCTCTAAAAGGTCAAAGTCAGAGGCATCACTTCCTCGCCGGCTGCTGGCTCGACTCCCGGCTCGGCTCCCAGCTCGGCTCCCAGGGCGACTGGCTGACTTTTTAGGGTCTAGAATTCAAGAATAAAGCAGCAGCCTTAATAGAGATGTCAGGGTTCTGAACCTAGTACCACCGTGCGACCTCAGACAGAGCCCTTCCGAACTCCCATCTCCTCATCTACACAGAAGTCGCTAAAAGCTTTTCTGGCTTTGTGAGTCTGCTAAAGAAACTTGTCTCCTGAGGATTAGAAACCAGCTTCTATCAGGGGCACTGTTAACCTCATATGTCCCCAAGGTGGTGTCGAGCAGGACTGATAACTGGGGTCAACCATGGGCAGATTGAGAATGGGGGTGAAGTGATGGCAAACAGATGTGATCTTCCCTTCACTGCTCACCAGCAGTGATAATAAATAAATATGGGGTATTGGAAAAAGTAACTAGAGAACTGCCAGTCGCAACACTGGACAGGCTTCTGTGGAAGGCCCTGCTTCAGGAAGCCCGTTCTTCCTTTTATATTCTCTCAAATATGATCATTTCTGACCAAGAACAGGTGGTTTGGCTTTGGCTGTGGAAGCATCTGCTCGCAGAAGGCAAGACTGAGCTGGCTGTAGTGATAGGAGAAAAAGTAAAGGTCAGAAAATCTGCAGGTCTGTCTTTCTGGGCATCACACCTAAGTGCTGCTCTCAAGGTCTGCTCCTTGTGGAGCAGTGAAGCACTGACGATGGGCTGCGGTTTCCCAATTCCGGGCCTGGCCGCCCCCTGCCTCCCATCCCAGTGCACAGGTATTATGACAGGTACTTACCTGCCCGATTAGTTTTGGCACCTGTGGAGGCTGGGGAAGAACTATTGCTAGTATCACCAGCAAGGGATGTTCGACTAGAATGAAAGGTTGGTGTTGGCCGTTTCAACTTACTGCCTGTTGATGGAATAACCTTAAAAAAAAAAAAAATAAAAAGGTTATATTTACTCGGTGAAATCTTTGATAGAAACTAAAATATACAATTAAAAATTTAAAAGGCTTCCTTATGTCTAACTGAAAAGCAAATTAAAAGTCCAGGAAAACAAAGACTGATTTTGAGAGTGTCCCAGGTCATATATTTTGATGATTCCCAAAATAAAGGTTTCATGTTCCAATTTAAAATTTCAAAATACTTCCAATACTCTTTATCTTACTGCCAAATTTCCACTAGAAATGGAAAAAGAAATCCTCAAATGGACAATAGTTATAATGAACAAAAATATAGCGAATGAGTAAAGGAAAAAAATCCAAATAATCCCAAGCATCAAAGTTTTGGGGTTAGAATGTGAAATGAGTTCTAGTCCCAAATATTTAATATGGAGAACCAAACATTAATCTCTATCACTAGGTAGGTGCAGAAACTTCAAGTCTTTCAATCTATTTACTCACTAGTTAAATGCAGGGAAAATTACTTGACTTGTGGATTGAATGATCAGAAGTACACAAGAGGGGCTACTGTGATATCAGGAGCCAGAAGACCTGGGCTTGGGTCTGGGTCCCATGATTCACCTAAATTAACATCTGTGTCTTTACTTCTCTCTCAGGAAATCAGGGCTAGGTCTTGCCTTTCGGACTTCATTTCTCACCTACCCCCTCTCGTTCAGTCCATCCCAGCACCACTAGCCTCCTTGCTGTCCCTCTGACAGCCCAGGGAGGTTTCCTGTTTGTTGTCTGTCTTTCCTGTATTAAAGTATAAACTCCATAAAAGCAGGGATTTTGTTTTGTTTACTATCATACCCTCAGCACCTAAAACACTGTCTGGCACAGAAGAGGGGCTCAATAAAAACTTATTGAATGGATAAATCATGTGTTGAAGCACTTCCTAAACTGGAAAAGAGCTGCTACCAGTAGGAGCTACATTTCCTGTTTTTTAAATAAAGACAGTAGTAGACCTAATTTGGAGAAAGAGTATTTTAAATTTGTTTAAAGTATCACTTTGTGCCACAGCATGATATTCTATTTTTTCTTTGAAATCAACTGTGTAAATTGTTTTCCAGGACCTTTAAAGATGTTTATACAAACAGAAGAGTAAAGCAACACATTTCATTGTGATTCTTGTATTTCTTTAATTTATAAAGAAACAGCAGAAGCGACAGAAAGTGATTAACATTTAAGCGCAAACCCTCCTGGCCCACACAGGAGGAAGAGCACCAGTTTCAGAATCTATCATTGGTGATGACCACAGCCCCGGAGAACCTAGGCTGGGATCCGCAACAGGAGATGGCCTGGCTGCAGAACACCAACAGGCAAGGAAAGATGAAATCACAAAATGAAACGAAAGGTAACACCATAAGACAAAACAAAAAGGGTGACCTATCAGAATCCTATGAGAATTTGCAGTTCATAATTAAAACATTTAAAATTTTAGAACCTTTGGAACTTTCATGAAACTGGAGCCATTAAGGAAGAAGAAAAGCAAGAAAAGCAGGTTGAGTCTTGGGGTTTTAGTGGCAATAGGTCCCCAGATCATATTCTAAACCAGATCTGTTTCTGAACTGGAGTTTTAGCTTGGAGCGGGGTGAATCCCAATGCAGTGGTCCATTCACAGGCATTGGCTTCTTGTACCTCTCGAAATCTCGGGCTGAAGCACTACATGACTGAAGGCAGTGCGATCTTCTGAGGCACAAGAACCCAATGTTTCCCAGCATGAGCTGGAATGCAAATTGTCCTGCTATCAGATAAGCTGCTAGCCCATGTTTTGTTTCTGAAACACTGCTCTTCCAAAAGTGCTGGGGCATTTTAATGATCGCACATGAACATGCTCGACTGTTCATATGCATTCCAATCAAGGCTACAGAAACCCAAGTGCCTGGGCCAAGAAATCCAGAAGCTAAATTCTGAGCCTCAGAGCAGTGTTTGCTGATAGTGCGCTTGGCTGAAGTAGGCAACACCCACGTCCCAAACTAGCATAGTGACGCCAACCACCCTGGGGATGTGGCTCAGGGAAGGGGCACCACTCTTCTGTTCTCAGCAAAGACAGAAAACTCTTGAACATGCACCATACTTGAATTTCAAGTGTTCATAACTCATCTGTGTATCTGACAACTGTAGGTTCAAAGAAGCCTGATTATAAATAATATTAATATACAAATCACCAGGAATGACCTATGTTTATCACCCTCAACCAATATCATTCTAAAGACTATTAGAAAGTTGTTAAACAATCTAGTTTTAGGCATCTCTTATTTATTTCTGATTTTGGTGAATTTGAGTTAGAAACACCTGAAAAACACTTGACTAGATGAATTGGCTGTGAGAGCAAGCACCATAAAGATGGAAAAGAGCATGGACTTGTGTCAGGAAGAGCGGCCGGTCAAGTTCTTGGCATCAGCGAGGGCCTCGCCTTGACTGTGTCTTTTAGTCAGCAAAGCCATACTCTACCTCGGGGCTGGGCAGCTGGAGGTCAGGATAATGACTGTCCCTGACAGGGGTGCCAGCTTTACTGTTTACCAACCAAGGTTTGTCATAACAGCGAGAGAACTGAAGTGGCGTCTGCGAAATGGAATCCAAAGGGAAGGACAGGAACAATTGAAAATGGAACAGAAAGGGAGCAAATTGGGAACATAAAAAAACAAATAGAAGACACTAAATTTTAAAGAAACAGAAAACAAAAACAATATGCACAACAGTCCAATGGGATGAAAATAACCAGGCAGAAAGGCAACAGCATTCTTCATATACAACCCATCCTAACGACAAACTTTTCTGCTAGCTCCAGCTGCACAGACAGTGCCTGGATTTTCAAAATCCGTAACTCTGGATGGGCTGAAATTCAAACTGAGAATATGTGGAAAAAAAAAAAAAAGTACTTCTGACTTAATGATGGGAGTCCATATTTTAGTGAACGTCCTTTGCAGTCACCTTAAAGGCCCTTATTTGTGTACTGCTAGGGCCTGGTCAGCCTGGCCTAGGTAGAGCTTGGTGTGTATGTCCCATGTTCCTCTTCTCTGAAGCCTTTCAGAGGCTACACTGAACAGTGACATCTGCAAAGACGGAGGTGGGGAAGGAGGCCATAAGGGTGTTCAGTACGTACCTTAGTACCACTTGCTGGGGTGGCTGGAGAAGACGGCATGGATGTACAGCTGTGGTTACTCTGACTAGCACTTGAGCTGGAGCGGGTAGGGGAAGCTGCCCGGGAAGACGGTTTGGACCTTCGACCCCGTGACCGGAAAGGTGTCATTCCCTGGGACGCTCCCTCAGGGAGGATGAATTTCTCTCTAAGTTCAATGTTAGTTCTACCTCGTGCTATAAAAGAAAATAAACACACACACACACACACACACTAACGTTAATCTTAAAAAAATATATCTTTGATGGTCATACAGCTGCTTGACCCCATAAATTATATAAGTTATGAGTTTAGTACTATCTGTGGATTCTTCTAAAATAAGAGATTAATCCATGAGCTATTAGCCTTGTCATGATTCTTGCACACAGCAGACACATTAATAAGCCCTTTAGTTTGCTGTAATCAAGAAATCTTTGTATACAAATGTATACAGAATGCTACTGCATTCTGCTGTCACGAGTGTATCTTGCCACTGTCACCTGGGGTAAGCACATTGTAGCTGGTCAGGGAGAGCAGATGCAGCAGTACAGACTTCTGAAATCGAACCCCTTTTCTCTCTCATAGGACATGTGTACTTTTTAGTCAGCTCTTGCAGGATACATGGTAATAAAAATGTGGAGAAAAACAGATCATTGAAATTGACATTGTCCAGACTCTTCTATTTGAATTCAGTCGATAACAATCCTAAAGGGGCCCAGGAACTTGGGACATTAAAAAGGTCAGGACAGAATCACTAAGAAGTAAACATGTGGGAGGAGAGAGAGAAAGAGAGAAAGATCAAGACCATGCATTAAACTTGCCAGTGAGGAACTGTTAGGTTAAAAACTGAAAGCTTGAGGGACATCTACAAGTGGGAGAGAAACAACAAGGTAGAAAGAAATGGAAACAGCAGTGAAGGCCAACAGGTGCTGTCCGAGGCTTTCTAGAGCTATAAGACCAGAACTTAAAATGTGGATTCAGTCAGAAGATACCAAGTACGGCCAACACAAATGTTAAATGTGAAAGACGTCAATTCAAAAGAAATAATTCCTCTGGAATATGTTCTTAGATTATTTCTCACTGAAAGGTGTTATATTCCAATAACGTTCTACTTCCTCATCCATCCTCAACTATTTGCTTTTTAGAATGTAGTAGAAAGATCTACACAAACAGGACTGCTGGTGAAGCTGGGGAAAAGAGAACCATTATAAACAAAATATTTGTGGTTCTTTTTTATATTAGATTTTTTACTTTGGCCAGAAACTACAAGTCTAGAAGGTTACAGTCAATTGTGCCTACTCTCGCTTCTGCCCAACCCAGTATGTCCTCAAGAAATCTGAGGAATCTTGGTAGATTCGGATTTTAAATCCGGTTGTATGGGTGTCCCAGCAGAGTGCTTCCATATTCCTACATTAAATCCAAATTCTTCTCAATATATTATGTTGATATGACATACCAAAGTATCAGGTTAAAAGGGCTAACCTGGATGTCTAAACCTCCGAGTTTACAGTCCAGGCCCTGCTGCCAACCAGGTGTTCCTGCTCTGGGTGGCCTCGGTTTCCTCAGGGTTACGAGAGGGGATTGGGCTGACTGATCTCTAAGACTAGGGTCTTCCTTGTCTGCATGGTCTATGATTTAAAGAAATGCTAAGCTGTTTCTTTCTTTCTTGGGCCCCAACAGAACGTGCCCCTTGCAGTTCCTTCCCTGGCCCTCAGTTCTCTAATAAGCATTTCTGGACTTGAGTGCTATACTCTGTGCCTACACTAATGAGTCTCAAAAAGAATTTCCTTCAGCACTAACTTAGGTACATCAGTAAGACTTCACATCACTAAAAACTTATTTATCTTGTGTTTGCTGAAGGACATCCTAAGAATTGTTTATTGCCTTAAGCCATAAAGAACTTCAGATGTGTGGTTAAACCTAGTAAACATTTAATAGTTCACTTCTGAATCAACTCTCCCAGAAAACAACAAGAGTGATTCAAGAGGAAGACTGTGAAATGGCATCTCAGATGAGGGTAACGACATTTTAAATGTAATAATGTAATGACAATATTCTGTTTCCCATGCTCTGTATAACTTACTAAGTGTGATCAGGGGCAGCAGTACACTTGACTGTCACCAGCAACCAGTCAGCCTCTCTATGTCAAATACAAAGAAAGAGCAGCACTCACAGAGGCTGAGGTCAAGGAAAGTCATGGTAGAGCTGGGACTAGCACTGATGTCTTCCACGCCCCCACACCCCCTCGGCTTTTTACATCATCTACGCTAGTTGTCTCCACTCTCCCCTCATCCCACTCAGGCATAGTTCTATCCCCACCATGCCACTGAAATCACTCTGGCAAATAAACACTAATAATTCAGGAGGGAACACTTCTAATTGTAGAAGTTTGTAAAAGACAAAAAAAGTACAGAGAGAATAAAAATTGCTTAATCTTACAACCTAGAGGACATCACTATTAACATGTTGGTGTGTCTTTACTCCCTTGCACAACTGTATATAATATTTAATACAGAAATATGAGAACATTTCTTCATGCTCTACATGTCATGCATAATTTCAACCAGTGGCAAAGTATTTCATCATATGGACGTCAATTTAACCAATCTTATGTTTTTAATTTGCTTACAATCTTTTAAACATCGTATACAATGTGATAAACAACTTATAAAATTTTTGCAGACATCTGATGTTTTCCTTAGGATAAATTTCTACAAGTGGGTTTGCTAAGAAGAAAGAGGCAGACTTAAGGTTTCTGATACATGTCAAGTGATGTCTAAAATTTTATACCAAGGTACAGTCTCCAAAATAATGTACGAATATATTCGATTTACTTCACTCTGGCCAATGCTCCTGTATTATTGAGGGAGAAAGAGTGAGTGAGTGAATGAGAGAGAGAGAGAGGGAGGGAATGCGCATGTGTGCAGGGGGAACACACATGTATGTATGCAGGTAAAAATCTACCATGTGACAGGTAAAAACAGCTCTCTGCTGTTAATATGCACGGAGGGTGGGATGGGGGGTTATTAACTTCTCTTTTCCTGAAGCACTCCCCTCCCTTGGCTCCTAGGACACTGCTCTCTTGCTTCTGCTCCTTCCTGCCCACTTCTTAAACATTGATATTCCTTTGGGTTCTGTCCAGTCCTGTTCTCCCTCTTAGATTTTCAACCTGGTGATGAGCTCATCCACCTGAGACTTCAGTGCCATCATAGGTCATGGCTGACTCCCAAATATATCCCAGCAGACCCTACTCCTGGAGGTCAGAGGTTTTGCCAATCATTGATTAGACATGGTCAAAGCCAGAAACTTGGGAGCCAATACAGGTCCCTCCCTCCTGATGGCAGTTTGGTTTATTGATAACCTTCTAATGCTTCTTGAGTCCTGGAGTCTTTCCACGCCCTCCTACACTGTGTGGTTCAGGCAGCATCTCCTCCACCCTGGATACTGTAAGGGGCTTCTAACTGGCCTCCTTGGTTCTCATCTTATTCCCCATTCCTCCCTTACTCCTCACCCCTGACTGCAATTCTCAGTAAAAATCTGATATCTGTAGACGACTCAAAAATCCTTCCATGGTCTTTCATTGCTAACAGAATGAAGGATTTGAGGAATCTCCTACAAAAACAAGTTTAGTAAATACTGTATGCAACATTTCCCCGTGGAAAGCCCTAACACAATTGCTACTTTGTAAGCTCTGAGAAATCCTGCAGTAACGAAATATGCATTTGACCATTATTATTTTTTTTTTTGTTTTTGAGGATCACGTCTTGCAGACCAGACTCTGAAGGTAGCCATTTCAAGTTCAGTTTTCAATTACCAAAGAGGCCATCATTTTCTAAGGAACTTATGCTAGCCACCTGATGTTGGCTACAATAGGCTTGTTAACATTTGATTCTAAGCTATCGTTCAATGGGTATAGTCTTGGTTTTATAAGATGAAGTTCTATGGATGGGTGATGGTGATAGCAAAACAGTGTGAATGTACTTAAATGCCATTTAATGTAAAAATGGTTAAGACAGTAAATTTTGTTATTTATGTGTATTTTATCATAACTTAAAAAAAAAAAAAAAATCAGTTCTAAGCCAAACCGTGTCTTAAATCTTTAGAAAGTTTTTCTATATTTTCACTAAAATTTGGGAGAACTAATTGGTGTAATGCTCAAAAACATACACAGTACCCTAGGGTAAAGGTATATCTATTCATTAGGTGGGGGCATTGTTTTTATCTCCATCCAAAACATCATGATTTCCTTTGCCATGGATGGATTCAGAAGCTGAAATCTCTCATTCTGGCAGTACCAGGAACCTACCTAGTTGAAGATTTTCACTTTTTACATTTGGCTAAAGCAATGTGCAGTTTGAGATGTCTTTTTAAACAGTTGTGTAAAAATAAATGATTGTAAACACTGGTATTATAACCTTGTGTATTCTGTCTTCAGTATAAGAATCGCTATGATCCAGAGAGCCAAGGAAAAGCAACGAATACAAAATCTACTCCAAGTGGAGCTTCTAGAAGCCACAGTGACCCTCACAGGATCCTAGGCAGCTTCAAGAAATTTTTCTCATGATGCTCATGCCTTTCCAAGTCACTTATAGTCACCCGAGCCCTTAAGTGTTCACCTCCTAGCACAATTTTTATTTGAATAGAAGTAGCTCATCCTGTCCATCACTGGTAGAGTTATAATAGCTAAGGCTGCCGGGGAGTTCCGGATTCTGCAACCAAAGGAATTGAGATGATTATTGAGCTCTAGGAGGGCACACCTATAGAGGCAGAGAGGAAAACCTTACCTTATGTGCTCCAAGGGATGCTGAAAAGGGTACTATGTTCCACAGAAAATAGCTACTAGATGGCCCTCCAAATTTCCCTGGGGTTCCAATTTTTAGCTAATAAGGACAACGCAAGCAGTGCTCTCCTTGGCCAGCAGCATAATGTTATCATAAATACAGCAAGAAGAGCAGGCAGCAAACAGGCATCCAAAGATCCCAAAATGTCACATGCAGTGCCTCTTTTGTTTAGTCCAATCATACATGACACAGAAAATAAAACCTCATTAATAGATTTAAAAAGGAATAATGTTGTTTTACTGAGTTAAGGTTAAAATGATGTCTATTACTCCTCATTTAAAATAATGAAAGAGGACTTTTATATCAAGGAAATTGGTTTGTAATATAATTAAATTCTAAAACTGATTAAACCCTTTCCAGTTTTGACCAGAGGTGTTTCAAAATTAACTATTTTCTTAAAAAAAAGAATTAATGAAAATTGTTACTCTGGTTTAGTGGAATAAATGCAGAATTAGTTAAAATAAGAGGAACCATTTATGGGAATATCTGAATTCATGTGAGAACTGTACCTTTTAGATCTAAATGCTTCAGAATATGACTATAAACCACTTCCAAAGAGGTTATGTAACCATACTATAAACATTTTTGCTAGGTTTATAAATAAGCCTTAATACTTTAATTATGCAGGCTGAACCAGTAATGCACACAAAATGGGGGAGGTGGTGGGTATGTCAGTTCCTGAGCCACACAGTGTATCGGTCAGGAGCACATACTCTACAGCCCGACTGTCTTGGATTTAATCCAGTCTCTGCCATTTATTACTTGTCTGTTCTTGCTTAGGTAAGTTATTTAACTTTCCTATGCTTCAATCTCCTATTATTATCTCTAAAATGGAGATAACAATAATAACTACACCTTGTGTGGGTGTAAATGTGTTATTGTAAAGTGTTTATAATAATGTGTGGCGTATAAAGTTATATGAGTATTTGTGAAATAAATAGAACTCAACGAATTCTATGGGTTTTGGCTCAATAAGAGTATTATATGCTGTCAACTTGTAGTTGTTAGAAAAGCTATGGTTTGGCTATTTCAAAGCATTCATAAAGGCAGCAAATACAGAGCCAAGAGGTGCTACAGTTTATGAAGCAAAGCCATTCTCAGCAGGATGGGGTAAGGGTAAGAGGGACAAAGCTTAAAAGCCAACCTATGGGAGACTGACTGGAAATCGAAGAGCTGGAATCAGAGTGCTTTATTTTACTCCCAGGATGGTGAACTAGAACAAAAAATATATAAACACAAAGAAACAGAGCAGGAAATGCAGAAACTAGTCAAGAAAGACACACTGGCAGACAGTGGGGGAGCCTCTTGTATACCCACATGCAGCTTGGCTAAAAGGAAAAAGGAAAGGACGCAGTTGAGAGGATTTAGCAACTGGAATTTGGTTATTTCTCCCCTTGCTGCGGTCCTTACACGTCTCTAGCTGTAGGTGCCACCACTCATATTAGATGTACTGTTTTCTTTTGTCTTTGGGCTGTAATGCCAGCCTTTTCATGTTTAGCAGACATACTCCACGGTCTTGCTTAGGTAATCATCTGTCTTAGAAGTGTTCAGGCTCACTGCTAGGTGTTCCTTATCTCGCCTCCTGGTCAAGGGAACGCCCCAGTCCTTCCTTGCATGGGAGGGGCCTGATACTCTCCCCTAGTTTCAGACAAAGGGGTCTGGAGCATAACAGGGACCCAATAGGGCTTCATCAGGCTCCTTTCTAGGCTACTGTTTATTTAACACCACACACCGTAACAGTCGATGACACCAATAAAGTCTCATTACTGTCTCCCCCAAGAGCATGAACCTCTCCTGCTTTCTCCCCATGGTCTACTCTGTCATCCCCAAGTTCTAATCTGCGCTAGTGAGATGACATCTGGACAGCTCAACAACAAAATAAATGAACAGACCCTACCACCAACAGTTTGTATAAGCACAAAAGACCAGTGGCGAGGGCGTACCTAACGTGTAATTCATGTTCAGGATGGTTCCTTACCTCGGCAGGGGTCGTTTTTCACTAAAAATTCGTCCAGGGCCATCCATCCTCCACCGACGCGGACCATCACGGTGCTGCGCAGGATGCGGACCAGCCGCAGCTGCTGGGAGTCTCCGAACTGCAGGACCAAGGAGAAGCTGATGAGTGCACGCCTCGGCGCAGGCAGACCACCTGCCAGAGCAGACTGTATTCAGATGCAATGGCCATTTGACAGTGTGGAGAGAACTCTATTTTGCATTTTTCACAAAAGAATTTAAAATATGGAAAAGCCAAAATATCAATCTAAAGGCCAGTGGCTTGATATATACTTTCCACTGGGATAAAGTTGACTTCTGATGGTTATGCCCCAGACCAAAAGGGGAAGGAAGAGGGTAAACAAAATGTTAGCTCACTGATTCTTTTAAAGATTCTACCCAAATTAAAACCCAGTAATAAAATTTTTCATAAAAGGTAGATATAAGGTAGATGTCAACTTCTGAATACAGTGTGCTCCAAAGTTAAATGGAGACCAGCAAATAATATTTCAAGCTTATGGAAACTCTTGCAAAACCATTGTTATTATTACAAGCTTAGAAGGAAATTTGATTTTCCGCATCAGGTTTTCAGAAATAAACCCAAAGTATTCTCTAATTGTGATGTCACCAGCAGAAAAGTTTCTTCTGTTGAAAAAGTGATTAGGTCTAGTATTTATACTAAAATTTAGTTGAAGAAATCAAAATTTTAATTTACCATGCTGATTATAAATAGTATTCAACAATCATTTGGGGATGTTAAGCATGACTTTCTGATATTTATTTTTCTCTTTTTTCTTGCCTAACATTCTTACTTCTCAGCTCCACTAACATTTGAAGTTTCCCACTGCATAAATTACGCTCTTCCCAAAATAAACTATAAGACAACAAAAGAGAATTATGCTGAGATTCCAAAACAAAAATCGAACTGTTGGAGAAATAGCATTCCTAAAGTTATTTAATTCAAGGAAAATGTTGGGGGGAGAGGAAGGAAAGGGATTATTTAATCACTTCATTAGGATTTTCAAAGTTATAAAGAAAAATCATAACTTTGAAATAATGCACAAAACCTAAAATGTCAGAAAGGAATGTATTTCATTGCACTGACTTAAGTGCAGTTTATATAGGTAAGGTGACTAAATAAATATCCCCCTTCCCAAAACTTTACTTTGAAAATAAAGAGTCCCATATCTTTCATCCCATACAGTTTTCAAGTTTTTATACAAGGTGACCACAGCAATAGCATGGTGTAGTGTGAGGAGCACTGCAGTGGGGACCGAGATGTGAGGGAATAAACGTCCTGTCCTGGGAAGGAAGCTGCCCCTCTGGCTTCTTCAGGAGTCTCCCTCAGACACTGGCCCAATGAGTGAAAATGGGGAGACCCTTTGGGAGGAATTGAGGATTCCACCACACCCAAGGGCAGTAATGGCCTGACTCAATTCAGAGTTCTAGCCAGACAGGTGAGGAGAGGAAGGAAATAAGGGCCTATGTGTTCCAGGGTGAGTCAGGAAGAAACCCCAAGATGTACTTTATTCTTACCTTACTGTGCCCTGTAATTTATTTTCAGTCTTTAGAATTACTCCATATATTTCATTCTTTTTCTCTTTAATTTCTTACTAAAGCTCCCTCTGAAAGATTCTAATTTGTTTCTGCTGAGCTACGGGGAAAAGGAGGTTTGACCCAAGCCAGTAGCCCAAGCGGCTGGGGAAGCTGAGGACAGAGTGATAAGTGGTGGAAGGGGTTATAGCAGCTCTAAAAATGGGGACATGAACAAAACTGGCAGAGCTGGGTTGTCAGTGAGGCAGAGCTCAGAACAAAGTCTGAGTCAGAACAGTACCTTGTTTCCTTCTCTTAAATGGAATTTCCCTTGCAATGACATGAGTTTTTGCAGTGGTTGTATTAGCTGTTTGACTGTTGGCATGTGACCCTTTAGGCCTCAGATGTTTTACGTATAAAATAAATTGCATAATTCTGTTCCCAACAATGGAGCCAACTCATCTAACCCTCTGCTGGTCAACAGAACAGTAGGGAAGGGCATCAGTGCCGCTTTGAAGGGGCCCTTGGTACCTGCATGCAGTCATCGGCAAACGGTTACATCTTCTAGGTACTACTTGGCACTCTTATGCAATGATTTATTTAAATCAAACTTCACTGTTCTTGTCTTTAGTTTCTTTCTATCCTGTTCTCCCCACTGGCCTAGAAGGTTACTGTAGCAAGTGATTATTATAGCGCCTGGAATTTAATGGTGGCCAAAGGCCTCAAATCAACTTGGTGTTTCTGATTTCATATCACAAGACAAATTTTACTCATGCAACTTCCTTCCATTTGAAGACACAGGACCCCAGAGCCCTCAAAAAGATCTGAAAGGTTAGTGTTACCAAGTGGAGTCAAAGGCATTCAATCTTTCTGCAAGTCTAATCTGATCTCATTAGATTTTGGCTGGCGGGCATAATCAGCAAACTTCAGGCCAGGGCCAATTACAATTTCCACACTATACTTCTCTGGTACCTTATAAGTACCAAATAAGTGTTAATATTATTAATATTAATAAGGTATTTAAACAGACAGTATTTACCCCAAGGCTTTTTAACTTAGTGTACATTATAAAATTTGTATTAACTATCAAAAGACTTTGGTATAAATCAGAAGTGTGCTATCTGGTATTGACTTCCAACACAGAAGTACAAGACCAGGCTCTTTTTAGAAGGATAGACTGATATCACAGCTTCAATTTCTCCTGAACCATATTACTTATAACTCAGTTCAGCATAATATCATCATCGTCTTTAGCCAATCTAACTGAATGGAAAATTTCATCTCTTTAAAAAAAAATAGACATATCCTTCTGCTGCTAAGACAGCTCTGTAACAGTAGCCCTGTTAGCAGTTTCTCTACTTGGTAAGACAACCATATGTGATGCAGGCATGCTTCAGATTACATCCTCTCCCCACAGCAAAGAACAGGCAGCATTAGCTACACAGACCACTTCCACCAAGGGGAATGTTGCAAGGCACACTGTACCTGATTGCCGAGGAAGAACTACAGACAGTAAGAGCAAAGGACGGAGAAAAGGAAGGAAAAAAAAACAAAAAAAAAAAAGAACATTTTATCAAATTAAAACTATGGAATGAAAATATGTAAACATGTTACCAGTCTTCAAGCATAATGACACATGCTAATCATATTCTCACCAACCTCCTGCCACAGGGATGTGGTTATACAAATTAAGACCTAACTTTTCCATTCTATGTCACTCTTATTAACTCATTTCTCTCATAGGTAATTAAAAAATCCCCAGCAAATAAAACTCAATAAGCAAGCAAAAGACTGCTTGGAGCTTTATTAACTAAATGCACTGAGCTGGTCCAAGGCAGAGTTAGCCAACACACCTCAGCTAAGAGTAGCACCGTGAGCTTTTGGTGTACTTTGAAGACATTTTCGATATACTAATGGAATCTAGTTTTTTCCTGTTTCTAACCTGGTGCTTGTAACTGTAATCTGACATGGCCATTTAAATCAAATCCTCTTTGCCAATCCTAGATTTTCCTTAGGACTTCAGAGAACACCTGACGAGCTGCTGAATATATTTTAGGAGCCCTGTTGCAGACCTCTCCTATGTCCTGACTCTGGTCCTAAAAAAAAGCTAAACACAGCATAGTTCACTGTCAGTTATGGCCGCACTCAGCAGGGCTTCCAGGAAAGACTACTGAGCCCGGCACCACACGGTGCATCCAGGCCTTTTGTAGCCCAGCTCAGTGTAGGCAGAGCGATCTTTGGGGCCTTGACACAGTTCCTCTGGCCCTCTCTGAGCCCAGGCTCATAATGACCAACTCTTTGGTCAGTTAACAAGTTATGATCAGTCATTAGATAACTGCTTCCTTATCTTACAGTAGAGGTGTCTTCATTTCTCTAAAGACTTTAGTCACCAGTAAAGACAAGACTCTGAAATGTCTCCTATACTGAATTCAAGTATAAGCTACTGTTAGCTAGATATGGCACACTTTTTCAGATGGACCTATGTTAGGGCACTAAGCTTAGCCCAACACAACACCTGAAAGTTGGAATCCATAGAGACAAGGGCCAAAGAATGACCATATCTCATGTCCCACTGGCTCTGGTCTTCCAATCACCAGCATGGGAAGCAAGGTGGAATCATCGAGTCTGCTGTGTGTCAGGTTGCTTTCACCTGTAAGGGACATGTGGGTGGAGCGACTACCACAAAGGACTGCTTTGCTCTTCCTTACCCGGTATTTATTCTCTCCAATTTGCTCCACCTGAAACCTTTTTGCACATTTGCATTGAGCCACTTGTCTTGTGACCTATTAGTTGTGAACAACAAAAAAAAAATGTAAAGGGTAAAGTAATACTTCTTCAAAGAAACACAGATTTTTACATGTAAACAGAAAAGCTATTCATTATATATTTTTAAGGCATTTCAGGCTCTTGGCACACACATTTAACTTCTATTCTGAATTAAAACACATTGTTCTAACTAACTGGAATACTGACGGCATCCAGAGGGAAAAAGTATAAGAAATTCTCAAGTAACTATAAAATGCATTCTTCCATCTTGCTTCGAAATTCTTTCAGAGATATGTATTAATATGCACGCATCAAAATCAACTAATAAGACAAATTATAAACTGATTTAAATTTCAACCAAGGAGTCCAAGATTCCCCAGAAGTCAGTCCTGGGGAGTTCTAGGCCACTCCCAAGACCTGCCCTGCTGCTTCTCCTTTCTGGATCAACAGATCCTGGGATCTTTATGTGCTTCTAATCAATTTGCTGTTTTCAATGTCGTATATATAGTTCTTAACTAGGCAGAAAGCTTGGGGGGTACATAGCATCTTAAACATTATATTTCACCCTTAAATGCTACATTTGAAGATCCACTTCCCCCAACTTCCCCCAGAATCCTAAGTCAGGATGCTCAGGACTGAGAGGTGAACCTGGAAGGTTCTCTGCAAACTGTAAAGCACCATACAGATGTTATATCACTTGAATGAGAATTCATTTAGACTGAGCTAGAGTATAACAGCCAGCAATGCCATCCAAAAGGGGACCCCCAAATAGAACTCCAAACAATCACCTCCCAACAGATAAGTCGCAGGGCTGATATAGCAAAAACATCTGACCAAACTCAAGACAGTAGAAACCTATGGTCAAAAATGTACTCAAGATACAATTATTTCTCATACCTCATCTTCAATTTTATCTGCATCGGTTGTTGGTCGATAAGCATCTTTGTTGGGATGAAGAGCAGCCACAAATTCATAGTAATCAATGTAGCCATCTCCATCTCGGTCAAAAATGTCAGCGACAGCCATCATCTCTAACTTGGTAGTAGGGAACTCTGGAGAAAGTTAATCACATTGGAACATTAACTAAGAGGGCTTACTTGGTTGGTTGGTGGTTATATAAATACTTGAAAGAAAAAACATTTGTCATGATTTTTTTTCTGAAAAGCAAAACATGCTCTACTTTAGAAAACTTAGAAGACAGACTACTCACTAAAATTTCTGCTTGTTCCAAATGCAATTAAAAAAAGGTAATATTTCAGATATACCAAAAGGCATAAACATAATATCACTAACACTCAACTTAAGAATTTATTTAACCACTCTACTATTAGATTATTTCAGAATAATGACAATTCGGAATAGGATAAAGTTTTTTTTCCTGATAATTGCCTTAGATTCTCAACAAATTGCTTTCCAAAGAAGGTTAATATTTACAGTTTTATTTAAACTATAAATCAGATTATACTGTCTCTCAGCTGAAACCCTCTGGTGGCTGCCCATTGTCCCACTATCTCTAGAATAAAATCTAAATGCTTCACCATGGCCTATGAGGCTCTGCATTAAGCTGTAGCCTATCCTTCCAACTTTATCTCCTACCTTTTCCAGTCATGTTAACCTTCCCATGCCTAGAACTTGCCAAGTTCATTCCTACTCTCAGCACTTTGTATCTGCCGTTCTTTCTGCCTCTCTTCTCTCAAATCTTGAGGTGGCTGGATCCTTTCTCATCATCTAGGCCTCAGCTCAAATACCACCTCCACAGACAGACCTTTCCTTTACTACTTCCATTTAAAGTAGCAGTACAGCTGCGGGATGTGCTTTGTGATCCTGGCAAAACACTTAACTACTTTACGCCTCAATTATTCCTTTTGGCAAAAATAAATGAGATCATATACTTTGTAAGCTGTTATATAGATGCCAGAAACTGATCTAATGAAAAACTTAATTTTTTCAAACATTTTACTTAGAATGTCATCATTCACAAAAGTTAGCTCCTTATTTATACCTCAAATATGTTTTGCTTGCCACAATGTGTCAAACAAGACCTGCTTTTTTTTATTCTCAGTAAAATGAGGTTATTCTCTCCATGAAAACAATAGACTAATTTTAGTAAGCAGTTACATTTCTTTCCAAAGACTACAGTTTTAACTTCAAAAGGACTGATTAACCAGATTAAAGTCTGCTTCTTAAAAATAAGGAACCTAGGTGTGACTGTGTTTGGAATTATGACTGGACTCACTGGATGCTAGAATGCCATCGATAAACTCCTGACGTGTTATCTTCCCATCCTGGTCCTTGTCAATCCGCCGGAAGAAATCCATCACCCGAGACTTTTTGTGATTCATCCAACGCATATACTTTTTCCTCCAGACATCAAAGTCAAAGTTGGCAAACTCTTTCAACTAGACAGAAATTGGAGGTGTCAACATGACCCAATGTACAGCCCTCAGACCTGCCCAGAGCACACTAAAACTTTCAGACACTCCGTAAAGCTATGCAGGCCTTCTGGAGGGGCACCAGCAATGACATCCACGTGCTGCCTCTTTTGTGAAGGAACACTCTGGCTCCTTCACTTAAAGCCACAATTACATGAGCTGTGGTATAATGGAGCAGCGGGAGAAACAGCAACTGAACAACCACCGTGGGAAATACGGAGCACGGAGAACAAGAATGGGTGGAGTCAGCCTTGCTTTCCCTCTGCACTTTTTCAAAAGGCTCACCCTCCTAAATGTAAGGGAATGGATTCTACCCCAGAACAGATGTGCTTATTAGCACTCCTCACTTATGTGATTTTGGAAGGAACTGTGCTCACACAGAGAGGCCCATGTGAGGAGGCTCCATGTTTCCCACCACTTTCTGAGATGAGAGTTCTGGCTAGAGGCATTAAGAATCCAACCCTGCATGCAAGCATGTTTCTTTGGAATGGCACCAGAGAGGGCAAACTGCCCATCCGACCTCCATGTTAAACATTTGGCTTTTACAGACAACAGCAGGCCATGATGTAGGCAAGGCAATATTTAGCTACTTGGATTATGTTAGTGATACTGACTCAGAATGACTTAAACAGTGCAGCAGTTTTTCCCCTGGTCTTTCAAACTCCAAAGTTGGAAGGAATGGGGAAAAAAGAAAAAGCCAAAAACCAAATATGCTTAAAGCTCAACTGACCTACAGAAATAACAACAAAAAACACAGAACACTCACTTCTGGGCAAAGCTGCTTTGATATGCACGAATGAAAAATATAAGATATTAGAGGTTTACTTTAGAAACTAGGAAATGTGGTACTATGTTTTTTAGACTGCTTTTGATTCTTCGAAATATATTTGCTTTTCATAATCTAGTGAAACTAACAGAATAGCAAGAATATAAAAAATTACTCTTATTTCATAATTGTGTAGCTTATAGCTTTTACCTAAAGGGCACTATCGTGGTCATTTTTGTGATAAGCTCCACAGCTAGAGGTCACTTTGCAAAGTTATGGTCCTGATTCCTGACCACAAACAGGTGCTGAGGGGGTGTGGGTCACAGGACTGGTTGCTTGCTTTTCACAACCAGGTGCTGTGGCCTATTTTGTTGTGAGTGGTTTACTCACGGCTGTCTTTTCTCCTACGGGACCTGAAGGATAGAGTACTGGCTCACACTGGTCTGTTCCCATTTCTGAAGGAGTACGTCAAGACACACAGGTGATATTCAGATAGCTCCAGAAAGGCTGTCTTTGATAAAGTCACTTCCCCTCAGTGATGGCTGCCCAGCAGGACCTTACCTCCTCCAGTCTATCCAAGGCATCATTCAGCTTTCGCTGACGCTCTAGTGCTAACAGCCACACCTGCTGCCAGCGGGCAGAGAGCTGGTTAATGCGCGGGTTTTTTGCTTCAGTTTGTGAAAGGATTGGCATGGGAGGAGGTGTGGGCTGACTCAAGGACTTCCCTAAAAGGAAAATAACCACGAGATCAGAAAAGTTGGTTTCGTCAGTTCAAAGAGAAACTGCCATATGTATGTATGTACTTAGGAGAGCTCCAGAATGATACCCAGTCAGTAACTAAGAAACACGGGAGCAATATTTAGCTACAGAAGCTTATTACTTTCAAAACTACTGACTCTCCTCCCAGCTGACAGGTACCTACCTGTCTCTTATTTTCAACCAATTCTATCCTACCTCAGTGAATGGAGGAAATGTCAAATCAACTAAAAAAGCAATGGTTCTAGAGATTCATTTAGTTTACACTTAAATTAGTACAAACCGAATGTAAAAAGCTAGCACTGATGACCAAAATGATGAAAAGGGCACTGCAAAACAATGTTTATGAAATTTCATAGTAAGCCCCCAAAATAGAGTATAGTTACTATATGTCAATATAAGAAAAGTGAGTTTCAAAAGAGATTTTAGTTCAAATCCAATATGGTTTTTGAAAATGGAAAAGACATCGATATTTAGAAAGTGCTCATCTTCAACTAGCAGGAACGAAGCATCCTAACACAGTGGGTTGGAAACATACTGCTGCCACCGCGGGATTTCTCAATGAAAGGCCCATGGGAAGGCTCTATATTTTTCCTTTTGTATGTCTTGGTGACCCGGTCCACATCAGGCTGTTTGCGAGTCATCTCCTCCATAAATGTCTGTTAAACACAAACAGAAAAAAAGAGTTGAGAGTTTTCTTGGAATAAGATGGAATCAGGCAACTTCTTACTAACAAGGGCCAAACCCGTGACAGGAGACCAATTATGACAGATGACTGTACACTGTCTCAACTCATTTCAAAAAACACGATTGAGCAAGGCACTTCATCAGGTGCAGGAGACCTGGAGGAATAAGATTGGCTTCTGCCTTCAAGGTGCTCACAGCTGAGTGAGGAAAACCAGGAAGTCAGAGCAGTGAGTGCCAAAGGAAGACCTAGCACAGGCATGCTGCAGTCTAAGTTGCCTGGATGCTGGTGCTTGACCTGAGTACTGAGGAATGAAGAATTAGCCAAAGACTGGGAGGAGGGCAGTCCCAGCAGAGGGGGCAGAGTGTGGGCAGACCCAGGGAAGCCTGACAGTGAAATGAGCCAGGATTCTTCTGATCAATGGCTGAGCCGAGGCTGTCATCAAACTGGCAAGAGGGAGGGCAGGAGAAAGATGCAGAAAGGCCTTATGTCAGACTAAGGGATTGGGATTTTGTTCTGGGAGCAATGGGGGGCAACTGAAGGATTTTGATCCAGAAGAGACATGATCAGATCTAGTTTAGTGCTTTTGCTCTGGCTTCAGTGTAGAAGGTAGAGCATGGTGGGGGACAAGTAGGAAACAACTGCAGTAATAGATGCAAAATATGGTGAGGGCCTGAACCAGGGCAGGAAAGATGGAGCCAAGAGGTATTTTGAAAGTAGGACAGATAACACCCAGTGGCTGGCTAGATGTGAAGAGTATAGGAAAGGGAGGAGTCTCACACATCACAGGCTTCTACGCTGGGTGACTGGGTGGATGTGAGAGGAGACAGGTTTGGAAGGGAGATGGGATCAGGGAAGGATAAAATGGAGTTTTAGAGCTATCCCTGGTTTACTGCATGTCTGGACTTTAGGAGACCATGGTGCTGGAAGTAAGGAAAGAGATGTAGAAGTCTTTGATTTACAGGTGATGGTTGAGGTTGGTGTGAGAAGAGGGTCAAGAATGGAACTTCAGGGAACAACAATGTTAACAAGAGAGTAAGGGAAGAAGAACCAGCTAAGAAGACTGATAAGAAACAGCGAGATGGGAGGGAAATAAGATGGAAGGACACGTAAGTCAAAAGAGTTTTGAGAAAGAAGAGGCAACTATGTTACACATAAAATAAGACAAAGATTGAAAAGCATCTGTTGGATTTAGCCAGTGGGATGTGACTGGGACAGTGTCAGTGGTCTGATGGGATATGAGAGCCAGACCACAAGGGCCTGGGTAGAAGACAGGGAACAAGAGGCTTAGCTGAAAAGGAGGAAACAATGGGGGTAACTTAAGGGGATACAGGATTGACAAGACATGTCTACCAGATTCAGAAGAAAGCAAATAGGAGAGCTTGAAGACACAAGGAAGAGAGCGGGTAACAGAATCAAGGATTGTTCCTGAATTGAAAGAAGATAATTTCTTAGTCAGGAGAGAAGGTGTCAATGTAAGCAAACTTGATAGGAAATACAGGGAAGTCTCACTGATGAGGCAAATTATTTATATACATGAAAAAAGCTGTATGCCCATAGCATAACTAAGCAAGACACACGCTCGTATTCAATATAAATAATCATGGTTAAAAACCACATTTGCCTCTTAAAGGTATACTATAAAGACAGCTCAACTGAGTTTTTCTTCCTTCAGTTTAGTTTTAGACCCTAAACTTGATGTGTTGTCTTGGTCCATTTCTGAGTTCATGCAAGAGTTCTTTCTGAACCCAGGAGTAATGGAGACAGACTAATGGGACCTTGGCTCAGAGAAAAGTCAATAGAAACAGGATGTGGTGGGCAGATTTCTGAGACGGCCCCTAGGATTCCCACTCCTGGTGTATATGCCTTGTGTGATCCCCTCCCCTTGAGGGTGGGTAACACCTATGAAAAGGATGAGATAGTCACTCACTCCCTTGATCACATTTTATGATATAAGATCTGTCAGAACAGACTGGGGCATTTCTCCTGCTGGTTTTGAAGACTTAAACTGCCACGCTGTGAGTCCCATGTAGCAAAGACCTGATGGCGGCCTCTAGGAGCTGACAGCAACTCCTGGCTAACAGCCAGCAAGAAAATGGAGATATCAGCCCTACAACCACAGGAAATGAATTCTGCCAACAACTTGAATGAGCCTGGATGAGAACTGCAGCACTGGCTGATACCTTATTTTTGGCCCGATAAGACCCTAAGAAGAACCAGCAAACTCATGTCCAGACTCCTCCTGCCCCACAGAAACTGAGAAAATAACTGGGTTGTTTTAAGCTGGTAAGTCTGTGGGGATGTGTTAAACAGCAATTTGAAAAAGATACAAAGGGCAAAGGAAATGGGCTCCACAAGCAACGCAGGAAACAACAGTGAGCACACAATGTGGTAAAGATACCTGATGCTCAGCAATAAGGGCTTTAACTCGGTCAATGTTCTGAGGGATTGGCTCCTGATCCCGCTGGATGAGGGTGGTCTCTGCCCACTGGATCCACGCCAGAAGTTCTTCCAAGAGCTCGGCGTTAGCCACCAGTTCTGACAGGGCTGTTTCAAGACGCTGCTGGTGCTGCTTAGCCCATGTCAGGACCTGGGAAAGAGAAACCATCGCCTATTTTAGTCAAGCACATCCTTTTGCTTTTTTCAAGTCCTTTTCATCTGATCCTAACAGTGACTTTTTAGGAGAAAGACCATCCAAGTAGTCTAGAGACTTCACTCTTACTCAAGTGACAGAGCTGGGTTAAGAGACGGAATAAGAAAGCAGCTCTTCTGAAATCAAACCTAGTATATCCTATTAAACCAGACTTCTGAGGAAAGAGGAAGAATTCACAACATGTTCGCTGGAAGCCATCAACTAACACATCGCTACACTGGCCCTTGGTCTTCCAGATTTCTGCACATTACCAAGCAAACAGCCATTACTAAAATGCTAGCTTAATTCTTGTTGAGGTTTTCCCAGTGACTGAAAGATTCCGTATCTGGGGGAAAAAAGGAAGTTCTGTAGTATTTTATCATTTTATTAGGCACATGTAGTCTTCCTCTAAAGCCGAGAACATACCTCCTCAAAGCGGGCCCGGATGATGGTGATCCAGTGTTTGATGGTAGTGATGCAATCTGGATGGCAGACAGCCAAGATGACTTCTCCCATTGTCACTGCAGTGTTCACATCCACTCGCTTTTCTTCCACTTTTTTCATGAATTCCTAAACATAAAAGATTGGAAAACAAAAACTTAAGAAATCTACTCTAGCAGAACTGTTAGTTTACACTATGAAGGGGGAAATTTTCTGTGCAATTTTTCCCTCCATGTGTTTATAGACACAGACGTCTAAATGCCTGTATTTAGGTGTCCTTTGCATTTTCTTTTCAGCTCTAAAAGACATGAGAAAGTGAAGGGTTTATACAAGAATAACTTTCTCTGCTACAGATGACACTGGGTATGCCCCTTTTCCTATTCTGAATTAGTTTCTCTCTTCAAAATTCTGTTTTTATTCATTTCCGTATGTGTAAGTAGTACTATTTTTGACAAATAACAACTATAAATAACACTATAATATTCTTAAACTGCCTACAAAGAATACAACGACAAAACCAAGATTTAAATCTCCCAGTGGGTAAGAAAAATTAAAAAGGGAACACTTCCTACTACACTAGGATAGTCACACACTGAGGCCCCAGATACTGCATCATATTCTGCAGCCTGGTAAGAGGTTCTAGGGGGGCTGGTCAGGCCTGAAGCTAGTAACAACAAAGAAAGTCAACAAAGTTGTGTGCAGGTGAGGAATAAAGAAGGTGGAATAGTCTGTTTTTTTCTTTATATAATACTATGATCTTTGATTTGTTTAAACCAACACATATTAGTTTTGTAAAAACAAATGAATCATGATATTTAAGGTGTCACAAAAACCAGTCACTTCCTTCTCATTCCTGCTAAACCAACAAGCTGGGCCCATTCTGGTTCTGCTCCTTTGCACATGAGATCTGAAGTTTGCGAGCAAAAGCTGCTTTCCTTTAGTGGGGGGGCGGGGGTGGGGTGGGTGGGTGTCAGCCCTCACCATGGTGGGCACCCTGGGGGCTGAGTTACCTTATGGGTGTCGATGAGAGACTGTAGGGCCTCTGTGTCATCAGGAAGTGCTCCCCGAAAGCGAAGTGTTTGCTCTGCTTCTGAAAGCCATTCCAACAGCATGTGGACTGTGTCCCGAAACTCTTCTGCCTGAAATAACCAAGCACAAAAGACTGAACCTCTCTCTCTGCAGCCAATGTCCTGGACACTGAGAATGCCATAGAAAGGATCTGGGTCTGAATTTGTTAGTACATCATAGACATTTGAAGAACCTATCAGAGCCCCACAAAGGTTGTCTTTCATTTGTAGATCTTTGAAAACCAACTGAATTCGTTACTTCTCTAATATAAACGAGTGTGAAAATCTTGTAGAACATTCAGAATATAAATGTTTGAGTTTATGTTCATTTTTGAGATGGGCTGGAACTGATCCTAATACAGACACTAGAATGAATCTGCTCAGTCCCACCCTGGGGTTGTCCTCTAACGTCTCTGACCTGTTTTAAGGCCTGCTCAAGCCGACTTTGTTTGGAGACGGAGAGTTTACACACAGTGTCCCAGCGAGTGCTCAGTTCCTGGAGCTGCCCTTTCACCCACGTGGTGTCATCGCGACTATTCTCAATCAGCTCGCGGCCTGACCGCTTCAGTACCTGAACAGTTCCTGTTCGCTTTCCCAGTTCCTTCTGGAAAACCTAGAAAAGAAAACAGGTGAATTAGCTTGAGAAATGTTTGAATCCAAGAAGGAAACCCACGAAGAGAGTAATCTTTTAGTTCAGTGTTCTTTGGTAGGTTCCAGTCATGTGTCTTATGCACAGAAGGAGGCAGGACAATGCATAAGAAAACTCAACCAGAAAAGATGGCTCTAAATATAAGCAGTGTGACTTTGGGTAAGTTGCTTACCTGGAGTCTCAGTTTCCTAATCTGTAAAGCAGGAATAATGTTATACCAACATTTCCAGAATTGTGACAGTTAAATAAGGACATGTATGCACATAATAAGAAAATGATTTAATTTCAAGGTAAACTGAATGCTTTTTGCTAAAGTAGAGAGACATCATGCAGCTCAACACGACAGGAGTAGGTTACACCAAATACTGGTGCGCATGGTGCTGGGCTTGTTAGGTTGAGAAGGAGTTAAAAAAGCACTCGTTTTCATTTTAGATGTCAGTGGAAATGGGTATCTTAAGGGGCTCCTGAATTTAAATCCATTCCGTGACTCAACTGAGAGATACAAACAGGAAGGGGGTGGGAGAATCTCAAAGTGAAGTTTACACATTGCCAAGTCGGAATCAAACCAATTTTGGTCAATTCTTTATGACCAATGTAGAATTCCGGCAGCAATTTGTTTAAATACAAAGAGCAAGAAGCCGCCCCCTCTGACAAGCAGAGATCCAAGCTCTTTCAGGCTTCCTTCTTTCCCTAGAAGGCACACATAGGTGGAAGTCACAATGGCTGTGCCCTCCATGCAGCCCAGATTTCACCCCTTACCTTATGGGCATCCATGAGGTTCATGACAAGATCGAGGTCTCCATGCACGGGCTGGTCCTCAGCCAGCTGCGGCTCCACCTTGTACAACCAGTCAACCAAGGCTTGCAAAGCATCCATGAACTGGCCTGAAAACAGCAGGGCCTCCTCCAACTTGTGCTGCCTGAGAAAAGCACACAAACCTTATCATTATTAGAGATTCTTTTATGAAAGGCCCACAATTCTGGCTGCTGAAAGGGAATACTGCTTGAATTCTACATAGAGAGGAACCTCCATGTTGGAATGGTTAGAAATACAGTAAAAAGTGAGTAAGAGAGATGCCTAGACGTTTTTAATCAAACCACTCTCTAGAATCGATAAAGTGTAGTGCAGGAGACAGGTATAGATGTCCTTCTGGCACTTTCGAGTTGACATATGGACACACCCTAATGACCACAGTCTGTGTTCATTACCTCATACCACTTCAGTAGAGATGATGATGACTTTGGTAATGGTTTGGAGCCAGGAGTTCAACTCCTAGGTCTATATCACTTATGTTTCTTTACCTCTTTGAACCTCAGTCACCTCATCTAAAAATTGGGATTACAAATAATATAGAGATACTTACTATAACACTGAGCATAGCATAGTGGGTAGAAATGGATAAAAGTACTACTTTTAGAACCAAACTGAATGGCTTCAAATCACAGCTCTGCTTCTGAGTAGCTGAGTGACCTTGGGGAGTTAAGAAACCTCTTTATGACTACTTCCTCATTTGTAAGATGAGAATAACGGTACCACCATAGTGGCTGTTGTGAGGGTTAAATGATTAGTAGGCACATACACAGTAGAAGTTACTCAGTACGAGTCAGGTATTGTGATGGTTAAATGAGACAATACATGCAAGGCTTTGCATAGCGTCCAACACATGGTGAGAGCCCTAAGTGAGAGAGCTACTAGTATCACAAATTAGTGATTTAGTTACTGATCTTTTATGGTTGGCTTGATTTTATGGGTCTCTCTCTTCCTAATACAATAGAATCAAGTTTAAAATGAGAGAATTTTAATATTTTATTTAAATTATTTCATAACTCTCATTGAACTAACTGGAGATACTGAGATACTACAAAACTTATTACTGACACATTAGCTTTATTACCACTTATGGACTCCGGTAACAGTCTCTTAGTTTTGGCATAATACACAGACCCATGAAGGGGACATTCATGCTCACCTCTCCACAGACTTGCCACAAACAGTATCCCATTTGTCTCTGACTTCTCCCAGTAAGTTGTCAAGTTTCTGAGTGTCATCAGAAAGCAACGTCTTTTCTTTCAGGGCTCTGCCAGTTCTAATTGTGGTATCATATACAGGCTGTTTGCCACCAAGAGTTTTCTGAAATTCCTGTTTCCAAAGAGAAAAGAAAAAGACATGCTAAAGTGAGAAGACATCTTGATTTGGAACAAAGAAAAAATTTTTTGTGTTTTCAGGTTGGTAATTAGATACAGTATGTCACTACTTCCTGAACTACAACTAATAAGAGCTCATCCTTAACAAATTTACGAATTTGTGTTTATGCCACATACAGCACTGCGTATTTCTAAAAGTCTACAGTTTTAACTGTTTGAACTGTTATTTAAATGAGCAATTGTCATGGTTAGACACTGTCTAGACATAAAACGGAATGCTGGCTTCATCATCTTGACTTTTTAACATTAACCGATTAATTTTCTTTTGACTAGCTCTGATTTTCACTTTTAGCAAGCTACAATCTTCAGTGAATACCAAGCTCTGGACCGAAAAGAAACAAACTGCTTTACCTTATGCTTAGAGAGCTGAAGTTTAATTTTGTCTGGGTCATTGGATATCTCCAGTTCTGAGTCCAGGTGACTCTCTGCATCTTCTAGCCAGTCAATCAGTTTTTTCCAAGCTTCATGGAACTACAATTATGTAAGAAATAAGTTATAACAGGAAAGAATATGCAAACTATATAACACTTTTATGTGAACCAATCCAAAGACTCAATAATACACGTAGCCCAAGGTTGTTCAGTAAATCAGTATCTTTCTTTTATAACTTACTTGTTTTGCTCGCTTCCTGGCATCATCTAGTGATCGCCCTCTTTCAATAGATCGCTGGACAACCTTCTCCCATCGAGACTGGACACTAACCAACAAATTCTTGATCAGAACAACATCCTGCTTTTGGCTAAGGAACTTTAACTGATTGCCGGTTTGATCCAGCTCAATGATCTGGTCTCGATGAGCATTCACTTCATTAGCAAAAACCTGAGACAAAAATATTGCTTTTAAAACTGAAGACAAGATAGTGGTGCATCTCTTTCAACCAGTCCTTTCAAAAGGAAGGCAACATCATAGTGTCATAGTTACCTTGTGCTCCTCTATCTGGGAAAGGACAGTGTTTAGAATCAGGCTGGGAGGAGAAGCGATGTTTAAATTCTGCTCTGCTAGAGTGAGCCAGTTGATAAATTCTTGCAGGGAATTCTGGAATTCCGTTGCCAGGTTGAGGGCCTCTTCCAGCTTTGACTGAATTTTAATTAAAACACACACAACACACACACAATGAAAAAGTGCCAAATTCAGGAATTATAGCTTCAAGGACAAAGGCGTTAATTGTACACCAAATGAAACGACCTCTAAAAAGGAAGTCTCATTTAATCAACTGCCAAACATTCTTTGTTTGCAAAGAAGGGGACACTTTAGTGTCTGAAACTGAAAACAACTGTATGAAAAAGGAAAGATCACAATTTGCAGCTGAGTTGCCTTCTCTGCTATTTCCTACTTCCTAGGACATTAAAGAATAGGATAAAACTATTCAACATGTAAGTAAGTGAACAGACCCATTAGTGGTGACAGGTTCTGCAGCCTGCTTTGGGCAAAGTCTCATTTTCTTTTAATGTTCTTTTTGTGGCATAAAAACAACAAAATGAAAAGTACTTTACTATAAAGATGATGCTCACGGCAGTGCTCTCTGTTTAAATGTTTTCAGAAAATATGGCGCCTAAAAATGTCTGGGTCTGAAACTTATTCTTATGCTATGAACAGAAAAGGTAATAATAAATATTTCAATAATGTACAGGTCCGATATAAATACATCACACGGAAAAATAAAATCTACCTCAAATCTATTATAGAAATGCTAAGGAATATATTGCCAAGTTAGATGGCAAGAAATCCTCCACATCATTTTATTGATATATTCTTTAATATAGCACCACACATACTTAATACACGATTTTAGTGAACCCGAAATGTAATGTTCTTGTGAAATCTGAAATAACTATCCTTTGCTTGACCAGTTCCATTGATGGGTATATCTTGAGGCAACATGCTCCACTGCTGGGCAAACCCTCTAGAAACTGATTTTAAGCCAGAATCTGCCTTGGTTTCTTTAATTAGTCTTAGTTCTACATTCTGCAGGAACTGTAGGCAACAGCCTGTCCCAAGAATTAGAACATAGCCTTACACCCAGGTCCTCTAGCCATTCTCTGTATAATAAAATTACTAGACCCTATGTTAGAAAAATTGTATAAAATTAATGATCTCGAATCACTTTTCTTTTGAAGAGAATTTGACTTTTGAAGAAGTGGGAAGAGGCCACATAATTTACTTCTCTCTTGATTTTTAGTACAATTCTTTGCATACTATACTTATACTAGAATCCAAATTCCTTGTATGAAATTATTTATTAGTCATACTACCTGAATGCTCTGTCCCCACCCTCCCAAACCTAAGTCACCAGTTCCAACATAACCTTGTTTTTAAGTAGGAACACAAATCTGATTAGCAATGGATACAGGGTCCACCATTGAACATAATGTCTTAACTGGCAGATGCTAAAAAAAAAAAAAAAAGAATACAGGCAAATATTGGCGGAAGCTGGTATCATCAATGCAACTTGGTGTGGATGGAAAATAGAAATTTAACGGCAGAAAAGATAAGATGATTAGCACAAAGGCAATTCTGAGACTATCAATTCTGCAACTTCTGGTATAATATACTAGTCTTAAAAAAGTCCTCATAGAAACCAGATGGTAATTACATGCCACCACCAAGCACACCATGCACTACACTATATTTTGTGGTGATACCTTTCTTTCTTCCATCTTACTGCTGACCACATGCCACTTCTGTTCCAGGAGTGCTACACTCTGTTCCGTCTTTGAGCCAGACCCAGAATCATCACGGCTTAGAAGCATGAGCCTGCCCTTGTCAAGTAGTTGATTATAAGTCTCTTCCTTGGCTTTGAGCTGGGAATAAAGTTCCTACAAGAAAAGGCAGGAAAGGTATCAATAATGCCAATTCCCTGAAAGACGGCCACATACAGATTATGAGCACAGTATGGAAAAGTCCAGGAAGGTCTCGTCTTGATTAGAATCCTTTCTTTTGGATTCGGTTCAACTGCTGAGCAATTAGGAAATGAAACCCACCAATATTCCTTAATATTAAAATAATCTGCTGCCAAGTAAACAGAATTTTTTTAAGGATCAGAGATTATAAAAATAGACTCCAATAATTTATTTCTCCTTTTCCTGAAGGACTTGCCTAGAAATTATGTTGCTTTTTATTCTGAGCCACTTTCTTAAAATATTGCTAGTATCTACTGAATTTCCCTAAATCCCACCTAAGTAGTCTTTTTCTTAAGTACGACTGCATCTGAGTTGTGTATTTGTCTTCTTGATGCTCTCACTTCAAGTCAACATTCTTGTGCCCACCGAACTAACTCAAAATTTACCAGCTCACTAATGTATTTCCAGCCAATTCTCCCTTGTCACCAGTGGAAGCCTGTGGCCACAGGCTTTCAATACCCTTGTCTGTGGTAGGGTATTAAAAGCCTGCATATAGGCAGCAGTCTGCAAGGTTGTACTATACTGTCACTAAAAAGGCACTACTTTGTAGACTCCCAGATACATATCTTTTTGTGAACTCAGAAAGGAGCTATTGAATATGAAATGCTTCTGCTCAATTACCATATGTGTATCAAGCTGCTCCCTAGCAGTTTCAGGAAGTCCTCCTGTGGGCTTAGATGCAGAAAGTTGGGTCTCCATTCTAGTCAGTTCCAAGAGGAAATCTTCAATTTCACTGTGGAAACCCTGGGCCTTTTGATAAAAGACACATCAACAAGGTCAGCAGTCGATTCTAGCTTCAAAAGTAAACTTTCTAAATGACCAAAAGAATAATCTATCTTGAGGGAAAAGTTCTGAGCTGCTCGCAGGCAGAGCTGCTCTGTTACTGGATTAGCATGGGGCCAATATATTTATTTACTTTTAGAATCTAGCAGAATCTTTCAGACCTCACTGTAACATATTACAGATGTCTGACACAGTTGAACTGGTTGACTAAGGTACTGTTGAATATGGATATGGAGGGACCTGACTTGATAACTGAATCTGTGGACAAGGTTTTTTATAGCAAAGATCTACTAACTTTGAATAGTAAACAAAGAGACTGGACTACATACTGTCTCCCCAAAACCCATCAAATCAAAAGCTGTTCTTTCCAGAAAAGTTCTAGCACAGAAATGACCTTCCTCTCTAGACACAGGGGGCTCCATCCCAAATAGCTTTCCTTTTGTTGATTTAGGCTTTCTTCTGAATGTTGCTATGTGCCCAGCTCTCCTTACCTAACTGGGACGATGCACGTACCTGCTGCAGTGTCGACTGAAGCTGCTGCTCCCTCTCCTCTGTTTTTTGTAACACTGACTCCCAACACTGGTTCATAGTTTCCAAACGGCTCCTTAAGCTGCTGGCATCATCTCCAGCACTAGACTCCAGTAGTTCATTGCCAGCTTTGTTGACTGTTTCCACTGTGGCTTGATGCGCCAAAACATCATTTTTTAGAACCTAAAGAATGTTGAAAAACATAATTTATCTCTACAGATAACCTCAAACCTGGTTCTCTAGGTACACGTAATATCAAAAGACCTCTGGTGGCAATATCTGGTCTCAAACCAATAGGCTTAGAGATGAAAAATAAAAATACTTACATGGTGCTTCGCGAGCTCAACTTCAATGACTTTTGGATCTCCACTTATTGGTCTCTGAGCATCTAACAACTCTTCGGTGTGAATCAGCCAACTCATTAGTTCTTCTAAGGCATGCTGGAACTGGCCAAGGGCCAAGAGAGCACCTTCTAGCTTATGCTACTCAGAAAAAAATATAAAGAGAACAAGACATTGTTAGAAAATTAGAAAACAGCAGGCAGTAGTCCATTTATGTACGCCGCCATTTGCTTTACCTGTCTGTGGGCAATTTTTTCACCTAGGTTCTCCCAGAGGTGTTTGAGTTCCGTCAATGGTTCTCGTATAATGTCTCTGTCTGTTTCATCAGTAGCTTTCTTTAACATCAGTTCGCCCTGGTGATTGAGCTTTTCCATTTCGATTTGCTGTTGGTAAACTTCCACTTTGAACTCCTATCGAAAACATAATGTTAGCATCCAACCAAGTCTTTAAAAACTATAAAGAAGCAAACCTTCTTCAAAAGCCATTCCCAGATACAAACCTTCATTTCATTTAACTGATCTTTAACAGTGTTGAGGTCAGTGCCGACAGGGGGCATGGTGCAGAGTTTAATCACAGTGTTATCTAGCCAGTCAAACATAGCCTAAAATAAAAATACAAATAAGCAGTCAAAAAAACAAAAGCGTAAGGAGTCAGGAGAGAATTAGCATTATTTCTGCTTATTTATCAGAGATAAAGTACCATGTGCTGTTTGTTTTTAGGTGAAAGGCAGTGGTAATTTATTCCAGTAATATGGGGATTTAAGAATAAAGGCAACATTATTGAGATAATATCCAAAATAAACTATAATCTGAAAAAACTCAATGTGAATAAAAGTAACATTTCTCATGGTCAGCTAGCAAGCTCATAATGTGCCAAAGCTACTGTGCCAGGTTGTGCTTCAAGATAACCTGGGTTTGGAACATCTCTCAAGCAATGATTTTCACAGCAAGGCCATCTTCACTGCATAGCCACCATGAGGATAACTATGATGAACACAAGATGATGAAAAACACGGCAACAAGGGTAGAAATTTGGGTATCAGTACTTTTTACACTTAGAAGTCGGAAACTGGTTAGAAATACAGAAACAGGTTGTTTTAGGCTTGAGAATGTTGTGGTCCTTGTAAAGGTGGTCCACTCTCATGCTGGATTCAGAATATGCCAACACAGAACCTGTTATTTCTGTGGTGATCACCTTATGGTTTCTCACCTGAAGAGTATCCTGATATTGCACAGCAGCTTGCATGGCATCCTCAAGCTTTTCTAGCCTCTCTTTCCATGTTTTGTTTAAGTTCTCCCAGGCATTATTCATCTAGGGGAAAAACAGATTCTTTAATTAATACCGCTCTTCAGTCTGAGTCCACTAGTATCAGAACTCCTTATCCATTTCTCCACACCTCATCAATGCTTTTCTTCACTTCAGGCTTCTCAGTTTCTCCACAGGCAAAAATCAAATCTGCTCCAAGGATTCGAATAAACTCCAGTTCCTCATGTAGACCATCTGTCTCTTCCTTAATAGTCTATATGTAAATGAAGAGAACATAAGCCAAAACAGAAGCAGAACAGAACTTCTCAAACTTTGCAAATGTAATTATATACCATCAATAGCAGATGTTAAACAGGACTGTCAATTTCACAAAAGCCTTTCAATGTTCTTATAGTATTTCATTTATCTAAATAGTGAAGTTTCAGACTCTGGTTATTTATCATATACATATACAAAAAATAAGTGTTTCAAGTCTATTTATATATATAACTATAATTAATAGTCTGTGAAAGGTACAATAAGCTTCAATAATTTACCAAAGGTTCATCCTTCCTTCCTCCAAGGAGATTATAATCTATAGCTAGAAATCTATTATAAAGACATACATTAACGAGAGTAAATAATATAGCACAAGTCACAAATTTAATTGAGAGACTTGTATAATAGACTTGCTAGGCTATATAATCTTGAAGAAAGCCGGTTCTGTGCCAGATCCTAAAAAGTGGTTCATGGACTGGCAATGACAGGGGTGGGGAGAGGGAGAATGGTTGAAATAAAAGACATAAGAGAGACAATATCAAAATAGGCTTGGCTTGAACTAGACTGAAAAAATGAGGAGATAAATGCATTTAGTAAAAATAAAAACTAGGCTCCCAAAAGACTATAAAAGGTATGTCAAAGAAGCGACTGTTATCTTCGGACGATGAACACAGAATTTATTTTTCTTTTCCACCTTCTACTCTTTTGCATTAAAGAAATTTACTTGAGAAATAAAATAATGTATACTATAGCAAGGACTAAATTCAGAAATAAAAGCAAAACTGGATTTTCTAAGCATATTATACTAATTTAAATTAAGTTTAAAACTAATGAGAAAATTAGTTTTGTGTGATGAAACTGTTCTATATCACGATCTATAAGCAGTAAAGCTTGTATATATAAAAAAGGAATCTACTATTTATAGATATTTCCTTCAAGTGGAAAATATCCCATTAAACTTACAACAGCTTTTAAGGCACTCAGCCTGGCTAAGCAGTTAGTTAACACAATGTACTTGGACAAAACGCTTTTCTTGAGGACAAACATATAAGGGTGTTTTTTGTTTTTACCTCAGCAGCTTCAACTTGTTGTTTGATGATGGATGGGTCAATGCCTGGGCTTTCTAAGTCATGGACGATGTCCTGGGTGTCTTTGATGGTGGTCAGGAGAGCTGCCATGTCATACCAGAACTTCTCTGCTAGTTCAAGGACATCAAGGAACTTAATTTCTCGCTCTTCAGCCCGAGCTTTGATGTCCTCCCAGAAGAATACCATTTGATCCAATTTGTCCTGGATTTCTGAGGGTGTAAAGGAGGACTGCTCTAAGTACTTGAAATCAGTTTCATCAGAAATACCATCTAATTTTACTCACATTTTCACTGAAATTATCTTTAAAAAAGCTCTAAGAATTTATAACTGAAGGATAGTTTTCTATCTTAGTTTTATTATTTCCACATTTACATTTTCTGCTTATGTTGGTCTCACATATAAAGAGATCGCAGTGGTAATCTGGAAAAGAATTATCATCTAATATAAAGGTACTGGAAAGATACAAAACACCTAACCTGCTAACTTATAAAGGGACTGAGATTTCTATTTCCAGTGTTCTGTGTTGAATTTGCTGTTTTCCATGAAAGTGTTATAAAAGGCAGTTATGTTCTATCCACTATTGATACAGCAGTTCACTTATATTAGGGGTTAACGGAGCATTTGTTTCCTGGCCTGGGAATCTAACTACCGATTGCAACCTTGTTTAAATGAGATGTGTTTTGAATTTTAAATGCCTTCCAAATGACTTTCTGGAATAGTCATTACTTGGGAACTTTCTACATTCAATGAAGTACTTCTGGTGGGATGCTGGAAGTAAACACAGCTTAGAATTTCTTCTATTGTTTTTCCTTAAAAATAGTTAGATTCATTAAGCACCTTTTGCAGCCAGATCTTTGTCAGCTCCCTGAGATCGCCCAATGAGCTCTTCTCCACGGCGCTTCAGGGCCTCAAAGGAAGGCTGCAGTTTTTCTAGCTCCATGGTTGCACTCTTATTGTCACTGATGCACTCTCTGATCTTCTCTACTTCAGCTGGGATCAGTGGTGGCATACGCAGGCGAGAAGAAAGATTCTCCAGAGTCTCCAACATGGGCTCAATTTTATCATGGAACTAAACAAATGCCAGACCATTAGCCATCACAGCAATATTTCATCATACTTGTGGGGGAAGCGTCAGGGAAGATAACACCAAGGTATAAATCTACTTCTATTTAGGATAACCTACACACAGCCATGCCCAGTGGATGTTGGGCTCGGCTTAGGAACTGTTTTGGGCATAGTACACTAGAGCTGGCCCATCAGAAAAAGAAAGTAAATGTTTAAGAATCAAAAAGATATTAAGTAATATACTAGAAATGTGACGAGAAAGGGACAAGACTATGAAACTGGTGAAAGTCAGTGTGTCAACATCTCAGATGACAGTTGCATGCAACAGATCAGACCAACAAGTTAGATGCCCTCCACCAACTATGTAAGTAGATGGGGAACTCAATATGCTAAATGACTTAGAATTTTAAATTATCATAGCATGCAACTTAACAACCACTGTAGATAACAGTGAGAAAGGAAAATGTTGGCACGATGAAAAAAAATTAAGGAAGGCCAAACCTAACCTTATTCTAAAAGAACAATTTCCTCTTTTCTGGTACTTTGAATAAAATGACTATAATTGGAAAATTTTCATTTACAATCTGAAGCAGAGAGGGGAGAAATGGGAGCGAAATAGCTAAGCCTGCCCCCTAAAAAAGCTATCTAAAACCTACTTTGGATTCATTAATTAGAATAAGGCTTATCCACTGTAAGTGTCTGACAGGAAATAGGTGGTGGGGTTTCCTTAACAAAATCACTTCCCATCACTCCTTTACTTCTAGGTTCCACCCCAAATGAAACTGGCATAATTAACTGCACTAATAAAATTCGTTCCACTGAAGTTTAGGGAAATTTCCTTATAGGTAATCCTCTCAATTCTCAGCTTCATAAGAACACTCTAATCCCAATGGGGTTGGGTACCTTACCTCTGTAATCTGTAATGGTGGGCGCGGTCAACACAACAATGAAATGTGACGATGTGGGGAAGACAGGAGCAGGCAGCAACAACACAAAGTAACACATTCCACAATGTGAGTGAGAGATGGGACGGAAGGTGGGGGGAGAAACTCGAGTAAGTACAAATATTAACCAAGAATATTGACTAAACATAGGAAATAAAATACCCAGACATGACAAAAGTACCGTTCACAGTAATATATTAGTTGAAAAGTATGTAGTTACATGCTTTAAACTCCACTGCTGGTGGTTTATGCTTCTCTTCCACTCTTATGTCTCCCTACTCAAGCATCTTTCTCTGAGCTAGGAGCTAGCAAGCCAGTGGCCTCTTGAGTAGAGAACTAATGTGCTGTCTTCTAAATCTCAAAAGTTAACAGGCCCAATAATAATCTGACTTTTCTTTTCTTTTCTTTTTTAATGTCTACAGCACATGGTATTCCAAGGTGGTCTCCCATCCAAGTACAAATCAGGCCCGACCCTGCTTATCTTCTAAGATCAGATGAGATCGGGCAGGTTCAGGGTGGCATGGCCGTAGACTTAATCTGATTTTTCTTAAGGCATTTATTACTTTGAAATGAATTTATCCAGAATCATCCCTGCTAAAGGATTGTCACAATATAAAGTCTTTAAGGAAAGCATCAACAGACAATATATACCAACTGAGACATGTTTAACCCTCCTGACAAGTGTCAGCATACCCATGCTCCTTGAATGAAAATGCAGACTGGCAAAGGTTCCTAGTCTCTGATAATGTATCACCAACACGCTGGTCTAGACACTCTTGAGCATAGAAAATACTTGATATACAGACTTCTTGCTTAGACTAAAGGACAGTGGAAGGAGTTTATGACACACACGTACCTGAGCTGACTGGGAAATAGCCTCGTCCAGAGCCAGGGCCCGCTGGCGTACCTCCTCTTTTATTTGGGCATACATGTTTTCTGCTTTCTGATATTTTTCTTCCACCATTTCTCCCTCTTCAGGATTTAGCTCCTTTAGTTGTGGGCCTATCTTTAGCAGTTTATCAATATGAGGTTTGTGTTCAGCAATGGATTCCCTTAATTGCTATGTGAAGAAATATGGATTAAAATGAGCATGTTTATATCAGTTTATTTAAATATTTAATCAGAGCGCATGCCAACTTTGGGAGGAACAAAATGAATTACTAAACACCAGCAAGTCCCAGCATTTCATCATTTATTGAGAGGGAAAAAAACATCTAAGTCTTGGGCTCTGGACACTACCTGATTCTTTAACTATTAAAAGCCAGTGATGCCTCATCGCCCAGGGAGTGTTCCCAGACTTTCACCCTCTGATATAAGTTTATCCCATCATCTTCTGTACTCATGAATACTTATGCATACTAATAGTAATTTCCATCGTTTAATACCTTTCTCCCTCCCCAGGCTGAGAGACACTAAGCAGGACGAGCTACAAATAGCAACATTTCGGGTAATCCAATCACTCCTTGACTTTACTGCTGACTACTTCTAGTTTACAACTTTCCAATTACAGGAATGCAGAGATAGGAATGAGCACAAGCCATAAACAAATATTATAAGCATTAAAAAGTATCTTTTTACAGTGGTAATAGCATATGTTGAAGAGTCTACAAACTTCCCTTTCATCTCAACTATATGCAGCAAATGCTTTCTGACATTCCTTCATGGCTCACTCCAGCTGGGGACTAACCGAATGGAAAGAGCCACCCTATTGTCTACTGGAAAGATATTAAATTCCCTAGATGTTTACTTAGTTCTTTGTTTACTTCTGCAATATCCAGGTTCCTGGTATTTCCATAATATTTTCTTTAACTGATTCATATTAAAGGACAAAGGAAATAATTCAGATACGTATTTTTATTGTGTAAAGAAGTTCTAACCGATTAAGCATTTTATAACATAGACCTTAACACTCAGTAGGCACTAGTAAATATGTTTTTTAATAGATTGTGGAGTCCATTTTCAGTTCTGCAGTTAAATGAAACTCAGCATGCTCCTTACCCTCATTTCCTCTTGCTGTTGCCTGAGCTGCTCATGATCAATAGCTGGAGGAGGTAACTGTGCTATTAGTGCCCGAGTTTCTTCAATCCAGGGGCTGAGCTCCTCATAAGTTTCCCAAAATTGGTTCACCAAGACCTGTGCCCGCTCTAGACGGGCATAACGCTCTGAATTGAGTAGACTAACATCTTCGTATTGCTGTATTAGAGACTCTGTCTTTTCCTATGAACAGAAGTATTACTATTATGAACTCTTCTAAGAAAAAAATGTAGGTATATATACATTAAAGTCTAAAGGACAATATGATTTCACTCATATGTGGGATATAAAACTGAAAGCAACAAACAAACACGACAAACAGACTCATGGATAAGAACAGTAGATTAGCGGTTACCAGAGGGAAGGGGTGGGGGAGGTAGACAGGGATAAAATTGGGTCAAAATATTTGGTGATGGAAGGAAACCTAACTTTGGGTGGCAAACACACAACGCAATATATATATGACATACTGTTGATCTGTACGCTTAAAATTTATTTGATTTTATTAATTGATGTCACCCAATAACTTTTAATTAAAAAAAGTCTAAAAGAATAGACACTAAAATATTAAAAAATATAGATTAATCTAGTAAGATTAAAAGGAATTTTTATTTTCTTTATACTTATCTGAATTTTCTACATCATACATATATGTATTATTTTCCTATCAGATATTTTACCTGTATGATTTTTAAAAATATGAATGTTTCAAATATAGTAAAATAGCATAAGCACGATACAGTAAAATTAACATTTTAGTGAATAATCTTTTACAACTTTCAATACAGCATTATAAGAGATCAGTTTAAGACTGAACATCTCAGGGGCTAAGATGAAGTCATTTGTCCATCAAGTTTCACTTGTCTTTTTTCCTGATAAAAATGTCTCCACAAACCTGGCATTTATGCTTTATATGTTTAGAATGAGTAGCTAAGTCAATTTATGAAAATTTCTGAGGAAATAGTGGTTACCCGTGCCCTTTATAAAAATAAACAAACGAAACTAGAATACAAATTAACTCTCTTGGCCAAGCCTTTTAGAAATGGGGATTATGTTTTGGAAGGACCTATAAAAAAAAAATTCTGCATATGGTTCAGAAAAATCTATCATAGATTTTTGAAAGGTAACTCTTAAATCACTCATGTACTGAGAATAAGCAGCAATTTCTCTATTATAAAAAAGATGGATTTGTAACATGTTTCACATTACGTAGTACAGCTGTTTAGACATTTGTGAAGACAGGATTAGGAGTATGAACTCCCCAAAACATCGCTTAGGACTTTAGTACCATAATTAGTAATAGAGGAAAAAAACCTTCTTAAACTATAATTTCACAATTGTACTTCTAATTCACCATAATCAAGACAAGACTATGGTAAATTAATAAATGCAATTTACCTGTAATACAGCTTTTTGCTCCTCTCCACATGTGCCAAAGATTTCACCACGATGACTAAAGAGTTCATCCATTGAATCTTTGTGTCGAATGATGTCAATGGAGAAAGCCTTTGAAAAGTAAGCTACAGTTAAGAAGAGGACCCCAAGCCTGTGTCAGTGAAAAGTTAGATATAACCTATGAAAAGTTCTTTGCTTTAATAAAGCCACATCAAAATTATTCTTATAAAGTTTGACACTTTGCCTACCCACACATCTTCAATGTTTATCTTTTAGTAGCTAACAAAAATATCTTTCCTCCTGAAAATCATCCAGAAAATTATTAACCTTTCCTGGATTAATGAGCCTATTACTCTCTCTTCCTCATCCTAATAAAATATTTATAAAATCAACCTCTATCCATACCATGACATTGAATCATTCCACTTGTCTTGGAATACTAGTCAGAAACTCTTCTAGTCACTCTAAGAGACTGCTGATTATACGAGCTCAGGACACAGTGGATGTGTCAATGTTATACTTACCTTCTGTACCTGCAGCTGAGCTGTGGTCTGGTCCTGTTCCAGGCGAATTGGACCCAGTGCCATCAATTTCCGTTTTGTTTCAGCAACCCAAGCTAGTTCTGCATCAGCAGCTTGCTCATACTAATAGACATATTGAAGAAAAATGAACATATTATATATGCAGCCAGGGTCTACCTTCTTGGAATTCTAATTTATTCAACACAGAAAAGCCTGGATTTTCAATGACACAGTTTATATCTCACAAAGTAAAGCCAAAACTGGGGAGAATGTCATAAAATCACAGTCAAGATGCAAACAATTTAGAACCAATTATACTTCAACATATACGAGTTGATCCTATTTCAAATTCTTTAGAAAGATGTTAGAGAACCCAGTTAGTGGTCCTACAGCTAGCAATGGCAATGGAAACTGACATCTTAAAAAGAAATATACTTCTAATCAGTTTTTTTATGAGGCTGTGCTCTTTCTGCCAATCCTCTTTCCTATTCATACACTGAATAGTAGGTTTTAGTCATGTTTAAATATAAACTTAACATGGCAGCAGACAGCTAAATCAAGTGAACTTGGAAGCCTCAAATTCCAAAAGAACATCAAACCTTTAAACAGTTAGGCAGTAACAAAGGAAAACTAAGAACATGTTCTAATGTGACTGCTGTTTAATGAGGGTCCCTCAACCTTTTATCGCTTCCTTTGCCAAACTACACTGATATTTAAAGAGGAAAGAAAGCTTCTCCCAAGCACAGAAAGTTTCATACTGAATTCTGGCCAAGATTAGGGTTATCAATATAGACTCATCGAGGATGCACTTAAGAGTCAGAACAAACTTCTATGTGGTTCACAAATCATTTGCTTATCACTATAAACCCAAAGAGTTATGTTATATTATTTTTTTGAACATTAATATTATATTATTTTTAGCACATTAATAGGTGCATATCCAGATGCAAAGAAAAGTAAATAACTTTTTCAAGAAAGCAGGAAGAAAAAAGATCAAGGGAAATATGACACCTGTGTTTACTGGGAGGTTCTATTTTGGATGGCTTTGCTATTTTGGTTAGCATATTTGATGGTAATTATAGTTCTTGATTCCTTCCCCTCTTCCATCTAATGTTAAAACTGCCGATTATATCAAACTAAGATTGTAATGCATTTGGATGTTTTGGGTCTAGATATTATATACTCCCATCACCACCTGCCTCTTAGCAGGGCATTATCTAAGAAGAGGGCTCGCATAGACCTCCTCAAGTTCTCCACTCAAAGAGGTCAAGTATTTTGGGTCAAACCTGGAGCCATCCTCACATACCTTTACCCAATCACTTCTCATCACTGAAAGAGTCTGTTGCATCAGATTTACCTTGATCTCATTTTTCCTATTCCTGAGGCTATATTTTCATAGTTTTGTACATCTCACATATATCTACGCTGCCTAAAAAAATCAATGCATAAGTGTTTATAAACATTACCTGTTGTGACCTCTGAATAGCAGCATCAATTTCATCCACTCTCTGTCCAACAGTATCACTGACTAGCTTGTATTGCTCGTTGGCATCAGACACAAGTTTATCCAGCCCTTCTCTGGCTCTCCAGGGCACCAGCTCTAAGAGTGCACGGCTCACTTCATTCACTGTGTCCAACACCAGCCTGTGCTCCATGACCTCCTTCTTTAATTCCTAAGGAGAGAAAGAGTTTTCAGGCCAGATCTTGCTAAATTAAGCACATTAGCAGCTGTGCTGGATAGAAAGTGCTATCTCTGCCACACATCCCATAAGGGCTTTGACCTCCTTCCTTCACTTATTTTTTCGTTTCTTGGATTTTTCAATCATTCCAAGGCTGATTTTAGGTTTAGCTGTTGCTTAGAACTGTCCATAAGACTTCTTGAGTCAGACTGTCTCTGGGTAAAATAGTGCTTTTTCTTTTTTTCCTCCTTACTTCAAAAGAAACGATAAATACTGCTTTACTCATAGGCATTTAACTCAATAAGTATCTAAACAGTATTTCTATGCCTCCGGAACTACACTAGATACTGGAGGAAAATCCAATATAACCATGAAGCACTCTTCAGAGACTGACTCATAAAAGTAATTCCTAAAATGTTACGTACAAGTAAACCTTCCAGGGACTTGGAGTCAATCTGTTTTCTTCTTCAGACCATAACAAGTGTTCTTATATCGGTCTGTCTTTATGTCAAATATTCCTGTCCATGAGTAAACAAGAAAGGAGGCAGGCAGAAATTTTTCGTTTAGATTTAAGGTAGAGATAGTTGTTGACAAACTTAGGTATTTAAAATTAAGGTTTTGACTAAGGGAAACTTCTTTTCCTTTTATAGTGTGAAATGACAGCTCACCTTCTGTCTTTGCTGAAACTGGGGTATTTGCTCCCCTGTGGGAGACTGTCCTCCACTGGCTGCCAGCTCTTCCTCCACCTCCCTGAGCCACCCGGTCAGTTCCTCATAAGTAGACTGGAACTTGGTAGCCAGCTGCCGGGCCTGCTCTAATGTTCTGAGGGCCTTGGAGCTAGTGACTGTGATGTCTGTGTAGCGAGTCTTTATTCCGTCCAGTTTCTCTTGGATAAGCAATACCTCTTCACCTGTGGGAGATCACACACAATTATTCATATGCAAGAGAATACGAGGGAGTCCTTAATCCCTTTCTTCAAATCAAGAGCATATATATGCTTTCTCCCTATAATAGTGATCTTCACCTAGCATCCCACACTAAGGGAGGAAATAAACCTTTCAATCAATAAAAGGAGTCTTTTCTGAGATTATTAAGATCTGAGTTGAACTGGAGGTATTTCTAGATGTTTTCATAACCTTTCAGTGAATGCTGGCATTTGACATATTAGAGGGCAGAGGGAGTCATCATCTATTACCAGATGTGAGACAACAACAAAGTCTTTTAGTTTTCAAAAGATTTAGCAGGAAATAGGAACCCAGGCCACCGGCCTTCTGGGAGCACATAATAATACAATCAGTGAATACTAAGCTTCTGTATACAAAGAGAAGTGCTAAGTGTAAGGTGCTCTTTTCCCTGGATATGTAATTATATGACCACAGAGGTGACAAAAGATGCATTTTTTCAAAGTACCTGTGGTTTGTTTTAGAAGAGCCTGACCATTTTTAATTGCTTGATCTACATTCTTCTTTCTATTAACAATTTCTTCATTTAAAGCCTGAAAAGATAGAATATCATTAATCCTTAAACTATGGAATGACAAAGAGAAAGAAATGAGACCTCTTAAGATGAAATTTAAAATAAGGAGATGAATACCAATTTAGTTTAAACAGCAGATATTTGATTCCTTCATTATCTCTTTGGTTACACCATTAATTACTTAAAATAATTAAATCGGATACTTACAGGGAAGCTTTCCTTTGTATTGGATAGAAAAGTTTTAGGATTAAATCAGCTTTACCAATTTACTGAGACTTAACCTGAACTCAAGAAAGGTAGAGCAGAATTCAGCAAAAATGTCTACTATGTCCGAAACAAAGAGTAAGACAGAAAGTTCAAAACAAAGTCAGCGAAAACAGGCACACTGAAATCGGATCCTGGTTAAAAACTCTCAATATATGGTATCAATGAAGCAGAAGAATTTGATTAAAAACAAAAACCCCCCACTTTGCCTATTTTTACCATCCCAAAAGAAATTTCATTAAAATGAAAAGGGCAAATTCTAAAAATATTTTAAGTTATAGAAATGTGATCAAACCTTGGGTACTAGTTAAGCAATCTAGTTTTATGAAAGTTTCTGCTCAAATGGAAACTGAATGATGCATTATGTAATGATGCAAAACATGAGCAGGAACTGAGATGGCCCCTGACTATACTCTGGATCATCTTCTAGAATTATTCAGTTTGTTAAGTGCCAGTATTTCCATGGATTCATTAGAAAACAGATTAGTTCTTAGCAACAAGTCTGTAACTATGTACTTGTATATAAAATAAAGTTGAAATGTTTGGAATAAAAAAGAAATGAAGAGAAACATAAATTACAAAATAACTTAGTAACATAACCAATAAGAATGGAAAATATGAATACCAGGTGGTCAGCATGCTGTTTCTGTAGGACATCCTGTCTGTAATCCTTTACGAACACTGAACTGAGCTTGTCCTCAACCTCAGCCAGCCAGTTGAGCACCTCCACCTCATCCTCCCCGAACAGTCTAGCGTTAAACAGTGCTTGTTCAAGCAGGGCTGCTTTCCGACAGCACCGGTCTTGAATCTCACTGAATCGAGCCTGCAATGAGTCTAGCTTTTCTGACAGCACACCCTGTTCTGCAGAATATGTCAGGGAGGAGAGGGAGTGCCCAATTTTGACTGCCTGGTGCACATCTGTTGCATGGCTTTCTATTTCTTCCTCCAGAGCCTGGAAATCCAGATGGAAAAAATGAATAATGGAAACAAAATAAATGAAAAGTAAACACAAAACAATGAATAACAAATGAAGTAATAATTAAATAATAATATAAAAAGTTTACCTATTGAAGGCAAAAATAATATAAAAATTGAGAACAAAAGCTGTTTTTCTGGTGGTAGCTTATTACTTAATATCTATTTTTAAGTATGTGACTATTCCAATTAATAATCTGACCATATTTTAAATTAAACTTTAAACCGCCCCCACAAAACATATCTTTTAGAATGTTGCAGGTAGTTTTGTAAATTTCTAGGACTTCTGACTCCAGTTCTTTGTTTTCATTTACCATAACTCCTTCCTACCTTGTGCCGAATGATCTGCTGCTGTATTTTGGCAGTCTGAGTGCCAACAGGTTCTGAGTTAGCAAGCTTTTTCTCTGTGACAGATAAGAAGTCAGAAATAGGCTCAGCTGTCTCATGGAATTGCTTGGCCAGAACCAGGATATCTTCCAGCTGTTTTTGCCTACACGAATATATAGCACAAGCTGCTTAGGCAAAAAGTCACATGAAGACGGATAATAGTACTATATTCAGTAAAAGACCAATCTTCATAGGCACATTTTAAATACCAATAGTAAACAGAATATATAGATAGCACTTTGCGGTTTTAAAGGGTTTCATAAGCCTTACCTTATTTTGAGTCTGTTATAACCTTGTAAAGTAGGCAGAATAATTATCCTACTATTGTAAAAGAGAAAACCAACCTGACGGCTTAAAGAAAGATTTGTCCAAGGCACCCAGTAAGTAGCAATAGTACAATGAGTAGGAGAATCAGACCTTCTAATGCTTTCTCCTATGGAAGGTAGCTCATGCATTATCTGAACAGGTGACCAAAACAAAATTTAAGATAGTCAAAAAATCATCCATCTTCATTTCTTTCTCTCTCTGCCACTGCTACCTTCACTTTTGAGTGACGAGAAGAGAGCATTTGAAGGGCAAAGGCAAACTATGAACTAGAACTCCCTTCCCATCTCCTCAAATCCAGTCAGGCTTCTAACAATTTCAAGCCCCAGAAAATAAGTCTGAATCCAAATTTAAGGCAAAAAATGACCTCAGACTAACTGAATTTACTAACACAAAGGGCAGAACTATGGACTTTATAGCTCACAAATCTTATTTAATATAACATTAATACTAAGCTTAGATTTCAAGTTCTCTATAGATTAAAAGCAGCAAATTACAAAGGAGAAAGGTAGCCTGAATATTGGAAGCAGCCTGACAAGGAAGAGACAGAAAAACAACTACAGAACTGCATTAGCACCCAGATTAATAATAAAAGGCCATAACCATGACTCTGAATCATTAACAGACTAAATGCTATGTCATTTAAAAAGGCCTGGGAATGTATGATGCCTTTTAGTTCAGCAAATCTTTACTGAACATTTACTTTGTGCCAGGTCCTATTGACAAACTTTTCTTAGTTTGTTTATGCCAGTCTTCAAAATACATCTTTAATACATCTAAAACATATAATCTTAAAGATTATTATTAAACTAGAATTTCATGCATTTCTTGAATGCATTTATATTTAACAGAACCACAAACTAGCTCCTAGATGCAAAAACATCTAATATTATGATAAGCTAACAGAAAAGAAATATGAAAAATTCCAATTCCAAGTATTGAAGATGTTATTTATAAATATGAAGGGGAAAAAAATCTGTTTCAAAAACTCGGAAAATAACTAGCTGGATTGTAGGAGTCTGTGTCTGTCATTTGGAACCATGATTATGCTGCAGCAAAATAACACGCAGAAGAAAGAGCCTTCTAGTTCTCAGAAATTTGTGGAGGAGCTGAGGCTCATTTCCTGAAGTTATTCTGGTTATGTGGATCATCTCTAAGAATGTACCCCTCTTCAAGATAAAAGCCACTGAACATCTTCCAAAGCACTGTATGAATCATCAAGGAGCTTTCAGAGTACCTCAGTGATAGGCATCACAAACGGGACAAAATGAATCTTCTCTGACCCATTCCCAAAACCCCTTTGACCTTACCTGGCTGCTGCTTTGGTGAGCAGTCCAGTCCACCTACTTTCTAGACTCTCCAACTGTCCAGTGATTTTCTCTCTGTCAGCCAGCTCAGCCGACTGGGCTATTCTGCCTCCTTCTGCTTGAAGCATGTCTACCGTAGCCTTTCGATCATCTAGGAGCCGCTGGAGCAACTATTGTACACATGTTTAAAGCAAATAAAAAGTAATAACATGGAGTCAGGTTATAATCTGAAATAAGGATAAAAAACAAAATTCCAAATCCCTAGCCCATCAAATCCTAAGCTTAACTGAATAACAGAAGTTTTTTTTCTTCCTGAAGCAAAATCATAAGATATACAGCATTGTTCCTACCATCCATATAAACTTTTCATATATTTAAGTTCTTAAATGGTAAAGTGACTGTCATTATTTGACTAACAGGAAACTTACTTTGAACCAGGAGAAAAATGCACTGAAAGTTAAGCCCTGCCCTGCAAAAAACCATATACAGATAGAATCTTAAACATAAACACACAATTATTTAGAATATTGCTGACCCTGAAAACACTAAAAACCTCAAGATAAAGCTGTTATTGAAACAATGAAATAGGATTCACAAACAAGTAAAATTGTTCAGTCTACTATATACCACACTAAGCTAGTTGATTAAGGTATGATATAAATAAATTTCCACCTTTCTTTCCAGGATCACACAAAGTAGGTGAGGCTTCTACTAAAACTCCTAAATATGCTCCTTAAACTATAAGCAAATGTGTTGTCTGCCACTCCCTGTGGCTGTTACAGTTCACTGTCCCAACATTCTCACTTACCTTCTGTTCTTGGATCTGTGCCTTCACCACTTTATACTCAGCAGATGGAGGTTTTTGATTGGCTATGAGCTCCTCAGTGTCTGCCAACCAGCTGAGCAATGGCTCCAAGGCATCTTGAAACTTCCCACAATGCAACAAAGCCTCCTGTAGCTGTGCAATTCTTTGTGCAACCTGTATCACAAACGCAGAGGCTCATTATAAGAAAGGAGAGAGCTTTTAAATTACTACTGATCCATTTTCGTAACTACAGATTGCGACTGTTAAATTTTTATTTGCATTCAGGTTCCGTGGAAACCTTGAATTTAGATGTCTCTTTTCTATGCCCTCCATTCCCACCCCACCCCTTGCAACTTACCTTTTTATTCAGTGTGTTCCATCGAGCATTGATCTCTTCCATGTCATGTTCCAAACCCTGCACATCACAGTTTTTTCCAGCACTCTGAATCAATCCCTGGCCAAGTCCATTCACTTGCTGTAATTTCATTTGAAGAGGATCCACCTGTTCTTTCTGAAACATCTAGATAATTATAAGCCAAAGATGATTTAATCTAATGGCAATCAGACCCTCTATACCAGCAGTCCCCAACCTTTTTGGCACCAGGGACTGGTTCTCCTATGAGAATCTAATGCCTAATGATCTGAGGTGGAGCTGAAGTGGTGATTGATGCTAGAGCTAGGGAGCGGCTGCAACTACAGATGAAGCTTCACCCTCTCACTGCTTACCTCCTGCTGTGTGGCCTGGTTCCTAATAGGCCACGGACAGTACTGATCTACCAGTGGCGGTCTACCACCCTGGGGGCTAGGGACCCTTGCTCTACATCACAGAGTGACTGGTTATTCTTGGGAGATTTATGATTCAACAAAGGACGGCCAGGAGTAAAAAGTGAAAACAAGCCATTTGTACAGGGAACCATCAAAGAAACAGATGGTTTCATATTTCAACGCAGTTGCCTATGGACCAGTAATTACAGAGAGTTATGGCACTACTTACATCTTTAGCCCAATGACTCATGGTTTGTTTTTGTTTGCTTGTTTTTCTTTTTTAAAACTGTTTGCTTAATTTTTAATGCAAAAAATCTACAGAGAAGAGAGAAGCATCAGCTTCAAGTTATCATAAAAGTGTGATGTATGTCAATCCTAAAAGAGACGAATTGATACCAAATGACTACTATTTAAGATTAAAAATACCTTGGGGAATAGCTTTAACTGACCACTGATATATGCAGTGCTCTTCTCTGACTAGGACTGATAAATCAATTAGCCAAAACATATTAACAGTGTGAAAAATGCCAACCTCATAGCTTAAACCCCCTGTGGCCATTTAACTCCACTCTGTTCCAGGGCCACAGACCACACACAGCCAATAATCCTGAAACAGTACTCTTCTGATTACAAAGGGAAACAGGCCAGTAATGCTGGGAAGTGCCCTTAACAACTTCAGACTCATACTCTCAGTAAAATGCAGATATATATATATATATATATATATATATATATATATATATATATATATATATATATATATATATATATATATATATATATATAATATTTCAAAAGTAATATACTGTATATCCACGTTCACAAAACAAAAATCTAAAACTATGTAAAGAAGTGTAATGAACAATGTGCATGCTTCCACTGTAGTTAAGCTCCATCATGACTTAGAAATTTCTAAAGGAAACAAGAGAATGGTGCTTTTGCCACTCTAAGCAAAAGAATGAAATAAGTATTTGTCCCTAAGATCAGATTTCTTTCAAATTATCAGAGGATAAAAATCGGCCATTCCTTTTTCTTCCATAAAAAAGTTTCTTCAGTTTCAGTGAGAGAGCTGTCAATTCAGACTGAAGGATGACAGAAAATGGAAGAGGACAAAAATAAATGTAAAAAAAAAAATTTAAGTTTGGGTAAGACTAATTTTGGCCTATATGAGACCACAGATCACACGAGGATTGGGAAACTGATTCTAGAAAGAATGGTCTATGGCTGGATGGATAAGTGAGTCATCAGGGAGGAAAAGCCCCAGGGAACACTGAAAAATAAAGGTTACAAAGGTAATTACCAGTGGGCTTCATTTTATACTGTAATTTGATTACACCATATTTTGTTAGGCAATACTACAAGGCATTTCAGCTAAAAATGACTGTTTCCCTAACATGGTTCCCAGAAAAAGCAAGTGCTATGATTCCAATTTATATCAAAGATGTTTTCACCGCAGAAAAATCAGAGCAGAGGGACTCCTGCAACTCCCATGTTCTAAGTTGCTTAGGTGCAACAAAACGGTGGTGTTAAGATGGGAGTTGGAAAGGTAAAGAAAGCAGAAAGTCAAATGTACAGAGGGAAGATGTCAAGTCCACTGAAGTATCCCCGTTTACAAATAATCAAATCCTGTCTCACACTTTGGCTGACATTTACATTCTTTATGTGTTGTCCAATATGGTAGCCACATGTGGCTATTTAAATATTAACTAAAAATTCAGTTCCTCAGCCGCACTAGCCACATTTCATGTGGTCAACAGCTATGTGTGGCTAGTGCCTACTGTATTAAGTGGCACAGATAGAGACTATCTCCATCTTGGCAAGAAGCTCTATTGGATAGCGATATAAATTTAAACACAGAGAAGGAAATGTATTTAAATAGCTTAATAATCTCTTCCACATAGTAAATTCTTTTTTTTTTTTTAATTTGGATTTACTTTGTTTATGAACATTTCCTATAGAAGCATTAGATTTCTTTGGTTCCCACCTCCACCCTATGGATCGCATTGACAGGGAATGCGTACTGTCTCATATTTTCTCAGAAGTTTAAAAATATATGAAAGCAACTCTAAATAAATACTATCTAAATATTTATTTTGAACACAAGTGAACAGAATGTTAGAGAAAGTAAATTTGAAAACACTTGCTCCTTTCTTTCAACTCTCAAATAAAACTGTTTTGCAAACCCAGTGCTTTAGACATATTAAAATTCTGACTCCTTAGTATTTCAATGGGACTGTGCCATGCTCTTAACTAACCAGTATTGGCAGACATTTCCCAGAGCAAAATACTAGTAAAAATCATTGCAAGGATATAAGGTACAACAGGAACATAAAACAGAAAATTTTGCAAAGAACTTCTTAAAACACTTTTATCTTTGGTAATTTCACATTCTCCCAGTTTTCATCCTGACTGATCTTTTTTTGACGCCTTTTGCTCTCTTCCTCTTTCTCTTCTAGACTGCCAAATGTCAGTCTCTGGCGGCAGGGAAAAGGCCCTCTTCTCATGCTATACTCTTCTAGGCAATTCCATCCATTCCTATGGCTTTCAGTGCTAACCATGATAAATACTTATGTCACTAAAACTGTATATCCAACTACTTTAATACTGCCATACAAATGAATCACAGGCATCTCGAACCTAACCCATTCCAGTATCGAACAGTACTTCCTATTTTCCTCTCTCTCCAAACCTATTCTTCCCTAAATCAACTACTTACTACAGTACCCATCCTTTCAGTTGTACAAACCAGAACCTAGATTCAATCCTTGATATCTTCCTTGCCCTCTTTCTGAACATAAAAGCCATTATCAGGTCTTGTTGATTCTACCTCCAAAATATTTCTTGAATCCATCCAAATCTACTTAAATCCCTCTAGTCCAAGCCACCTGGACAACTGCAGTAACCTAGCAGGACTCTCTACTCTTTGATCCCCTAAATCCATTCTCCACAGAGTAGACAGTGTAGTGTGATTTAAAAAAAAAATTGCACACCATAAGTGTTCTCTGTATTTACACCAATTATCTATAATACAGACTAATAAAACATAAGACAAAATGAGCTCTATAAACCCCAAATGATGTTGAGAACGTTTACTGTCAATGTGGACTTGTTTTCTCTAAGCCGAAAGCAATTAAAAAAAAAAAAGTAAATGAAATCATTTCACTCCCCTACCGAAAATCTTTGAATACCTTCTCAAGGTTTTTAAGGTACAGATCCCTTTGAGGACATCTTCCTCAGTCTCTGCATCATCTGGCCCCCTGCTTACCTCTCCAGATTTACTTCAAGGCACTCTTCCGGAACACTTGGTCACTGTGGTCTAGCTATTTCACCACCTTTTAGTTCTAACATGCCAAGTTCTTCCCATGTTCCATTTCCTTTGTCTAGAATACTCTCTCCTCTGACTCTCTGCCTAAGTAACTTCTACTTATCCTTCAGGTTTTAGTTTTAAAATCCTTTCCCTGACATCACAGTTGAAATTAAATACCCCTATAATTTGTTATCATGGCCTTTATTTTTTATTCAATACATTTATCATAATTTATAACTACATTTGTGTCATTTTTGCTTAATGTCTGTCTCACTCACTATAAGTTCCACAAAGGCAGGGACCATGCCCAATTCTATTCACTGCAGGAGCCCCAGTACTTGGTACAGAGTAGGTACTCAATAAATATTTATCCAGCGAATAAACGAATCCTTGTATAGCAATGGTGTTATTGAAAGCAAACAAATTCATGAAGGTTCTGCTTATGAGTTGAGGATTCAAACCTAATTTTTGCTTAAAAAGACTTTTTTGGGGGGCATATTTTAATTTTATAGAACCCTTATTTTATACATAAGGTTTTTTTCTTCCCCAGTGATTGGAAACAAGAGTAAGGAAGTCTATAAATGAGAAGAGCGTTTAAATAACCACAGATTGCTCTCAGTGGGCCTAGACTCCCACTATAGAAATAGCAAACAAATTCTGACATTTTGCTTCTTCTACCAAACTCTTATTATTAGAAAGCTTGTACCTATTTAACCATGTATACGTGTGTACATTTATACATAGATACACACACACAGAAGATCTAAAACAGATCATTCCAAATCACATTCTGGATATAACCACTTGTTAAGTTCTAAGTGTTTATGTATAAAAATGACAGGTTCAATTGCCTCTATGGACCCTTTTGGAAGAAATTAAATCCACACATTTTCTAATCTTGGAAAAACTTTTTTTCTTCAATAATATTTCATCAATTTAGCAAAATCTGTATACTCATGTTACCTCTATAATGATATTTGTCTTGTTTCCATAAATATTTTCAAAACAGACTCTGTACATTCTTTTTAGTAACAGTCCTGACTGTGGCTATGGCTTATATTTCTCCTTTTGTACACAGATGTAGGCATCCTGCTTCTATATATTTCATAAAGTAACCACATTTCAATAATGATGGACTGATTACCCTGCAGCTGGCCTACTATTTCCTTCTCCTGTCATTTATATCAGGCAATATGTCTTAAAATGACCACCTCCTGTAGTTATAAGAATCATTAGGTATTACCTAGCCTCATCTACTCATTTTGCAGATGGAGAAGCAGAGGTCCCAGAGACTGAAAGAAAGAGGCTTTCCTGAATTTTTTTTCTTTATGCATATTTGATTGACTCCTTATAAATTTAATTCCTATATTTCACTGACGATTGCTGTGGTCTTTATACTAGAAATATTCTGTATGATCAAGAATGCTTGTGACTTTGGACAGGTTACTGGGATCTTGGTGTCAATCCCAAATCTGCTAAAATTCAGAAAACTGAATCAAATCCATCAATATGAAAGGTGATACATTCTAATTTGATGGGATGCTACATTTCTAAATAACTGGTGAAGCCCAAGGTGACACCGCCACCACTCAGCTGAGGAGGAAGATCTGTGGCAAAATTAGCAGCGTATGGCCCACAAGCGAATGATTTTTCGTTGCTGGTAACTGCCTGTTTAAGTGGTGCTCTAGCTAGCTAAGGCTGCCCTGAAAGGCTCTGCAATGGGGTGATGAGAGAACCCATCTTTCTTGAAGCATCCATGGATATTCAGGAGACTGACATTCATCCAGGGAGCCAGTCAACAGTGAATGCCTACTACAAGGAAGATATTGTTTCGGGTCCTGAGGATGGTGTACATTCAAAACCAATTTTGTACTCAGTAATCCCTGACTGTACTAGATTAAACTTCTAACTCTTATACTCCACTCCTTACCACTGACCAAAGGACACTGGAGCAGTGAACTACAGACAGGTGATCTCAAAACCTTCACTTCCTAGTGAAGGAGTGCTCAAGGATGTGGACACTGTTCCCAACAGCTTCCTAACATAACATAGTCTATTCTCTAACTTTAAGAATCTCAGAATGAGGAGCTAAGAGAGACCCAGGAGAACACTTAGCCCAATTCCCTTATTTCATAGGTTAAGAAACAAGAGGTACAGGAAAGTGACTTGGCTCAGACCACAAAGTTTTACAAGATGACTAAAATATCTTTTTCATAAACATTATTACGCCTTATTCTGGCTTTAAGAAACAGGTTTGTATTTAAAAGCTATTATTCACAGATCTGTATATTGTTTTTAACCTGCTTTGGTGAATTCTTTCAACTAACCAACATAACTATTCGAAAGGAGGAGACGACAGATATTGACCGTGATTGAAATCTTATATACACTTAGTGCTTTAAATGGGTTATCTCATTTTATTATCACAAATGAGGAAATTGGAGACTCAGAAAATCTAATTTTCCCAGAATGGTTAAATATCCCATGTCCTAGCCCAAAGTCCACTCTCTGGTCTTTACCTGACTATTGACATCACTGATCAATTAGCAGTCTCTCAATTTAGGAAAGAAAATGCTCACTGTAATTTTCAAAAGCAGAATCATCCTCTCCTTCTAATAATCTTTGTCAAAATGTAAACCAATAACTGTTTACTTTCCTGTTTTCTTTGGGCTTGGGTTATCACTGAATAAAAAATGGAATATGAATTATAAAGTTTTTGCCAGATGAAAGTAAGGCATATTCTCCCTCTTCCCCAATAAACTCAATAGAAAAACCAGAAAAGCCCAAGCATCCCAAAGAGAAACAAAGTATTCTGTGCCCTTTCTAATCACCACCAAGTCCTAGAACTTGCAAACCTCATTATACTCTCCAGATCCTTCAACAAAACGAGCAACAATTACCTCATTTGAATTTAATCCATCAGTTGCAGCCTGAGGCATTTTCCCAAGAAGCACTGTGCCTGTCACCTCCTTTATTCCAAATGCTGGGGAATCAAGGTCCTCCTTGATCCACATTCCAGCAGGAGGATCCTCTTCTAGAACAGAAGTTCCTTCTTCTGAGATAGGCACTGAATCAGTGTGGGCAGTATCTCCCAGGAAGGGCACATCAGCAAGGAAAACTTCCTCCATAACAGGCACTGCACCAGTTGCAGATTCCTCTGGGGTGGGCACTGCAGCAGCTGGGGCTGTAGGTTCCTCTGTGGAGGGCACTGCAGCAGCTGGGGCTGTAGGTTCCTCTGTGGAGGGCACTGCAGCAGCTGGGGCTGTAGGTTCCTCTGTGGAGGGCACTGCAGCAGCTGGGGCTGTAGGTTCCTCTGTGGAGGGCAGCAGCTGGGGCCAGGTTCCTCTGGGTGGCTGCAGCAGCTGGGGCAGGTTCTTCTGGGGTGGGCACTGCAACAACTGGGGCTGCAGGTTCCTCTGTGGCAGGCACTGCAACAACTGCAGTTGACGCCTGCTCTGGGGCAGGCATTGCAACAAATGGGGCTGCAGGCTCCTCTGGGGCAGACACTGCAACAGCCGGGGCTGCAGGCTCCTCTGGGGTGAACATTGCAACAGCTGGGGCTGCAGGTTCCTCTGGGGTGGACACTGTAACAACTAGGGCTGTAGGCTTCTGTGGGGCAGGCATGGCAGCAGATGGAGCTGCAGGCTTCTCTTGAGTGGGCACTGCAGCAGCTGGGGCTGGAGGTTCCTCTGGTGCGGGCACTGTAGCAGCTGGGGCTGCAGGCCTTCTGGGGCACTGCAGTATCTGGGGCCGGCGTCCGGGCTGGCACTACAGCATCTGGAGTTGCAGGCTCTTCTGGGATGGGCACTGTAGCAGCTAGGGCTGTAGGCTCCTCTGGGGTGAGCACTCCAACAGTTGGGGTAAAAGGCTCCTCTGAAGCAGGCACTGCAGCAACTGGGGTGACAGAACCTTCTGGGATGTCATCCCCTGTAGTAGGCACTGCAGTAGCTGGGGCAGCAGCCCCCTCTAGGGCTGATACTGCAGCAGCTGGAAAATGTGCCTCTATGGTGACCACTGAAGCAACTGGTATGTCCTCCTCTGGAAAGGGCACTGTAACAGCAGCTATAGCAGGCCCCTCTGGGGCAGGCACTGTAGCATCTAGGGAATCTTCTATAATGGGCACTGCAGCAGTTGGGGCAGGTTTCTGTGGGATGGGTATCCATTCCTCCAAAACTGGTTCAGTATTACTAGCCTTGGTAATTTGTTCCTCCACCGAGATATTTAGCAATGAATCTGAATCTTTCATTTCTGTTTCCCTTCCCTTCAACGACACCACATTTGGCTTGGGCTTTATGTCGTTCACAGTTTCCTCTCTGCTATGTCTCCATCCTCCACCCAGCAGGTGCAGATTCAGAATCTCTGGCTCTGGAGACATCCTCTGAAGTCCCTGGAAGGCCTGTTCTGGGAAGTCTCTATGAAAATGTGCCGAGGCTTGGCCCTCCAAAGGCTGGGGTTCATAACCCAGCTCTTGTGCCTCACCGTGAACTGTCTCCATGGACAACAATTCACAAGGGTCCACATTTCCCAAGGAAGTTGGACTGTTATTTTCTTGATTAATAACTCCTTGCTCAGTTTTCAAATGAATTTCATCTGTTAGTAAATGTGAACCATATGATAACATCTCTACTTCAGCTCCTGAGGTAACATCTGTTAGTTTATAGCTGAAAGCAGAACTGAGGGGAACCCTCTCAACACGCTCTTCAACGTTCCCCTCAATTTGACTGCAGTCTACCTGGGACAAATTGCCATTTTCTTTGGCAAGCTCAGCTTCAAAGGCTGATAAGTTTTCTTCAGGGGAAGCCCTGTGATCAGAGCTGGGCAGTCCTCTCGGGTCCAGCTCTCCCAGAGACTCCAGATAAGCAGGGTATTTGAATTTAAGTTCCCCTGCAGTCGAGGGGCTAAAAGGCACTTTTTCACTCTTCTCACTAACAGTGGAAGTGTCCCTCCTGGTATCGGAGTGGTCAACAAGTTCCACAGCATTAGGCACCTGAGAATCATCCAGGGCATGAAAATATTCACAATCCAATCCAGTATCATAGTCCTTTATCCTTACCTTTAAAAGTCCTATGTGTTCCTTTTCTAAGGCAGCCCCTGGAAAATGACTAATTACCAGTGAATTTTCTGCATCCTGGGATGGGGCCAGCCCTTCAAAAGAGGCTTGGTTCTCCAGCTCAACTAGAGGAGTTACTCCTTCACATAAACACTCTTTTTCAAGTTCAAGAAACATCTGCACTGAATCTGTGTCAGAAAGCTGCTCTGAATCGACAGGACCAACAGTGCTCTCTAAATCAGAAACAAGATCCTTCAGCTCCTGAGCAGTTCTGTTTATCGACTCATCCACTACACTCTCACCTGTGACAACATAACTGTAATCAAGAGGTATATCCTTGAGAACAGAAGCCAAAGGGTTCTTAGCTTGCTGTAGGTCATCAGAACAATAAATCTGACCAAGAGCTAGGTGGTCAAAGGTCCCCAAGACAGCAGCTGAGCCATTGGCTCCGTCCTCCACCAGTGCCATAGTGTTTGCTTGTTGTCTTTCTTCAAAAATATCTGCCAGACTGTTCTTCTCATCTGCCATTAGAAAAGTGTTTCCTCTCTCTGACAGTTTCTCCTCCTCCCACTCCTCCTCAGCCTCCATCATGATCCATCGCTCATCCTCCTCAAACTTTAGTTCAGACTCTGTTTTCTCTCTCAGGCTGGGAGTTATGAGAACATGCAATTCTGGATCCAACAGCTCTTCACTCAGGCAAGGGGAGAGAGGTGGCATTTCCACAGTACAAGCTGTGTCCCCAAGGGGGTGCTGCTTCTCACTGAAGCCTCCCTTAGTCAAACTTTTCATGGCTCTGGGCCAGGTTGCACTTGAGAATCTGTGTTCCTGCATTACATCTGTGTTACCACTTGCTGCTACAGCTTCTGATTCTAGAGGCTGGAATTCATGGGGAGAGCTCTCACTGTGTTGCTGAAATCTGAAGTCTTGGCAGTCTCCACTTAAGTTTTTCACATCCTGCACTTCTGGAACACCTATGGATCTGGACACATGTTCCAGAGTTACTGACTCTGACTGAGGTTCCCTGTGGTCCAAATGACCAGAACTTTCTGTTAATGCAGAACTGGAGTCCTTTTTCTCTTGCAAAGAAGGATTTGAAGCACCAGCTTCTGAAACTTCACTGAGAGAAGCTTCCATCCTTTCTGCAAATTCTGGGAAATTGGGTGGCATGAAGGACTTCCATGATCTCCTGTTAACATTGTCTTTGCGTTCTGCATTTGGTCGCCTTCTGGGCGGAACAGGTGCTGACTTCTGCACATCGCTGCTTAGCTTCAGTGCATCAAATATTATTCTCTCATCCAGTTTTTTGCCTTCTGGTGCTCTAGACTCAAAAACATTAGATGCTGCTCCTAACGTACCATTGCTGGATATACTACTTCCTTCCATCTTTTCCATGGTGCTCTTTGAAGTCTGATTAAGCTTTGACCCCTGGTCAATTTGTTCATTTATCCTCATTGTGTCATATATAGACCGCTGTGGAACATAGCAATCCTCTATATAGCCATCCTCTTCCTCTCCTTTCCCCAGGCAGGTGGGGTTCTGCCTTAAACAGTCTGGCCTGCTGAGTGGCTTACCCATACTTTTTAAATCAAGATGAACCTTCAACCTTTTAAAAGTTTTTCATGAGTTCCCCCAAAATGCATTCTGCATAAATTAAAAACCTCTTTACATATTCATAATCTCAAACCAACTGGATTTGCCCTTCAGAAAGGCCTGGAAGTCCCACTTTGAAACCATTCGGGGGGAAGTTCTAAGAGGAACAGCTTTTTCCTCACAGGCTAGCAGCCTCATAGTTGCAGGTAAGTGACCATTTAATCAACAAACATAAAATAATTCCTTGTATGGCTTCTGTTTTTAAAAGAGCACTGCTCCAATTTAGTCAATAAAAAAAAAAATCACGTGATATTGACAAGTCTTATTCAATATCTAGTTTCACTCACTTCTCTCCCAGAGTTGGAAGCAGAGGATTTACCGATTGTGTCCTTTAACAACAATGGCACAGCCCCTTAGTCTTCATGTATGGCCCAAGCTCCCAAGAATTCCTTTCATGTTATCCTCAGTTCCAACCCTGGATAAGGAGTCCAGCTGGTCTGAATTAGCCATTCGTCCTCCCTAGTTCGGGTGTTTGCATTTGAACTGGGCTGGTAGGCGGATATTCCTGCAACTTTAAACACAGGAAGTCCTTCATTCGGGGCCAGCTTGGGGCTTCCTGTCTCCAAAACATCATGGCATTGTTGTGGCTCCCAGAACAGCCCTTCGCTGTGACCGCAAAACAAGGCGAGTGGAGCCCGGCGCCCGGCCTTTCAGAGGCCGGCAGGCTGCAGCAGCAGCCGAGGGTCTGTTGGAAGGTCTAGCTCAGCGCGGCCCACTCCCCCGCGCCATGCCACGCGCCCCAAGGGCCAAGGTCGCCTCACCGCAGGCTGGCAGGTGGCTCCGGGCCGCGGCGGCCTCCCGGTCCCGCGCTCAGGAAGTTAGTTTGTCCCTCCGGCAGCTGAGTCCCGCGTGCTGTGGGCGACACCTCCCCCGCCGCCGCCGCCAGTCCCCGGCCCGCAGCCGCCGTGCCGTGGGCTGCATGTCAAGCAGCCGTCTCTATTCTCCGCCGCCGCCAGTCCCGCCGTCCTCCCCGCCCGCAGCTGTCACGGTCCCGGCATGCAAACTTCTGGCTGGGAACAAAAGGCTCCGCTCGGGCCGGGCGGGGGCGAGCCCTCCTCCCTCTCGTCGCGCAGCGCGGCCCGCTCGCCCGCTGCTCGCTGGAAGTGCTAGGCTGGCGAGCGGCTCTCTCCCCCTTCCCGCGCCGCCGCGCCGCCCCGCCCGGGCAACCCCCCTGGAAGCCCGGGAGCGCGAAGCGGAGAGCCCAGGGGAGGAGGGCGGAGGCGGAGCCGCGGCGGGGGCAGGGAAAAGGAGCGACTCGAGCGGAGAGAGAGGGAGCGGCGGAGAGGATTGGAGACCGAGGCATCGAAGGAGGGGCTGCTGCGCGGTTCTGGGCGAGGGAGTAAGGACGCCAGCCGCTCGGCTCAGCAAGCCCACGCCCCCCGCGCCCCCAGGCCCGAGGGAAAGCCCCGCCCCCGAGAGGGCGAGAGGAAGGGAGCTGCGCTGCGCTGCGCGAGCCTCGGCCGCGCCGCGCAAATCCCCTGACAAAGGAAAGGCCCGCCCTCCTCCTGCCTGTCAAGCCCCCTGCCGCCCCCGCTGGGTCCCAACCCGCCGGGCTCAGTTCTCAGTCCAAGGGCGAGCAAATCCAGAAGGGGCTCCCCCGCCTCCTCCAGCTACCAGGCTGTCTGGCAAGGGCCACTCGGGGCCCCATCTGCCGGCAGGGTCGTGCCGGCTGCAGCGGGCCGCTTGCCTCGCTCTGCAGCCAAAGGCTGTCCGAGTCCCTCCAATGTCACCTTTAGCGCGCCCCTGCCGGGCCCAAGAACACTCTAGCCTTAAACCCAGTACTTTCCGGGTGTCCGAAGGAATTCAGTCACGCTCAGAGTCCAAGTTATTGGATAAACTACAGGTACCTTCTCTCTCCCCCTTCTCATGTACATTAGGTTTTGGTCCATTTTCCCACCAGGATCTCGCTGCCCACAGACCTGAGTAGTGTCATTAACTGAGGAATAGGGATTGGGGGAAGGAGGCAGTGGAGATGCCAGCTGCAATGCCCCAAACTGAAACACCTGGGCTCCTTTATTGCTGCCCACACCCAAGGAAACCTGAGCCTCCTTGGGGCTAACTGAAAAGCATGAGTCTGTATTTAAGGTTTCAAGACGCAAAATACTAAAGAAAGGTGGCCCACAATCCCATCCACAGCTTTTTGGCTTTTAGAAAAGCCATACAGTCAGTCACCTGGTGACTGTTGAAAGTACAAAGGGCAACCCAGGAAACTGTCCACCAGAGGCAGCTACTTTGCTGAAGGAGTGCAATACTCTGCTCCCTTTGTGGTTATTTTCTGAAAGGAAAACAAAAGAGATCTAAAATTTCCGAATCTCTGTTGGACCTAGGGTCAATATAGATGGTCAAACTTATGGAAAGCTATTTCTATTCTTTACACAAACACTAAGTGAAGCCAACAGTTGGTGTATGGAGATCAAACAGTGAAACCTTGAGCTGGGCCTTAGGCCTACTTAGGGAGCCAGAGGGGTCCTTGGGAAAAATGAGGTATAGGCTGAAGCCTGTGATCAGAATTAAGTAAGTAAAAGACCTTTCACTGGCAAAATGATTTACACTTCATTTCTCATTTCCAAAGAGGCTGCTGATCAATTCTGCCCACTGAAATCCAAAAGACTCTCTCCCCGTCTGTAAACTGACCCGGGCGGGGCGGGGCGGGGGAGGTGCGGCAGTGGTGCAGACTAGATTGTTTTGACAGACTTTCTAACTTTAATATTCTTTAGTTCTAAAACTTTTAAAGGAGCTGCCCCCAGAATCTTGAGTCCTCCTGGTCCTATACTGCAAGACACTAGAAATCCTTGTCCTCTGAGGAACAAACAGCAGAAAGAACCAAGAATGCCTAACTTAGGGAAGGTTTCAGGCAATATGATCAACAAGAAATATCTGAAGGACTGGGATGTGGGAGGAAGGAAGCTTGTTCTGGATGTCTCCTTAAGCTGGCACATTAAGATCCAAGGGCAGAATTCCAACCAACAAAGAGCTTTCTCACAGCTATTCAAAGAATAGGGTGGCCCCTAAAGTGATGACATTCCTGACCCTGGAGGTATTTGAGCAGAAATTCAAGCAATCACTTGGTAGAGATTTGAGGAAACGAATTTACAAATCCTCTATTAGTTTGTTCAGAATAAATTTTAAGGTCCTATCTAACTGACATACTGTGTCTTAGGGCTTGATCAACTTACAAATCTGATACTTAACATTTCAGGGAATCCAGGTTTTAATTTTCCTTTAATTATTCAGTACAATTGGAAAAACCCAGGGAAGGCAAGATCGATTTCACTAGCAAATCTCCCTAGCCAAATACACTCACTTAAGTGTTCAGATATCATAACAGGCTGTTTATTGTGCCAGGGCCCCTCTGGTTGGAAGAATCTGAGGAATTCTGGCTCTGGACTAAGGGTGGATGGTTATTCTATTATAAAGAATGATCTTGATTTGGAATCACAAACTTCATGGGCAGAAATTCCTTTCCTGTTTCCTCACCATGTCAGTTGCCAATCAATTCAATATTTTCTTAATCCCACCCCACACCTATCTACCCTATTTTCACCACTCTCACCAATGCTTCAGATTATAATACAAATAAGTGGAGCATTTTAGCAACTATGAAGTTCAGATTCAAATTACTTTTTAGCTTAAGTCACACTCTCTCTGACTAAAGTTTAGGACAGTATTACAGAGAAAACCTCCAAAAATTCAAACACAACTCTGTAGAAAGGATAACATAAAGTTGACCAATCCCCCAACCCAAAACAAGAAGCCAAAGAGTGCTTTGCTCCTTATTTTTTTTTCTTTTTTTATTCACTGATATGTTTAGAAAGAAATCAAGAGAGGAAGCACAATGTCTCTTTCCTCCATGTCTTTTTATCTGTTCATGAGTTTCTCTTTAGTTTTGGTATGTGGAACTCTGCCAATAACCATTGCAGTGACTGAAATAAATACCTGATACAGCTTTCAGACTCTTGTTACCCTGATAGCTCCAACAACAGCAACAACAACACAAACAACAACATAAAACATCTGTTCATTATATACGCTGTGTGTAAACTTTTTAAAAAAGAAGTACGGGGAGCTCCAAAGAACCACTTCAGATGCTCTTCCTACTCCTGTAACCACGAATATATATGCTGAAGCCAAATTTCAAATTAGTTTCCAGTTAGTTGATTACAGAGTTCAAAGAATTCTCTACTCATTTAGAAATTCCTAAGAACAGAATTTGGTGTCAGATTTTCCTTCAGTGAACTTAGAAGAAAGAACAATCCTGGCCCTTCCTGCTGTCTTCCTAATTAAAGACAGCCGGGTAGAGTCTCTACATGCCCTAGCATAGCTCTCTTTCCAAATTTTGGACCTGGCACTTTGCCTTTTTCTGCGCCAGACTTAAACCACTAGACCCCTAGGACAATCTGGAGACCCCAGATCCACACTTCCTCAGATTTGATAATGCCTTTTCATCCACCCCCTCTCCTGGAGGATTAGTTCTGACTAGAGTAGGATACAGAAGACTGGTTGGATCTTGCACATTTTAAATCTACTAAATGCCTTTCATCTTAGGATCTCTAGACTTTATAAGCATTTATTTAGTAGCAAGTGGAAACTCCACAGTATATTAGTCTGTACCTGTTGGGCATCAGTCACTACCACCCTTCGATGTTTTTATTATATAAACATGGCTACTGAATGGCTTATTAAGCAATAGAGCAAGATGTAAAGCTTGCTCTACATGGGATACTAAGGATTTTGCCGCTATTTGAGCTCTCATGTATTCCTGAACCCATGAGAAAACTTGCCACATGCCCTGCAGGAACTCTCATGACCCCTGTAAGCCCTTTCCTGATTGTAGACTTTCCAAAAGACAGTGTATTAATCCCTCTTTTAGCCACTCACCAAGACAGTGCTGATGACGAAAGCATGGGGCTTTGCAAGTTAGAAAAGACCTGACAAAAGAGTGGGAAGAAGGCAGGCGGGGGAGCAGAGAGGCTTTATGGAGAAAATTAAGTTTACTCTTTAGGACTTGTATATATAGATATGATGAAGATAAGAATTTCTAAGGGATAGAGGCAGGAAAACTAAAAAGGCAGAGACCCTAAAGAAGCAAATCTGAAGTTAGTGTGGCTTGAAAACAAGGTGTATGAAAAGGAAAAATGAGAGGTCAGAATGGTAAGTAGCTCAAAGTCAATTCGTGAGGGCTCCTAAATACTAAGCCAAAGAATTTATGCTTTATTCAGAAAACCATTACTATGTCAAGATTTATTTGTTTAAATCTACCAGGAGTAATGAGAGTTATTGAGTGGTGTGTGAAAAGTTTCCTAAGAATTTGGGAATGAGTGTTCACTCAGCTGCCATTTAATATATATTTTCTCATTAAAAAAATCCAAATCCTTAATTTATAAATGAAACTTGGGATGGTAAACTTACCTGTCCAAAGTAACAATTCCTGGAGTTGAGCGTATAGGTCTAGGGATGCTGCATTCGTGTTAATATGTACAGATAGATCATACAAATGAATACTGAAGTTGGAGCAATCAGTTAGGAGGATTTTAGGAAAGAAGTAACAAAAGCCTGAACTTGTGAAAATGAGGAAGGGGGCTATAAAAGAAATTGCAGAGGCAGGATATTTGGATTTCAAAACTGACCAGATAGCAGGTAGAGGTTAAAGGGAAAAATAAATTTAAAATAATGCTGTAGTATTATTCTTGGATTCCCGAAGGCATAGTACTACTATAAAATGGCAGCAGGGAGGAAGAAAATATTTGAAGATAATACAGTCAATGTAGAGCATACTGAGTGTGAAGTACTCAAAGGCTATCCATATGGAGGTGTCTAGGAAGGCCTCTCACACAAAAGATTGATGTTCAGGGTAGAGATACAGCTTTGGAAGCCTTCTCCCATAGAACAGTGAGGGGTTGGATATCTCAGAGTTCACCTGTGGAGTGGGGAAGAAGGCGAGTGACAGAATTTCAGGAATCACATGTTTGGACGGTAGGAGGACAAACCAAAAAAGAAAGCAGAACAGCCAGTGAAGAGAATGGAGAGAGTACAATGTCGGGAAAGTAAATGGACAGGGGGGCTTTAAGAAATGCTACATAAAGGATGAGGACAATGAGTATGACAAGGCCACCAGACTTGGCAACTAGGAAGTCAGTGAATACTTTCAAGAGAACAGTTTCAGCACTGTGATGGGGTGTGGATCAGATTAGGGATTAAGGATAAGTAGCGGTGAGAAGTAAGTATTGGTCCTCCCCTCTTAAGTTTCTGTTCTTTTGGCTTCCATTGCACTTTGCTATCCTGATGCCTCTTTTCTAGCTGGTCCTTTTTTGTTTCTTTGGGCTCCATTTCTTGACCTCTTAAGGCAAGTAATTTCACAAGGTATATCCTTGATTCTTTTCATTCATTCAACAAATATTTACTGTGGTCTACTATGTGCCCTAAACTATGCAAGGGAGAGTGATAAGCAAGACGGGTCAGGAACTCACATTTTAGTAGGGGAGACAGACATTCATTTTAATTCAATTGTGACAAGTACTCTGGTAACAAAGCAAACAATGCTATGAGAGCATGGATTAAGGGGCTCAATGTGGTCTGGTGGTTCAGGGGAGGCTTTCCTGAGAAAATGACCATATGGGCTTTCACCTGGGACTGAGAATAGTCTTTCAAATTCAGGAGTTACATGACTTCACAACTTTTACAAATTAAAAACTTCATAAAGTTGCTTGGCTATTTCCATTTAACAGGTCCCTGGGTTGAATCTCTCAAGGAATTTTGCTGTAGGGATCCTCTCTCCAATATTAGAAAAGGAGATAGAATAAATGATACAGATGAAAGAGATTTCTGAAGATTATCTCTTACATTTTATTACTAAAACAATTCTCATCATTGATTACAAATAGGTAATCTAGGTTTGAATTTAAATAACTATATCAAAATCAGAACTCTTCCTTTGGGAGTGAATTGTAAGATGATAAAGATATTAAATGGTTCACTTGAATGGATACAATAAATTCAAGCTGGAAAAGACCTAAATTCAATTTCTTTGAATTTGTATCTTCTTCCCCTGACTCATATATATATATTACCAAATATTTGAAATACATATTTGCTGAAACTATGAAGAATTGAAGCTTTCTTATAAAACATCTTGATGTGGTATAAATATTTGGCAGAAAGATGAATTATACCTGTGTTTTTGAGCTGCTTTCCTCTGAAATTAAGATATTTTTTCCCTTCACATCTCAATGTTTTAATTAATGATTAATGTTAAGAGGTGTCTCTCCCAAAGATGCTGACTTGGTAGTTGCCATTGTATGGCAACAGAGGACAAGAACATGGTCTATGTTAAAAACTAATTAGGCCAAGGACCCTGAGATCAGTAAAGCTGATCTGATGGGTAACTCTGAGTGACTGGGGAAGTCACTGAGCTGGTAACTGGCTTCTGGTTAATTCTGGCTGATATAAAAATACCATTGATTTGTACGTATATAAGCCAAGGTCAAAAAGAAGAGGTGGGATTCTGATATGAATAAATTAACAATTTAATGAATAAACAAACACATGTATATGTATGTATGTATACATAAAGTATATTTAAAACTGTGTTACAGAGTCATGAGCTAAACCCACATATGTATTGCTGCTCTAGGATTAGAAACAAGCCCTACACTTGTTCCCCACAAAAACTGCTCAGGGAGGCTATTTGTCCATTCACTTGTTTCACAGCTTTCATCAAACTAATTTTAATTTATTCTCGTTTGCATTTTTCCAAGAAGAAAAGAATGAATCTAATCTTGGGCTGGGCCTTAGATTAAGTCTTCTGGAGAATGATCATCCCTAGGCAAAACTTTCATTATTTTTTAATATAAAATTAGAAAATTTAATATTCTAATTTGTATGTCTGGATAAACTTTTTTTTTTTTTTTAAATAAAAGGATATTATCATTTATCGATCACTTAATATATACTTAGGGCTTGCATCTACATCACTTTATTTAATTCTTATAAAAACTCTAAAGGTATGATTTACCACTCCTCACATTTTATAGTTGAAATAACTATACAGAGGTTAAGTAATTTCTCCGAAGTTCACTCAGGTAGTAAATGATAGAGCCAGAATTTAAAGTGGGATATTTGTGACTCACACTCATATTAAATTTTTTTCACTACATCAAGTTAAATGAAATATGAAGACTTCTTAACTGCCAACTGATTGCTTAAATGACAATGACTCTAATCTGGCTTTCTTTAAGTACATCTGAAGTAGCAAATTCCTTTCTTAGTTTTGCTTTGTTTGGGCTAATACTGAAATGAAATTGTGTTCCTCTAACATATTCTAACTGGTAGAAAAGGAAGAGAGCCCAGAAGCAAGATGGAGAGATGAGGAATCTAGGCCAGGATTAGAATTTCTCAGGACACACAAAGAATATACCTCGAGTCTTGCAGAGTAGACAGAATTTTGAATCCTCACATGGCTAATGAGAAATAAAGAACATTTATTTCTCCATTTATACCAATATGCTAACTACTTTGAGGGACACAAAAACGGATTTATTGAGATGAGAGACAAATACATATAATCAGAAAATGCCAAAAATAGGAAGTATATGATCAAGGCCAAATGAGTTACACATATTAAATGATCTAGGAGATCAGGAGTGGTGAGCTGGGGAGATCAAGATGGCTTTGTGGAGATATAGGACTTTAGCCAAGGCTTCAGGTATGGGTAGAAATCAAATAGGTAAAATATATAAGGAGTTTGGGGAATAAGTGGATGGAGTAGATGGTCTATATAGGAAATAAGACTGGAAAGATAGTGGGGATCAAAAATGTAGTTTCCAAGACTGGAAAAGAAAAAGACTGAAGGCACAGACACAGAACAGTTCTGAAGAATGCCACCATTTAATTCATCAGATCAGATGTCTCTTGCATTGATCTGGAGGAAAGATAAACATTCACAGAAAGAAGGGTTAAAAACAGACAGAAGCTAAGGGAAAACCACCTCGGAAGCCCAAGTTTTAGAAGGCTACAGCATAATTTATGTGGTTTTTTTTCCGTGGGAACCATGTGCGTACACGCTGGCTGTCCAATCACACTAGCTTTCTGCATTCTGAACAGAGGATCCTTTGTTCCTAACAGCAAGGCTCAAAAGAGACCGTCTGATAAAATCACACTGAGATCAGCACTCCCAGCTGGTGTAGGGGCTGATGCCATTCCATAACACACCCTACAGGAAGCAGCTTCAGATACACAGCTGATTGATTTCCACAGCAGGAGCCTTGTGGCAGGGTGGGGTGGGGACTGGTCAAGCATGGAGAGAATTCTTTAGCCACTGACTCAAATTAGTTTACCAAGATCCTGACTTTATCCAACAGGTCTGTATAAGTCACTCTCGGAACCAACACTATTTCTTAACTAATTCTCGAAAAAAGGGAGGAAAACCACGAAACTTCCCCAGGCAGTGGAACTATTTCATAGTAAGTTAACTCTTACTTGTCATGGAATCTGAAGAGGGCAAAATACCAAACCCTATCTTTCCAGAAGTAGGCTGAATGATTCTCTGTTGTAAAGGGCTATCCTGTGTATTATATGATGTTTAGAGGCAGCAGCAGCCTCCCCGGTCATGACAATAAAAAAAATGTCCTTGGACATTGTCAAATGTCCCCGAGGGGCAAAACTGCCTCCAGTTGAGAACCACTGGTCAAGCATGAGCTTTGGTGCCAAAAAGACCTTTTCATTTCCAGTTCTAACATTTACTTTGCTGTATGGTTTGAACAAGTTACTTAACATCTTCAAGTCTGTTTTCTTACCTGCAACTGGGATTTCAAATGTCTGATTTACTGCGGGGGTGGGTTAGAGATCATTTAGACTTGGGTCTCTCTTACTGCACTTACTTCTACATCACTACCACTGCAATTCTTTGTGTCTGTCTCCCATACTATACTATTGTCTTGAGACTCCAGCACCTACCACAAGGACTGGCACAAGCGCTCTGTAAGGATGGACAGAAAGGAATATGGAACCCCTTACTCCTATCCCCCACAAAGGGATCCATAACCACGTAGACCATAACCACGTAGCACTTATTCTCATCCTTAAGTGGTCAAAGTTCTGAAAGGTCCACATTTGAAATCATAGTACTGGTAGTAGGAAAATAGCTTGTGCAGGCCTAGGGAATAAGTGTATCCCATTAATCTTCCACAGCCAATACCAGAGACTGGTATTTGAAAAGCATTTGGTAGTGGCAGTGGCATAATTTTGAGGAAGGTGGGGAGGAAGCACATTCTCCCCATAGCTAGGTTTTTCCAACCCAGACAGCTGAGACCTGGGAAAAATCTGTTTGGCAGGAGACAGACTTTTGGCGCAGTGACCTGACACGACTCCCCGTGGGACTCATTTTATTCCTGGTGGACCAACCAACTCTAACAATGAAACCTTCAAAGCAACTCATTGCACTTCCTAGGGGCTCACTACAGTTCGTGTGCCACCCAGCTAGCTAACTTAAAAGTGCCCAGGGTACTTTTCTGAAGTTCCAGGACTAGGCTGAGGCTGAGACCACTTACCATGCATTTCCAGACACAGTGAGAAACTGGCCTGTTCTGCAAGTCTGTGTTCATCTCAATCATGTTCTCTCGTCGAATACTCAACAATAAACATGAGTTCTACATGCGGTAAATTCTTGTTTTTCTTGTACAAAATCATAAGAAAAATCTTAGCTGCAAATGTTACGTGCTGACACTATATGTGAAGAATTTCAGTAAACTGAAATCAAACTGCTCAGTCCTTTCTTCTGGTTGAGGATATATTCGTTTAGTTGCTTTAAAATCCTCTCTTGCTATCAAAATTTCCAGACAGAGTTTTGTGAAAGCCATCAGCACTTTCTTACAACCTTCCATTAGGTTTTCCAACATTCACTAAGGCGTAAGGCTCCTTTAAGATGATGTAAAGGTTGCAATCTTGGGATTTTGTTTGTGGTGCTGATGTTTGAAACACTAATGGCGATACTTTAAAATGGGGCTGGAAAAAGTTCAACGTGAAGCAAACTTAAAGGCTCCTTCACCTTCTCCCCACCCAGTTCCTATGGTGGGTGTGGAGAGGATTATTACAGAGCGGTGGAATTCTTTTTTGGGGGGGGATGAGGGGGGTGGGACGGGAGGTGGTCACATAAGGGATATAAATATCAGCAGCGAGCTGTGAGCTCCTGGGCTGAGAACAACTGACAGGCTGTAGTCTCCCCTTAAAGGCACAGAACAAGGAGGCTCCCTGAAGTATTTCCACAAAGGAAGCTCCTCTTTAGAAATGCATCATCAACCAACACCTGCATCAACAACTTTAGGCAAAACAAACTGCAGATGCTAGGGAAAGTGACTAGGAGGTTTTTAAACCAGGCACAAATTGATACCCATGAAAATAAAGAATCCAGGGCCTGGCCTAAAGAAAGGCTGACTTAGAGGCAGTTGTTGCTACTACAGACACATAATCAGATTATCAGAAGTTTGCTTACTACATAAATATTTAACTTAATCAATGAGCACTCTTTCCAACTGAATGCTATTTCCCACATATAAATGGCAAATTTCTTCCAAGGCAGTGGTTCTCAATTGAGGAAGTCTGCTTTCCAGGGGACATGTGGCAATGTCTAGAAGACATTTTTGGTTGTCATACTGGGGAAGGGCTGCTACTGGCATCTAGTGGATGCAGATCAGAGATGCTGCTAAACATCCTACAAAGCACAGGATAGCTGTTCAACAACAAAGAATTATCCAGCCAAAGATGTCATGCATGAGTGCCAAGGTTGAGAAACCCTGTTCTAGAGCATTCTTTTTATATCCTTGGAACCTAGTAGTTACTGTTGGAGTAGCCTTGTTTAAGAAGGGAGAAAAAAATCAACAAGCCAAGCCACGGGTCAGCACAAGGTGGGGATAGGCATGCCTATCCAACTTATCTTGGCTGCTGTAAAGCTGGAGATACCTAAACCTCCCAGTGACAGACAGGTCATACCAAGTGTGATTTCCTTTCTCTCCAAGGGCAGGTAGCTAATGCTGACCTCATTTGCTTTATTCTCTAGTGACTCTAACCGGCCAAAATGTAGATGGGCTGATCCTGTCCTTGTAATTCAATGAAAGGAAGGAGTAAGTATCTTTGTGCAGATTGGCAGTCTTTCAGCTCCGTGTCAGGCTCTGTCTTCCAAGGGTTTTCACATGTGCTCTTAGGGAAGACTAAGCTTGCTTTCCATGATGCAAAAAATCAAATGAGGTTTACAGGGTTTTCTCGTTCTGGCTCCATAGTAGGACAGACAGTAGCTGCCAAGTATATGTAGTCCCTGACCCTGGACTCTGCTCAACTTGAATTAGGACAGAGAATAGTCCTAGAGAAGGCTGCTGCACTGACATCCTGTCAGCCCAGCCTCAAAGACAAGGAAGGAAAAGGCCGACCGCCTTAGATGCTTCAAATGCACCACTAGAGGAAGTGAACCTTGGTGAGAAACCTACGGACCCGAAAAAGGCTTCCATTTTTCCCTCTTGTTTTTTCTTGTCTCTGAGTGGAAGAGTGAGTCTGAAGCCTGGCCTGAATACATAGTAAATATAAACACATATGAAATACAGAGTGCATGAAGGCACATGCAGGTTTCTTGATATGGCTCATCAGTAGGATGCCACCACCACCACACACTTCCAGACTGAAAGGCCAGGCTGGTTCAGGGGGTGCAGGCGGGGAGGTCGTTTAAGGCTCAGAATGATCTCAACTCTTGACTACAAAACCTACATAGGGAGAATTTAAAAATGAGGAAAGCCTCTTATTTTCAGACTTAATAGATTTCTTCTCTAAATTTCAAGTCTTTTTCTACCCTTCCCAGAAAGTTTACCTTGGGAGAATTCTTTGGCTTAAGTTTCAGTGAAATAAAGGTCTCTCTCCTTTCTCGCTAGTCTCCTGCTATGTACATACAAGTCCTTTTCCTCAATAATTAGAGTCTCTCTTGTTCAGGAAAATGGAATTTCCTGAAGAGATTAGCCAAAGTCTTTTCCTTCCTGTTTTCTGAAAACATGCTCAGTATTCTCCTTTATGATTTCTGGAATGATTTCTTCCTTTCTACTTCTAACAGAGAGATGAACCCAGGAAAGTGCCCTGAAGTCTTTGCCATTTCCATTTGCTAGATCCTCACTGGCTGACCATATTCTATCAATTATTCAGAAGTAATCGAGGAAAGAGCTTTTCCTAGCGATAACGACTTTCGGTTTTTTGTGTTCATTTAAGGAGGACATAATTTTTCCCATAGGCTAACTGCCTCTCCCTGCATTTATCACCACTATTACACAGTCCCAAATAAGACTAAGGTTCTCCACAGACTTGATTCATCTGTCTATTCCATCCATCCCCAATGGGCTTATTAGCTAGGTCAAAGCAGAGCCCATGTTTCTGTCTCACAGATTCGTATCCTCTTCTCTTCAGGAGAGTCTGTCCTGAGAGCATGATACCGTTATAAAAAGAAGAGCTGAAAACAAAGCTTATGATTTTTTTTAAAAACATTTATCTTCATCTCTGTTTTTTGCCTCTATTAAAAACAATTTTAATCTGAAAGCAGTAATACTTTATGAAGCTGGTGTGAGGGAAGAATAATCTATTGCGGCACAGTAATCCAGGAACTCAGCACACAAATCAAGAAAATGACTTAGTCCTCAGAATGGGTCCAAGAAAACCTTCCCTTTACTCAGCCCCCAGGGAACTGTGGAACTGACAGAGCTTTTCCTCTCTCATTGTTTTCACTTCCCATGAGCTCAGTATGAACTAAGCCACAAGTGTGCTCCTCCCCTTATGACCCCCAAGACCTTTGCTGGGAGGAGGCAAAACTGCCTCCCAAAGTCTTTGACTTTATAAGGTGGATCTTATAAGGTGGAACCAGGCTTCTGATTTGCATCCCCAACTTGGGGAGGATATAAGGTGGATCTTACTTATAAAGTGGAACCAGGCTTCTGATTTGCATCCCCAACTTGAGGAGGACAGACACAGAGCATTCAACTTTACCACTCTCCTTCTCTCATTCCTCTTTCAGTTTTGCCTTGTCAACACCAGTCCCCTGAAGATAAAACACACTGTGCAGGTGACCAGCTGATCAGTGTCTGGTCCCAGCCTTCACATCTCTAGTATTGGTGGTGGGAGGCTTATTCTTAAAAGTCAGTGAAACGAGACTGCTATAACAAGCAACTAAAGCAGCTACTGAACTCTGAGCACTACTACGCAACATACTAGGACACAAATAAAATATGGTAATGTCCAGTAATTTCTCAAACCTTCTAGCAACATCAAAATTCACAATGTCTCTAGAAACCCAGGATTAAATGAAAAGGAAATGATTATTGTTCTCAAATCCAAACACTCTATATGCCTGCCTGTGAATCCTTTTTAAAATTCTAGCTGGTATTTAACACAATTTTAACAGGCTTGTTTACTTCATTTTCTAGCTCATTGAAGGCTGGAAGAAAGGGGTAGGTTGCTAAAGGCAGGCCCAGTGACAGCAGTGAAAATAACAGCAGTAAGAAATAATACCTGATATCATGGTAATGGAGAAAAACCAGAAACTACACACTGTCCCCATACGTATATACACACTGACAATCCAGCCAGTATAGCAATGCAGAGGCCCTAAACAAGAACTTCAATACAGAACTCAAACTGCACAGCTAATTAGGAATATTTAATACAAAGCAGCTCCAAATGTTACTAATATTCTTGAAGAATCACCACAGGAGAGAACGGTATCATCTTTTTAGTAATGTTAACCTGCACTCATAAAGAAAAACTTACGCATAATATAGTATTTAGAAAATTAGGCAAATAAAATTTAAAATAATTCCCATATATGCCACAATCTAGTTGATAAAACTATTTTGAAGCCTAAAGGGATAAGTTTCAGTTTTATAAGAAATGCATTTAGTTGGTTAGACAGTTAATTCTAAGTAAACCGGATCCAAGTAAACTGGATCAATGAAGCGTGCCTGTAGAAGAGTCTTTGTTTTCAAAGAGCTTACAGTGGAAGAGGAAAGGAAATCGCATATGCTGAAGCAGGGAAGGTCACCCTGCCCCTGGAGCAGAGGTATGGGAGTCTCTAAGAGGAAAACATGTGGGCCCATGGGTTTGAATTTTCTCTATCTACCCTTTCCTTATTTGGGTGCCTCAAGAAACCCAAATACGATGACTTGCGTTGCTCCAAACTGCGCTATTTCTAAACATGGTAAAGGGCCGTTAGCCAATGTCTCACTGTAATGCTGAATATACCATAAACTCCCAGAGAGGCTCTTCTGAAACAGCCACCTTTCTGCACTTGGACCTTTCTACAAATTTGTGATCTCTCTCAGGACCATGTGGATCTGACCTGGTGACAACACCATCTCTCCACCCATGTTTTTAACAGAAAGAATCACAACAGGAAGGGACTCGGAGAGACAACTTAACTCTGATGGAGTGTTAACTGTGTAAGTGGGAATAATCAACACTAGTGATGGAAATAAAGTGTGAGAAGTATTCTTTCCAAATCCACTCCATACATCAAAAAGGAAAAAGCAGTAGAGAGGCCTCTAGCAGTGGAGTGAGATAATTTTAGGTATTTACAACAAAGTAAACTTTTGGGGCGAAAGGCACATACAATGAGAGCCAAGACCCAAAGTCGGTTCCGAGTTCCAAGATCCAGACCCACCAAACTTGTACTTTGAGTCAACTCCTCTCATCGTCCCCTGTTGTTTTAAATTAAACTCACAAAATTTTGGGACTCAAAGAATTAAAATATTTTTTTGCAACTAAGGCAACATATCTCAAACTCTATAGGCAGAGAACTTGTATTCTTGAGGAATCTGGGGTGTAATTTTAAGCTACTTACTATAAGTGGAAAATTTCTTTCAAGTGTCATGTTTTAATTTAATCCTGAGAATTCTGCATTTTATTCTATAATATATTAATCAAATAATTTTCCCTTGAAATCTGTGATAAAAATCAACACTTTAGATAGGTGAGCATGCCATGTTTATCTTATGGCTTCTTATATCTCAATTTGAAAAACAGAAACCTGAAGAAACAAGCACTGCTATTATAAAATCAGTTAATCTGAAATCAGAATTTCATAAGAGGAGGTTCTTAAGAGATGAGATTTGGACATTTCTTTCTATACCCTTAATTGGTTATAAAAACTGAAATAAATTTTAACAGAAAAATGTTTAAACTAATTGCTCAGAAGTCCAAGAGACTGTTCAGTTTCCAAAAACTATGCTTTGATGGTGATGGAAGTGAGAATAATGAAATCAGGGACAGAAGTTAAGATGTATACTCAATCAGTTTCCAAGTTACAAGAAAAGAAATATACATATTAGATAGGAAAAGACTGAAAAACAAGGGCAAGACTTACTTTAAAGTCTGCTAGTTGTTGGTTGATGATATCCACTTCAGTTCCCACTATCCATTGGAGGGCCTCTCCCTCCTCTGCCGCGGTGGTCATGTCATTGAGTACCTTCAATGTCCTATAGAAGTCCTCTACACGGCCCAGTGTCAGCTCCAGCTGCTCCTGACGAGCTTTACTCCTTTCTGTCAATTTGCCACACTGTTTGTTCAGGGCTTCTAGCTCCCTCTTGAGACCTAACAAATCCAGAGTCCCCTCTTCTTCCAGCATTTGTCGGCACTCTGCTTCAGAGGCCTCTATGTCTAACTTGAGAGCTTGGATTTTGTTAAGGAATAGCTGTACATCCTCAATTTGGGACTGGAGACTGTCAGTGTCTCTGCCGATAGCACTCATGCCATCTAGCTCATCATCCAGGTCTGCCAATTGAGAAAACATCTCTCGGACTCGGCAGTGAAATTGGCCGATTCCCTCCAGCTTGTTTTCCATCATCATGCAACTACTGTTCACTCTTTGCTTCACTTCTAGGAACTCTTGCTGGGTGACCTCAGCTTGATGCAGAAGTTGGGAAGCATCAGACCCATCTGGAGCATCTTCTACCAGACCCTGAGTAAAGTTCCTCAGATAGTCTACCTGAGGCTCCAGGGCCTGCAGCACTTCCTGTTGGGCTCTTAGCTTCTCCAGGTTCTTGTTGCTACAGGCTTGAGAGCCTAAAGCATCAAAGATCTCAAGTTGGTGTTTGGCCCCTTCGACCTTCTTTTCAATATTCTTAAAGCTTTCCTGGAACTCCTTGAGTCTCTGAGTCATTTCTTCGAGTGACCCTGTTTTGGCCTGTAGCTCTTCTGTAACAGAATCCATGTTCTGGTTGATTCTAGCCTTCTCATCTCGGATATCATCCTCATCTGTTTCTGAAGAATTGATCAGAATATCAGCAGCATTGTTCAATATTTCCAGCAGGGAACGACGCTTTTCCACCTCACTCAGCATAGCCTTTGATCTCAGGAGACTGGACTCTAGCTGCACTGGATCCAGAGTGACCTGCAAATCAGACATCTTGGCCTTACAATCTTCTATCCATGGCATGAGGTCTTCCACGTGCCACTGATATTTCTGAGCTTTCTGCAAACAGTCCTTGAGCCTGGATTGTCTGTCTGTGGTTTTTTTACTAAGTTCTTCCCATTGGCTTTTGAGCTCAACCAACTGGTTTTGTAAAGTCTTTTTCTCTTCTCCAGGAGGTACAGAAAGAAGCAGAGATTCTCCTTCAGCCACAATCACCTCATAGGAACCACTGTGTTGGTTAAGACTCTTCTGAAACTCTTCATTCTCCTGTAGCTGAGACTGTAGCCGCTCCAATTTTGCAGAAATTGGGCAGTTTTTTGCTTGCTGACTTTGTTTGTCATCCAACCAGGTTCTAAGCTCATCAAACATTTGCTGGAACTGCTGGGTGCTGGCAAGAGCTGCCTGGAGCCTGTTCATGCGATCAGCTGAAATGAGGAAATCAAATTTAAATCAATCAAGCATTTAAAATGTTTGCTGAGAGTATAAGGTCTAATCTTAGGGGAAGGAACCTAAGGTTAATTGAAGGCCTACCATAAAGGAGGCATATAGCTAGGCTCCCCCACTTACTACATCTTATTTAATACTCATTAAATCTTGTAAGGTGATCTAAGTAACAGAAGTAAACTTTTATTTCTAAGCTGGTATAAAGGCACAAAATGTCTCCAGAAAAAAAGGCAATGAATTAATGACAAATTTTTTCTTGTACAAGGTCATGATAAGAAGTCCAGAACATGTTCTAATTTTGTAAATGCGTGTGTATAAGTGCATGGTATAAAGAAAATAAGTGAGCATTAGCAAGGAATAAGTGTGTAACTCCACCTATAAGTACATCCATGAGCATGAATCTCTAGAATTATGCTATGTAGTGCTTCATATATTCCTTATGCCCAATCAATCTGCAATGACCAGCTCTCACTGCAGCTGAACAAAGGGATATATTAACACTATTCTGAGTCCAAAAGATACTACAGGGTCATTCTAGATTCTTGGAACTACCACTAAACCACTCCTTCTTTTGGTTTGCCATTAATAATGGCAGCAGTGTGCTCTTCACCCCGACTCACCTGCAAGGTCTTCTAAGCCTTTGAGAGGCAGGGCAACTGTTTCCAAACGCTTCTTCAGCTCATCCTTGAGGTACTGCTCACCAATGAGCACTGAGAGTTCATCGCAGAGTGTCTGCGCCTCCTTAATCTCATGATCTAATTGTTCCACATCTGATCGAATCTCACTGGTCTCCTCCAATTGCTGCTTTACAGCCTCAGGTTGGGTGCTGATGGCCGATTGGCCACTAAGTCGCTGTCCAACTGCCTTCACTTTCTGTGATAGGTCCTGGAGCAGTTCCTGGTACTGGGTGCTTTTGACAATAGCTTGGTCAATTTGGCTGGAACGGGAATTGAGTTTGTCTGTCAGCTCAATCCATTTCTGATTGATGCTCTGGAGTTCTTTCTGTACTTGGCTGCTGGGTGGAGAGACATCTCCAGAGCCTGTTAGGATGCCCTGAGCTGCCTCATTCAGCTGCTCATGCTGTTGCTTGCGTGCTTCAAATTCCTTTAGCATAAACTGTAATGGAAACGACACCAGGATGTTTAGAGAGAAAAGACAGATCTAAAAATGGTGTCAAAACAAAAACTGACTTTGGATTGTGCCAAGTAGTACTAACTTCTTTTGAACATAAACCAAAAAACTCCAAAGACCAGGTTATTAGGAATATACATATTATTTATATTGACTGCTGAATAAAAATTTGTTTTGAAAGGATCATTATGTCCATTTTATTTATTTTCCTTATCAGTCCTACTCTGTTTTAACGTCGGTTACTAAGGTCAGCCATGGTTGGGAAATTAAAGTTTGTTTTCCGGATTGGTACTTATCAGCTTTGCCAGGCAAAACCCAGGCTTCTGAACTGGGCACCTGGATCCCAGAGCCAGCTATATTACTGGCTGGGCTTGCTGTCTGAACTCTCAATACCTCTGTTTTCTTAGTTTCTTTCTTGGCATTCCAACAGCACATACAATCTGTACATTATAATATAGCACAATTAGATAATGAGCTTCTTTAAAACAAGTACTATGCCTTTTTATGCTTTTCTATCCACTGCTTTACTCATCAAAAAAGTTAGGATTTATAGGTTCTGGAGTCAGACTGTCTGGGTTCAAATCCTGACTCCATCCCTTAATAGCTGTATAAACTTAGGCAAGTTTTTAAAAAGTTCTCCAAATCTTAGTTTCCTCTTCTTCAAAATGAGGATAGTAAAGTACTTACTTGGCTGTTGTAAGGATTAAATAAGAAAATTTATGGAAAGTACTCAGCACTTACAGTGCACAAAAATAAGTAAGACACAACCTCAAGGAATAACAGATGTGTAAATAATAAACTATAGTAGAATATAACAAAAGTAAAAATGTTAAAACACTAATGTGAACATGAAACTGTGAAAGCAAGGAGTAAAGGTGATTAATTCTACAGGGGCTGACAAAAGTAGAAGTGGGCAATCAGGAAAGGCTTCACAGATGACATAATAAAGAATATGTAAGAGCAGAGAGTAAGGCTGGCTGAGGGGAGGCCCTAGGATTAGAAAAGGCACAGGGCTGTATGAGTGCGACATGTTCGGGGAAAAACACATTATCTGGTATGGGCAGAAACCTGGGTATATGGGGGCAGAGTTGAAAATGAGGTTGGCAAAACAAACTGGGACTAGATTATGAAAACTCTTATATATCGCATTGAGCAGGTATTTGGACTTTAACAGGCAGTCAAGAGCCACTGAAGCATTTTAATATATTCAGATATATGATTTAAGGAGATAACTTGATAATTGTGTGGAATAGAGACTAGACAAAGAAGCCCCTTAGGAGGCTGTTGCAATGGTTTAGGCCTGAGATTAAGCCTACCGGAGGCATTTAGAATGGAGGAGAAGGGATGGATTTAAAACAGTGGTTCTCGAATTATGCCCGCAGGAGTCCTAAATTCTTTCAGGGGATCCATGAGATCAGAACTATTTTTATAAGAATACTAAGGTGTTATTTGCTTTTAAAATTCTTGTTCTCTCATGAATGTTCAATGGCGTTTTCCAGAGACATGTGCTATCACAGCAGATTGAATGCAGAAGCAGATATGAAAATCTATGAGAAAATTCTATTAAGCTAGATAGTAAAGAGATTAGCAAAGATATAAAACAATGCCACTCTCATTAAATGTTTGTTTTTGAAAATGCATTTTTTATATAAAATGTTACTTATATTAATTTTATCGTTTTATCATTATTTTAAAATTAATACATATTTAAAAAGTTCCTCAGTGTTTTAATATAGTAAATATCCATAGATAGCAATAGATAAACACAAGCTCTTTGGGGTCCTCAATAAGTTTTAAGTGTATAAAAGGGTTTTGAGACCAAAAAGTTTGAAAACCACTGGATTAGAAAAATATTTGTAAACTGACTGAATGGGACTTGATAATTAATTGCATGCAGGGGCTAAAAGAAAGTTTTCTATCAAAAATTACTTAGGTCTCAATTTAGGGGACTTGGTGGATGGTGAAAAGAAATGCAACAAGTTAGGGCGGATGTAGAACAAAGAAAGGTTCTAGGCAGAATTTCATTGGAAATGACATAATTTGGCCTAAATTTCATGATGTTAGCCACTTAAGCCAATTTTTTTGAGGTTTGGTCAGCAGAAAAGCTTTCAGTAAAGCCAGAAGATATAAGTTATTGCATTAAGTAATGTGGATGGCTATCACTGGGGATTATAAGTAAAATATGATTCTACAATTTAGTCAGAAGTTCACTTTCTCACATCACTCATCTTACTGACTATTAATGATATTACTAATAATTGTTGACGATTTACTGTTTGACAGGCACCATGACAAAGACTTTAGAAATATCTCATTTGAACTAAAGATCAAGACTCTGAGAGGTTAAATGACTTGCCCGGGGACTTATGAAACCTACTTGCTGAGAGCAGCATGCAAACCCAGGTTCATGTGACTCTAATTTCTTTGCTCGAAAGCATTCAGCTATACTGCTCACCTGGACCTGCTGCTTTTGTGCATTCAGCATGTTGGGGTCAATAGACAGGGGCCCCAGCACTCCCATCATCAGTTCCTTCTCCATCAGCCAGGGCCGGAGTTGGGATTCTGCAGCCTGGAAGCAGGCCAGATGACTTGCAGATTCCTCTAGCTGCCTTTGCCGAGCCATCGTCACCTCCGTGGCCCTTTCCCATCGGGAATCTGTAGAGAGGAAATGAGAAAATATATTCCTTCACTCTCATCAACCACAAGCCTGATCCCTAAATTATGTTCCTAATATACTACAGGAAATGACTTATTTATTTAAATGTTTAAATATTTTTTTAAAGTTAAAAATAATCTTCCATTAATTTTAACTAAAGTAACACAAACAGTTTTGTATCTTGATTGTGGTAGTAGTTATATGAAACTAGACAGGGGATAAAACTGCACAGAAGTACATACACACACATAAATGAGTGCATGTAAAGTATCTTACACTATAAAGATATTATTTCATAGCCTTTTAAAAAATTTTTCTATATTATGAATATCTTCTGTGCCAATAAGTATTTTCATACCAATATTCATCTACATTACTTATAGTTCAATATTATGAACACAGCATAATTTATCTAATCCTTTCATTGACTAGTTAGATTATTTCCCATTTTTATCATCAATGCTCTATTTAGTTTTTGATTACAGCAGACTGTCACTTTGACTTGCCCAAGAAAGCCAAACTCCTGACACTTTGAGTGTGAAATCTCTAAATTTTTTTCCCTAATCAAGCTCACTCTTTAACCCTATCTGGACTTCTTATTTGCTTATGAAAATTAACTAAAAATAATTCCTGCTTTATAGGATATGCTAAAATGCTGTATTTGCTTTGAAGACAAGCAGTTTAGACAAAGTGAATTTGTAACACCCATGTGATAACTTACTGAGCTCCTCCTGCATTTTCTTCCAGTTTTCTGCTTCTTGTGAGTTAGGATATGCTATTAGTAATTCAGCTAGGGCTTCCTTTACTTTTTGGATTTTTGGAGAATTCTGTTCCAATTCCGCCAGGAAGGCCTAGGGAAAGAACATCATGTATGCCATGAGATTTCTGGATGGGAAACAAAGATGTGAGTGTGGAGGAAATGAGTGGAAGGTTGAGTGGCTATCAAGGCTCTAATTCTGATTCTATCCGTGACCTGTTTAGCTATTTAAGATACTTAACCTTTCTGCTTCAATTTTTATTTAAAATGAGAATCTAGATGGTAGTATCTAAATTTTTTTTATGTACAACACATCAGTAGAACCCAATAAGAAGGAATTAATAATCCCTATAAACTAAAAGTGTCGATACAATCATGACGATGATGATAACAATGGTGATGCTTATGTAGTTGGAGATGACATGCTATGCTCAATTGGAATATAAAAAGTTTTGGCAAAAAAAAAATTTTTTTTTAGGTGAGGCAACCCTTGGTTGACCTCACAGATTGCAAGGACCTTGTCAGTTTACAATCTTTTATTTTTTATTTTTCACGCCTACAGCATCTGATCTTCCTAGGTGGTTTCCCATCCAAGTACTAACCAGGCCCGACCCTGCTTAGTTTCCGAGATCAGATGGGATTGGGCTTGTTCAGGGTGGCATGGCTGTAGACGGTAAAAAAATTTTACAGGATTTTCTATATGGTTTTATTTCTTCTGATGTTCTTCCTAGTCCAATGTGTCAATCTGAAGAAAGAACTGCAATCACAGATATTTAGATCCCTCCAAGAGCTGGAAAGTCACTTGTTATGAGAATGGTTTGGTTTTAAGCATCATACAGAAAATGAAATCACATTCTCAATGAGCTCATGCATCTGAGGAGGGTTATTCTCTTTCTCCAAACACATCTGGTTTTGTTTCTGAATCTGATTTATAAAAATTTCTAATTTCATAGGTAAGAAGATTCCCTAGGAGAGTTTAGGCATATTCCTCATTTGAAAGTCAAACATGCTGCTCACCATGGCCCTGGGTGGTTGGCCATGTCTCACTCTCAGGTCCCTGGGCTCAGGCAGGAACACTGGTGCAGCAGTCTCTTCCCCTTAGTTTTTGGGATGCAGCTAATGTAAACAATACCTTGTTAGATTCGGCTTGGGCTCTCACTGTTTCTGTCTTGGTTGGAGATGAAGAGGCATCCATGCCTTTTAGGATTTCCTCTTTGGATTCCAGCCACTGTAGCACTGAGCTTGTCTCCTTCTGAACTTCCTGCATTCTGCTGAGGATAGCCCGAAGGTTTTCCTGGTGTCCCCGAAGTACTCCCCCAAGTTTCTCATATTTCAAGTTTATGTCTGACATGTCACATTGGATCTCCGTCAGATCTAGTATCATAGAAAAACAAATCAGATTGGGCATAGCTCTCCAAACAACCCCACTGGTTCCTAAACACTAAATTTCTCATCAGGATTAAGCATCTCTCCTAGTCCTTCTCGTGAACTAGAGATTATCTTCCTGCTAAATCACATAAAAGTTCCTATTTGCATACACAGAGTGAAAGAGCTCTCATTAATCTGCTTTTTGATTTCAGCATTATTACTCACATGTATGAATAAAACATGGGAACAACAAAAGTGAGGGGAGTTAAGGATCTGGGGCATTCTCCTGCTCTCTCTTCTCTGAACTACAAAGAAATCACCTAACTGGGAGGTCGAGGGTAGACTAGACTACCTCTAGTATAGCTTCTTTAAAATTCAAAGATTCCCATATTTTATCTTCAAGGTCTTTCCTCATTGGTTTGACCTAGTGGTACAGTTTTTATTTCTTTAGTATCTGATTTCACTTGCTGCCAACCCGTTAGCCTATAGCTGGCAAACAAAAAGGCATCGCACTTGCTTCTTCCTAGATTTTTACCCTCACACCCATCCTGGCAGCAGTTCTTCCACACATATATGGAAACATACACAGGTTCAAACACGAACACTGTCCTAACACACCCAACAAAGAGGCACTGTTGAAATGGCATTCTCACCTTTGCAGGTGTGGTATCCGTTTACACTGCCTACAGAGCTTCCTACAGAGGGCAGTATGGAACCTGAGCAGAAGGACAGAGAGACAAACAGGGCAAGACAAACGTGTTAGGAATACATAGAGGCACTGAATTTGTTCTTTGGCACTCACTTTGAGCTCAGGTATCAGGAAGTTAACACAGCACAAGACAACATACTCATGGAAAGAGACAAATCATTTTAGCTGCCAGGCAACAAAGTGTTACTTGAGGTGTTTCAGCTCCTTAGCAGTAATGATTTCTAACCCTTTCTAGAGGAAATCCAAATTCCCTTCTTAAATTTCCAACTTAAATTCTTTGGACCCTTCCCTAATTTTGTGAAGTACTGGTAAAATGATTAAGTCTTTAGAATGTTATTTGACATCCTTTAGAATGAGGATTTATAATGAAGCCAAAAGGTTCAACTTTAACATCAATGTCTTTCAACATAATAAAAATGCATAATATGTACAATCAAGGACATAAAAGTACCATTCTTTTAATAATGACATTAAAACCAACTCTTCTTATATTGTTTCAAAAGGAAGATTCCTTATCTTTTCTCTCATGACTTTCTGCTCTCCTTCTTAGATCAGAAAACAAATTCTAATTGCCAATAGATTTGGCTCATAAACGTTCCCATGAATTCTGCTTTAGGCCTTTGGTTCTGCTTCTAATTACCACAATTTCACCTGTGTTCTCCCCAAGTTGATTTCTTGTATTTTGGAGGCGTGTCCCAAGTTAATATTAGGTCATATAATTATAAAGATTAAACAGAAATCTGAAGAATATTCATGATATACTGTTGCATTAAAAGGACGGAATAAAACTCATGTACCCTGATTTTTCGCTGTGGAAAAAACTCAAGTTATATTAAAAAATGGATCAAACAGAAAGATCATATTCAATTGTAGTGTGGTGACAGCCGAAGGAAACTGGACTCGTAATTAGGTGAAGAAGGTCCTAGTCAACACCATCACTAACTCCATATGTGAGCCTTCTTCCCTAGGATATGAAGATAATACTACCTATCTTGTCAGCTTTCATGGGGTTACTGGAGAGAGGTGGTGAGGTAATGTATATGAAAGCACTTTATGAAACAAAAAGCATTACACAAATGTAAGGAACTGGAACATTCATGGTTTTTCAGAGTTGGAACAGAACTTTGAGAAAAATCAGGCTGGTGATTTCAAACTGATTTTCAAAGCACCTAAGGAGGTACTCTTTAGGGACTCTGTAAATGTTTGGTTCAAATTTAATATTCAGAATGTATTTTGAACTACTTAGAAATGGCAATAAAACATGCATATTCAATTATGTTCAACCACATGTTAACCCACTAGATACAACCAATTTACAGTCGTCTCTCAGTAACCACGGAGGGAATGGTTCTAGGACACCCTCAGATACCAAACTCCACGGTGTCAAGTTCCTTCTATCAAATTGTATAGTATTTGCATATAACTTATGCACATCCTCTCATATACTTTAAATCATCTCTATATTATTTATACCTAATACAATGTAAATGCTATGTAAATAGTTGTTATACTGTATTGTTTAGGGAAGAGGACAAGAAAAAAGTCTGCACATGTTCAGTACAGATGCAACCATCACAGGCCTAACTACATAGTACATGTCTGCAACAATGTGACATTTTCCCAAATATTTTTGATCTGCTATTGGTTGAATTGCAGATGTGAATACTGAGGGCCAAGTGTATGCTCCTTTTGGGGGGAGAGCAAAGAAGCTCCTGATGTATACATTTTAAGTTCTTTGAGTGTCATCGATTGGAAGGTTGTAGCTCTTCACCAGCACTCATTTTATAATATTCAAACTTACACATGTCCATTCATGTACAAAGAAAAACATACAGCATATGTGTACTACATTAAATAAAATGTCAAAAAAGGCTGAGGCAAAAAAAAAAAAAAGAGAGAGAGAAAGAAAGAAAGGTTGAGGCCCATCTTCTTAGAGAAGGGTCTCATCAAGGTAGAATTGTCTAATAATAGTATTCAGGTCATAATGATGTTGGATGTTGGGTTATAGACAATTTTTGTCCTCAGTGCCAGTTTTAGGTGCCTTCCATGTTTAAGAAAAAAATGTGAGCCCTCAATGAATATTCTTGTTGAATTAACGTTGAAACAAGAATTTCTCATTATATCACTTTCAAGCTTCTAGTTTAGTTTAATCAAAGAGTATTCTGAGAATGTAGAGTGAAATTTTAAAAAAACATTTGTCATCATTTTCAACCATTTATCTGTGTGAACCATATTTTCTGGATGCAAGGCAACCAAACAAAATTTAGAAATAAATAAATCAGATGATGCTGTCAACCAAAAGGCCTCTTTAAAAATTTTTTATGTTTACAAAGATAAGTCTCAATATTCTCATTAATGGATTTCATAATAAAGAAAGACTAAAATGAACTTATAAGGGAAATTTATGCCCACAAAATATCTTTCTTTCTTTGCTTTCTGTAGTAGAGTTCTACATGAAATTTAATTAAAAAAAAAAAGAGATTCTGGTGCTTTAGAAAGTTTGAACAACCAGGAGTTAGCAAGCGATAGCCCACCAGCCATATCAGACCCTCTGCCTATTTCTGTACACAGTTTCATTAGAACACAGACACGCCCGCACATTTATATTCTCTGTGGTTACTTTTGTGCTACAATGGCAGAGGCATATAGATGTGACAGAGACCACATGGCCCGCAAGGCTAAAATATTTTTTATCTGGCCCTTTGTAGAAAAAGTTTGCTAACTCCTGATGTAGTCATACGCTAAGTCACTGAATTTAGAGGTTTATGTGTCAGAATATAAGAATCACCAATTCCCTGAACTGTTGTCATTATTAAATAATTCAATGTTGAATGCAATTCAATACTGAAGTTCTGGGGAGTTCTAAGAGATCTTTAAACTTTAGGATATGGTAGAAAAGTAGCCATTCTCAGGAAAAGGAGTGTAAACTTTTCCTTTACTATTTAAGTGGCTATAAGAGTACACTAACATCGTCTGGTAATAAAACCTACAAGATATCAATTAACAACCAGCAAGTGACTGAGTTCATAATGAATTTGTCTGAAAGACTTAATTTGCAGCCAGAGATTATTCAGGTATCTAGGCACAATCTTTGTATCTACTTCCAAGAGATGTGTCAGTCCCTGGTGTATCCATACTAACTCCTAAATATTAGCCTCTCCCCAAATATCACATTTATACCATCCAGAGCTGATCCCAGTATAAAGATGATGTGTAGCCATCCATTCACATGTACAAAAGAGAGAAATTCCTCAAGATAGAAAATTCTGTTTTAATATTTCTATGTTCATTTGACAGTTCTAAGCGGGCCAACTAGTCTCTTTACTTTTTCCCATCGCAGGAAGAGATTTTGTAAAATGGAGCAATGTTATACAGCAAATGAGAAATAGATCAGGTTGAGTGGGGAAGACTGCTTCATGGATCCCCATTTGTTCTCATAGCCGACCTTGATTCTGACTTTTATTAAATAAGAGGTCATCACCAAAGGCCAAAGCAAAGAATGAGGTTTATTCTCTATATGTTTCAGAGCCTGCACTCACCTGTTTTGGCCTGGGAATCAGGTGCTGTGATCTCCATGATGAGATTTTCTAAAGATGTGCCTGTGCAATTGATTTCTTCTACCAAAGTTCCCTTACTTGTCCAGTCATCTAGGAGACCCTGTTTCAAGAACAAAAAGCTAAATGTAACATCTGAGAGCTTTCTCCTCATAAGTGGGGATGTCTGTTCTTCTATATATACTCCCTAGTTATGATGAATTAAAAGACCATCCTCATATATTGAGCCATTTCAAGATCTTAGACAGCCAGGTATGAAAGAATGATACCTTGAAATAATCAGGACCTTCGCATTCATTCATTCGTTCATTCATTCATTATTTAATGAGTATTTACTATAGGCCAGGCATCATGTTAGACACTGGGAATACAAAATAAGGATACAGTTCCTAAAACCAAGAGTTCAGATTATCAATTGCATTGTAATGTAATATCTGCTATTACAGAAATATAGACAATCAGTAAATTTTGAGAACACAAGAGGAGATACAACTAACTCTGGCTAGAGGGAGGAAAGCTCTGAGTTAAGACAAGAGGTTGCCAAGTGGCCAAAGGTAACAGCATGCATGTAAAGAATACAAAGGAAATGGCCTCTGCAAAGTAAAATGAGGAGCTAAACAGTGATGTGTAGAGACATACACAGAATCATAGGCTACACTTTGCATTTTCAAGGGAACTTTTTATTGGGTTTAAGATAGGAAATAATGGCATCTGTTTTAACACTTAAGTAAGTACCAAGTCATATTGTGTCTAAGATGTGGACTGCCTACCATGGTAATAAGATTTTACTCTAAAATAGGGACACCATCCTTGCCTTCAATCCCTTCCTCCGCACTGAATTTCCCTGATAATTAGTTTGCTTTTGACTTAAAGCTGGAGAGCAGCAACAGAGAAAGACAGAGAGCCATGAACATCTAGCAAGCTCATGCTGCCTAACTTCAAACTGAACCTTATCAATTCATAGCTGCCAATTTTTATTAATTACTCTTGACTCCAAAGGGCCACAGTTCTCAAATTATGCACTGACTCACAGGACATCTTAAATTTTTGAAAGAAATACAGTGACATCTGTTGGACACCATATGAACAACTACTATATTAAGTTGTTTGGACTTGACCACTTGGCAAGTGAGGTTTTCTATTTTTGTTTTTGGCCTTTGTGCTGCCATGAAAAATTTCTTGAAACATAAGGGTACTATGAACCAAGAAATTGGGAAACTTCTGTCCTAGTGAATTCCCTACACCAAATGCTCCTGGTACTCTCTTCTGTTAAAGCAATCAAACTCTTTTCTTTCATCTGCTCAAGATAAATCCTGCTTTACTAAGATAATAAGGATGAATGCATAAGAGTTAGTTGGAGGCTGGTTTCAACAAGAAGAGATATGTTAGAAGTACAAGCAGAGGCCAGATGACTACAAATCAAAGATGGTACAGAAAGACTCTGCAAAGGATAGGAAAACGGTGTTCTACCTTTGAAGGCACCTTCCAAACATCTGATCCTAACCTTTCCTTTATTAGTTGTAGTACTAGTTCTTATCTCCTTGATTTCATAATCATATATCTAGTCATTGGCTCGCATATAATTGTTTAATTCTCAAACATACAATGAGAGGTTAAGCTTCTCAAGGACGGAGTTTGGCAACTGTCTGTCTTTTTTATGATGCACCATAGCATGAGAGGCATCTAAGAAATTGCTGAAACTTTACAAGTACTAGTCCCAGATTATTGTTTTGGTTTTTTAAATAGGAGATGTTTTGGTGCTTAGTGCTTGGGTAGGGGTGGGTGGGAATTTCTATATTGATGCTCATGGATAAATTGCATTTCTCATACCACTTCTCCACCACATTTGGAGATGAGTCCATACACGCTTCTAAACCGCTGTCTAGCTTGATTCCTAGAGATCTTTTTGTTCGCTTACCTTCAGGTGTTCGATCTGCTTTTCCAGCTCTTTAGTACTCATGAAAGTCTCTGTAGGTGGAATACTCCCTTCAGTTTCTTTCAGCCATTTCTGGAAGGTCCTAACCAGCTTACGGAATTCATCCAATTGTTCCTGGCAAGATGACGCATCTTCTTCTCTGTCAGTGAAGACGTTTTGTTACTTGCGAAACTAAGCTATGTGGAAAGTTAACTTGAACTAAAACAAGGTTCATTCTTGGATTCTAGGCATCGGTTTCCTAACAGGGCCTTTCCTTTCCATCATTTTTTCCACAGCAGCTCTGGCTAAACAACCACATATAATATAGGAGAGCATCAAACTAAGGAATCTGTTGCCCTTGTTTGGACATTTCTGGGGAAAGAAGTCTTCAATCTTACTCTAGGCCAAAGTGAAAGTGAGAAAAACTAAAGGGAGCCTGCTATTTAGGTACTAGGATACAGTGGAAAGAATGCAGGCTTTGGATCCCAAGTCCGGCTCTGTTACTTTTTGGGTATTTGACTCTTTCAAGGCCTAATCAAATGCTAATTCCTTTAGTAATTAAGATGCTAAAAATGAAGCTCTAAGAAGTTAGGCTAAGTACACCGATATATAAAATAAATCAAGGAGAAAGGATTTTGATTTCTCCTTTCCCCTTGATTTATTTTATATATCGGTGTACTTTTTGGAATTCAGTTTTAGAAATGGCCACATTTATCAGACTTCAAGCCAGGTATTCTGGTTCCTCAAATAGCTAAAAGGTCCTCAGCAGAGAGGAAGAAACACAAAGCCTTCTTGCCTTTGTCCGCCTCCCTTTCACTAAATAACCTGCTGCTTATAGTATTGGTTTGAGCAATTTCTTTCCTCTAATCAATAATGCCAATATTTGCTATTATATTTATGGCTAAACCAAGAGAAAAAGTCTTATCAAGCTCTTACATCTATGTGAGGTTTTCTAATAGAGGAATCATGGCTTTTCAACAATGAGCAGATAACCTGAAACCAGCCACCTTTGTCATATATTTCCATGTTTGCCTTAAAAGAATACAGACACTCCTCTAAAACAGCAACTTAAATGTGGTCAAAACAAGCAAGGTGAGTGCCAACATAACCTTTAATTATGCCTGGGAAATCTCCTCTAATTTTTCTCTTTATTTCAAATCCTGCCACAATCCTACTTGGTCTCCCAAATTTGTTCTATTTGGTTCAGGTAGCCTGGGTTTTTGATGGTACAGAGAGGAACTGAGCCCCATTACAGAGAAGGAATTATTTAGTAATAGAAAAACCACTAAGCATCAAGTAGCTTGGGTAGCTGTGGCTGAAAGAGGCACTTTTCAACCCACTATGACTCATTAGCAGAGTTCTTGATGCCATCTTTTCTAGTGAAGAAGGAACAGATAATCATTTCACTCAACAGCAAGAAAAAATTAGTTCCCCAACACTGACCAATGTATTTGAGAACTCACCTTTCTTTAACTGTCTTCTGGAGTTCTGTGAAGTCCTTTTTGAGGTTCTGTACCCTGTCCTGGTGCTGGGACAGGTCCAGTGCAAAGCCACAGGAGCTCAGTTCAGTGACCAGATGCTCGAGAGTCTCAAGGTTCTCCTGTTGGTCTTCCATTTCCAAATTGAGCTCCTGTCAAGCAAACAGGAAATGTATTAAGTCCTCTGGTCCTTATAAGTAAATATACACTAAAAGATGGAAGATATCTAGACAGCATAACAGAGTGGAGGTTTTTGGAGTCAAAAAAAAAACAACCCCTGAAAGTCAATCATGGCTTTGTCACTTATTAGCTTGTGATCTTAAGCTATTAAACTTCTCTAAGGTTCTACAGCCTATCTCTTCTCCTGTAAAACAGGCAAATACACTCTCTCCATTATTATTTAACACTGTATTGAAGATATTAGGTAAGAGAAAATAATGTGCGGCATAAACATTTGAAAAAGAGGTAAAACTATATTTTCAGATTACATGAAAAGATACTTGCAAACCCAAAAGAATCAACAGTACAACTAAACCAAACAATGAATTCAATAAATAGCAGGACATAAAACCAACATATGAAAATCAAGAATGAAAACTTCATTTACAATAGCAGTACAAAAGGTACAGCTTTAGGAGTCGACTAACAAGAAACGTATAAAACCTTTATGAATAAAACTTTAAAAAACTTCTGAAAGACACAAAAGCAGATCTAAATAAATAGGAAAGATCCATAAAAATACGTGTATGTACGTATACATGCATGTATGAATAGCTTAATTTAATGCGACCCAAATAAAAATACCAACTTTTTCTCTCTAGAACTAATAAAGTTGATTCTGAAGTTCATATGGAAAAACAAATGTGCAATTATAGCTACGAAAAAGCCTGTAAGAAAAAAAAGTAATTAGGAAGACTGGTCTTAGATATTAAACATACCATGAAGCTTCTATAATTAAAAATAGTACGCTATATGACTAGGTAGACCAGTGAAACAGAATGGTGCAGCCATTTGAGAGCTCGAGTTGGCCACTCCTTGGTCAGATGAAGTACATGCATATACTATAACCCAGCGATTCTGCTCCTGTACATACATACATATCCGTGGTAGGTAATCCTTCTCACCAAATATTTCTATTTCTGTACATTCTAGGTACATGGTAGGATTACATTTCACCATAGTCAGATGTGGTCCAGTGAAACTTGCTTTGACTAATAAAATGTGAACATATATGATATCCCCTCTTCCCACTGAAGCGATAATTATGGAAGCTATGTCAGGATGAAGTTTCCATCAACTTGAGTCCCTGAGTGACCATGATGAGATGAGTAACTTGCTAATTTGGGTTGAACATGTAATGTGAGTGAAAATTAAAATCTAGGCTATGTTTTTTAAAAATGGGAAAACAGTGCCTGCTTTAAAGGATGGTTGTGACAATTCTTTAAGTTAGTGCACGTAAAGTTTCCAGTATACTGATTGACATATTGTATGCTCAGTAAATGTTGGTCCCCTCCCTTGCCCTTCTTTTGCCTTTATTCTGTTAATCTGGGAGATAATCCTCACCTGGATCTGCTGGAAAAAGTGTGCAATATCTTGATCTGGCTGATTTCCAGAGGCCAGCATCCGACCTTTGTTTTCCATGAATTGCTGCAGCTTATCAGAGAGATGTTCAAACATCTCTGCCTGGGGCAGGAGCTTCTTTAGGGAGTTCTCCTTCTCTTGCTGTTGTAGACAGAGCTGCTCGAAGCGTTGGCTCACCTCTGCCAGTTTGCCCTGCAGCACTGCTGCTGTGGTGCTGTCTGCTGTCTCCATGAATCGGGTCACCATCTCACGGGTAGCCTCCAAGCTGCTCTTTTGCCGAGCAATATCCTGCTTCAATTTCTGTCATCAAGAACATGTCTGTCAGCTCCTGGCTCACTTATTCTAGGATATCTGAGCCACAAACTAATAAATTTCTAATAACTACATGTTCACCTCCTCAAAGATGGTTGGAGGATTGCATCTGAGCCTTCAGAATACCATGCATCTCATCCCCTTAGTTCTCTAACCAATTTCACCAAATCACTTTGCTATCACCACTGTTCTTACAGTTTAACAATGGTTTAGAAATTGAGTAGAAATATCTTCACATGGATTAGCCATCACCCCTACGTCTCATTAGAAGATTTATAGAAATGACTTCTGATACTTTTTCAAAAATGATGCAGTTATGGAACATGGCAAATATAACCTTCATGGGAACTCAGGGTAGAGGTCTTACCATGTTAGTGGCCAGAGCTTCTTGGATGACTCCCGAGGACAGAGATGCCACCTGCTCTTCTTCCAGATTTTTTTCAACTTCCCTGATGGACTGTAACAAGCTCTCCAGGCTTTCCTGGACACTCTGAGATTGAGCAATTGCCTTCTGCAGCAGAGCAGAGCGCTCAGCCAGGCTACAGGAGAAACTTTGGAAATGGCTAAGTATGAAACCTGGAAAATCAAGGCCATGAGAAGAGAGTAGAGACTATTTTTGAGTTGTGCTTTTAAAAATAATGTATTTAAATCTCACATGTTTATTATAATAACAGACATCAAGATGAATAGAAGGAATAAGCTTAAAGGGTATTAATATTTGAGCCAAATTCAATAAGCACTATTTATTTAGCCCTTACAAAGTGCTAGGAATTTCTGTCATTAAGAACATATCTGTCCTAGATGCTGAGGACTAAAGATAAATCAAGATAAAGTCCCTGCTTTCTACAAACTTAAAATTCTAAAAGAGAGCACAGGCAGAGGAAGGGACATCACAATTAACCATGAAAATAAAATCCTAAGTGCTATTTTGGTACTAGGAGTTCTATACTGGAAGAGCCAGAAATAAGAATGGTTATTTATCTTTTATATACCTGGGGTGGTAATCATGACTTTATAAAATGTAACCTCTTGGCTATATTTTGAAGCATAAAGAAGATTTCATGATAAGCAATATTATCAGCTAAGCAACAGGAGAAACTTCAGGAGTAAAGTAATGAAGAAATGACCAGTTTACTTTGGAAAGAAGTAGTGTGTGGCTAGAAAGCAGAATGCCTGGGGAACAGAGATTGAAGCCAGAATGCAAAGGTACTTCGATGATGCAAGAATGTTCATTAGAGGGTGAGCTATTATTCATGTTTATATCCTCAGCACCTAGCTTGCGTCGGATACTTGTGCAACACATTGTGATGTATTACAAAACAGAGGTACATACTAGGAATTGAGAGAGCACTATTACTGTTGCTGCTTCATACCTGTAGTTTCTTGAATATGCTTGTGGTCTAGGGCTGGCTCCCCTTCAATTTCCATGAGGTCATGAGCTACTTTTTGGAGCTTTTCTACAGGTACTTGGTGCTCAGCCAATTCCTCCTGCAACTGCTGCTTGTCCATGAAAAAGAACAAAAGAAAAATATCTGAGTGAGTAACCAAAGCTGGTTCTAGGAATCTAGAGTTACTAAGCATCTTATAGAGTAATTCTCAGCTTATCCACAGCCACAGATATTAAAGTATTTAGGGATCAGATCTTGTCCAAAGAATCCCAACCATGGCATTTAACCTATGCCAGTATTAGCTTTGCTTTGGGGTACTCTAAGTAATGCAATACAATGGCCAGTGTCCTGGCTTACCTTTGTTGTTGCAAGCTGCTGTTGCAGGACCCCAGGGTCAGAGGCAACAGTATCTGAGAGGAGCTTCTCCACACTGGCCTCACAAGCCTGCATCCAGACCTGCAGGCTGTCGGCACTGCTCTGGAACTGCTGATACTGGCCTAGCAGCATGCTCAGGTGAGAGCCCAATCGTGTACACTGCACGAGAGAAAGAAGGGAAAGCAGGCTTAAGCAAGGCCAGGCCAAAGGCAGAAGCTTCCTAGGCATGGTCTAAAGAGAAACCTGCCTTTTTTACAGGGAACTCACCGTCACTATAGTTAGGGGCAGTGCGGGGGTCTCCACGGACAGGGATAGCAACCACCTTCTATGAGTGGGGTCTTCATTGTTTGAGCCATACCATTCACCTCAACTTTATTATATATAAGAGAAGATTTAGTGAGCTGTATAACAAACCACCAAAGAACTATACATCAGGTTGCAGGCAGAAAGGGAATGAGAGATACAAAAGGTGTTCCTCTTTGGAGGTTAGGGGTATTAATAGAAAACACAAGACAGGTAAGAAGAACTGACTAGATCCTACATCTTAGGAGCTAAAGGGAGTTCTCTGATACAGAAGAAGATAAGGATTTACCCTAGATGCTCTCTCCAGGAATATAGCCTGTGTACTTGGTTTAAGTTTCCCCTGTACATGTCTCTAGGGAGCCTGCGTCTCCTGGTCAGAACAGAGGAAGGCGAACACCTCTGCCTTCATCACTGGAGTGAGACATCCCCCGATATTGCTAGGAACAGATATTAGACTGTGGGTCTCCATGTTTTTTGCATTTTTGTGCAGCTTGTAACGACATTCTGCCTGTGGTTGATATACAAATTAGCTTGCTTACTATGTCCTCAGGTTTCTGAGGCTCAGAAATCACCCACAGTTGTGTAAGGGCAGCCATGATCATTTCATCACAGGCTGCCAGGAGCTTCTCCCATACCTTTGCATGGAGAGCAGTGTATCTCTCTGTTGCATCCTTCAGCTTATCCTTCACTAAGGTTCCAGTTGCTAATGGTTCTCGGCCTTCCTCAAAGCTGTTTTCAGTGTCCAGCACTTTCTGTCCTGAGATAGTCACAAATCTCAAGTCTCCTTTGTGGGAAATTACGTCTTCTGAGAAGCTCCCTTGCCGCTTTAGCAGGGAGGGAAGGGCTTCGGGGCTGCTGCCACACTTATGCATATTCTCCAGCTCCTTCTCAGACCGTTCCAGCCAGTTTTCAAACTCTCTATGGTCCTGCAGAAACTTCTGTAGCTCATCTCGTAGCGTCTGTACCCGCTTCAGCTCTGCTTCTGACTGGGCCAGGGAAGTCGCATATTGTTCTTTTAGCTCTCCTAGCTTCTCTTGCAACATCTGTCTTTCCTCAGGTGTGAGGTTGTGGCCATGCTGGTCCAGGAATGCCTGAGCTGACTGGGTGGCCAGGATGAAATTCTGCTGCTGAGACAGCAATTCTTGGTGACAGGTCTGGCAAAAAAAAAAGCCCCCAAAACGAAGGACAAAATCAGTAGAAACACCACAATAATTTGTTTACATTTACAGCTAGAAATAGAGATCTCTGTAGGTCACTTTTCTAGCTGCTTGGCAATCACCAATATTTCTCTTTCTCTAAGCATTATGCCATATGCTAATCCAAACTGAATTGACATATATAGAATCTTATAGTTTTCAAAGAGATTTTACATGTATTATCTCATCTGATTTATGGTACAATCTGCAATGTAGGAAGACAAAATTGTGAATACTAAAAAATGTACTATGTTTTGACTGAGGTCATACAGATAGTTAAGGGATGAACTGATAATAATGGAAGGTGAGACTAAGTTGGGTGAGCTGTATATATGACAATACAATGATTTTTAATTCTTAGCTGTGAAACATGCACTCACATATTGACGAAGACTGTCCCTACTAGAAAGATCTAGGAAAATTAATTCATTAAGTAAACAGTTTATATATTAGTGAGAGTAAACTGTGTTTCTGGATAGTATAGGTAATTTGTATCTTTATGTGCATGTGCTATGTCTATGTACTTATAAACAGAACTTTTTTCTATTCCAATGGAATATTAGTTCTTTCAGAATAGGGGTTGTTTTAACAATGTTCTTCCCGACTCTTACAGAAGTCAGTTAGGAATTCAGTCTGTGTTCCTGACTATCTGTTTATGCAACCACCTAGAGAAGGACTATAGCCTACTTTTCTTCAGAATATTGTCTAGTTTCAATCTGTATCAATAGCAACCTGACAACTTCAGCTTCCAATGTCATCTCAGGGAAGCTGAGATTCCTTCCCAGAATGGAAATGGTACTTGGTCAGGCTGATTGCTGCCAGTGAGAGGTGTCAGGGAGGTCCCTATAACAGCAGGACCATCTCTACTCTGTGTTGTTGTTACAAGATTGCCAGGGCCTTAGGGGACACATTATAATAAATCTGCCAAGTATAGAAGTGGAATGCCAGAGACGGAAATCCTACTAATACAAAATAGGGCAATAGCCTACATAAGCCCTTCAATAGAAGCACTCCAGCTAATTCACATTTTCTTTCCTAGAAAGGTGTCACGACTAAAATATGTGATCTGTGTGTTTTATAAGTGCCCTAAATATATAATTATCTTTCAATCATGCAATATAATGTGCCTGCATGTGCCAGTTAATGTCCCAGAAGATGGTTTATCTGATTGGTTCACTGGTTTATCTCTAATGCCTGTCATATAGCAGGTGCTCAATATTTGCTGAATGAATGAATAAATGAGTAGCACTATATAGTAAGAAATAGTTTCTTGAGGGCAATAGGGAGCCATTAAAAGGATACACACACATATCTCATTTTAGAAAGATCACTTAGTGTGGGGGATGGATTGGAGGGTAAAAGCCAACAGGCAAGGAGACCGGTAGAAGCTACTACAATAACAGAAGTGAAAGTTGATAGTAGTCTTAACTACAATAACATCTCAGTGGATATGAAGAAGTGTGGCTGACTGTGAAAGAGATATAAGCAGCATGAGATTTGATGACTGAGTCGATACAGGACAGTGAGATAGGGAAAGGAATCCAGGATGATGTCCAGTTCAGGTAATTAAGTGTGAATACAGAAAATAGAACATGTTTAATTGGGGAAGGGGTTCTATAGTAAACAGAAGTTCTGTTTTTCATTTTGAGGTGCTTGTGGTACTAAGATGCAAAAAGACATGTAATGGTTTGAAGCTCAAGATAGGAATCTGGCCTGGAGACAAATATATACATGGAATTATTTAGTACCAATGATAATTGAAGTGTTGTGAATGGATGACATTATCCAAGAAGAGTATATTCTGAAAGATGAGAAGAGGTCTTGACTATTACTTGGAAGCACATCAATATTTCAAAAGCTGGCTAGGGGAAAGGAAGAGATTATCAGGGCACAGCAGTGCTATGGAAAGCAAGGGAGAAAGTATTGCAAGGGGTGTGACCAACAGTGTCAAAGCTATTGAGACATCAAAGAAGATATGGACTAAGAAGTGCTCACTGGATTTAGGAGCAAGAAGGTTATGGTGACCTGCTTATGCAGAAGAAAGTCCCTAGCATAGTGTGGACAAGCTAACATCCTTACCTTCATCTTCTCACATTGCTGGTCCAGTTTCTCTGAGGCTTGGTTGACCCCCATGTGACCATCGGTGGTATCCAAGGCTCCTCTCTCCAGGCTAGCTCCTGAGAACTGCTGCATTTGTTCACCAGATGATCTCACTGAAGCCACCCAATCTAAGAGAGCATCGATCTTACTCCTGTTCTCTGCCAGTTCCTTGGCTGCTTTACTCTGAAAACCACAGAGGAAGTCTAGTGATAAGGCCCTAAATACTCAGCAATTAATGTACAGGTTATGTAAAGGGAGAATTTTTTATGCTTAAGAAAAAGAGGAACTCTAAGACGGTATAAACAGTCTTTGAACCCATAAAAAAGAATGAGCATCTTCTAAATTTGTTGAACAAATAATTATTTAAAACGATCTCTAGATTTTGTCTACATCTTACTGGTTTGAAAAAAAGGCGGGGCATGGGGGAACAAATCCTAGGATTTAAAAAGCTTTATTTTATTAAGAGATGATTTAGTTCTGGCACCTCAGCAAGGCTTCATGGAATCCTTTCTAGGAACACCCAAGTGATACACTGGCTTGCCAGGGTAAGAGCTAGTAGTCACACTCAATTACCTGGCTGCTCTACTCTAAGAGAAACACAGACCTCTCCTATCCTTTTCTCTGCCAAACAGAGCACTGAGTTCTGAAACTAACCTCTCAAATTCTATTTTCTGACTCTTTTCAAATATTTTAGTTAATTAAAAAGTATACGCCAGGTGATATATTCATGTAGTTTAGAATTCATCTTTAGGCATTTCTTGTTTTTCTACCTCCTTTGTTAGCATCAAGAGTCCATGGCCAGACAGAAGGGTCTAATTCAATCTGCTGGCGCCGAGTGGGATGCAGGAGGCCATTTGTAACTACTTTCTCCCAGGCTTATCCTAGTGCCATAATTCCCACAGAGACTACAGTGGCAGCTTGGGGATAGCTTTCGGCCCACTAAGACTCCTCAAATGGTTCTCCCAGCCCTCTGAACCACCAGTCCAGATTCACGTTAGAAACCTGCCAGTTGCTTTTTTCTCCCCAGGGTAGTATTACCCTTCCTCACCAAGTTCTTTCTGACATTAGTCAGAGTACTGAGTACACAGAGAGCAAGATTTTATTTTTTGGTGGTGGGGATGGTAATATGAACTTTCCATCAACTATCCCTGACTTTAAAAGTCCTTCAGGATGTTTCCTATAAAAATAAATACTGGCTCAGAGACCAGCTCCTGAAGTTGCCCTTTTTTATGATTTTATGCTTTCTGTAAGGCAGTTTTCCCTCATTACCTTGCATTTGTGTAGGTACTGAAATTTTCTTTAAAAACAAAACAAAAACAAACCCCAAATATCATAGCAGTCTGGTTACCTTTTCAGTCTCCTGCTGTAAGGCTGAGGTCACTACTTCCTCCAGCTCTTTCTGGGCCACCCGTGTCCGTTCCTGGAGAGCCTCATATTGCTCCTTAGCCTGATTAAGTTTTTCCCGAAGAGCTCTCAGTTCCTGGGAGCTCAGCTTGGTCTGGTTCTCTTCCAGGAACCCTTCAATGTCTTTGACAACACTAGCAAATGAGGCGGCACGATTCTGAATGTTGTCCTGCAAATCCTTAACACATGAAAACAGGGATGGCAGAGCCTTCGACTTTGGTACTCTAAAGACCTCTAAGAGTATGAGGATGGAATGACTAGGATGATGTATCTGCAATGGGTATATGTCCCTGACTACTATCTGCTTAAGGTTTAAGCCTAAACCAGTGTGAATAATACACTTAAAAATATTTTTAAGACATTTTCTAATTAATTTTCCAAGCAAACTATAAATTTCTAAGCAGATATTTAGTGAAGACAAAAAATAAACTGCCCATAAACATGTTGTAGAACAGAGATTTTTATTTTGTAATAAGTTATCCTCAAAGAGATCATTCTTCTATAAAGAAGAGTTGACAACTGGATTCTAGGTGAGTCAAGGCCTGGTTGCTCCTTTATAATCTCTTGGTTATCACTCCTTATCCTTAAAGTAGCCTTTAAGACCCAGCATGATATAGGTTCTGCCTAGTCTACAGCCTCATCTTTCACTAATCTTCCCTTTGTTTTGGTCTTTGTAGTCTAAATGCACTAGCTTTCTTTCAGTTCTTGAATATGTTGTTCTCATTCCCATTTCCACCTCAAGAATGATGCATAGGCCTCTGCCTGGCATATTCTCTTCCACCTCCTGCCTCTTCATGCATTAACTCTTACATATTCTTCATTTCTCAGTTTCAGTGACACTTCTTTGAGGTAATCTTTTCTGACATCCGAAACTAGATGGGGTCTCTCTGTTACATGTTCTCAGATAACTTTTCCTTTATAGATATAATAGTTAAAAATTATATGCTCATTTTGTGATTATCTGTATAATATCTGTCTTTTCCACCAGACTGTAAGTTTCATGAGAACAGGGATGGTTACTATTATATTGCTAGCACTGAGCACTGTGTCTGGCACATAGCAAGCCTTAATAAATATTTGTTGAAGGAAGGAAAAAAAATGAATTAACTCATACTAACCTTCAAGTCACTTTGGTTCTTCTGTAAAGCAGAGAGATCCTGCTGGGCGGCTTTTCCTTGGTGGCCCACCAATGCTCTTTCCACCTGTTCTACCCAGCTGCAAAGATCCTCCAGTTTCTGGTGACAAGTATTTTGTTGTTTCTGCAGAGTCTAATTAAAATGCAAAGGGGCCAAGAGACAATTAATAATTCTCATTTCACGAATAAAAGATAACTCCCTGAAATATAAAGAAAGAAGGTTATATCTTAAGAATGAAAAAGTTGACGAGAGACTAGAACAAGAAGAAGCACAGAAATCATATTCGGAAAGCTCCCCTCATTTGGACAATCTGTTGATCTGGGTCTATGGTCTGGATTCTCATCAAGGGTAATTTCAAGTGAGAGAATGCTCCCAGGTTTTGGTCCGGGAGCTCCTTTGCTAGATTGCTATTATCCTTGGAAATGGGGAACAGAGAGGCCAGATACTTGAAATCCACAGATGATAATAGTGATGATAATAAATTAGTGGTTCTGATCAATTCCTCCACTAGAACTAGAGGATGTGGTACATATTAAGTCAAAATATGCAAAATTAGAAGTACTGGACTAGGAGGAAAAATCAAGATACTGAATGACAATTCATAAGCTGATTGAGCTTCTAGATAATTTAGCTGACTTTATAAATCAAACATCTTACAAATGCAGACACCCATTAAATGGAATGATTACATGCCAGACATGAGGAACGTGACTATTTTGAGAAGGAAACTCCCCCAAGATTAGCAACTGGCTCAGTCCTTCAGGTGCCTACATTGATATCAAAGAGAAAAGCCAGGCCCACGGGGAGAGAGGGAATATGTTTCTGTGCCTGATCTTTGCTTCAGATCTCATCTCAGTTGCCTGACATTGAAGCACCTGATTGAGCAATTGAGCATGATGCGTTCTCCTGACCATCCTTCTAAAACCATTTTCCACCAGTTTCTACCTTCTGATGGTGTTTTAGTCACCTGCACTTACAAACAGGTGCCCAAATTGGCCCTCTCTCCCCCTCTTTAGGACAAATAGAAGGGCTGTGGAAGAGAACTCCTAAGAGCTTTTCAGCTGTAAAACGGGATCCTCATGAGTTAGGATGGGTGCAGACTGAATCTGAAAAAAGCAAAGCAAACAAGTTAACACACAGACGTACACATGCATTCAGGGCAAATATAGAGAGAAGCAGAACATTTCTGACAATAACAAGGTTAATAAACATTGTGAAATTAATTACACACTCAGAGAGAATGCTCACATGCAGTTCTATCACCTACTGCAGCTCAGGGGCCTACCCTGGATCTGGGCTATGTCTTAAGGTGGCTCAGATTAATGCTATTTCATTAACTGTCCACAGGTTACATAAATTCCCAAGTGAGGACACTGCAAATTTTCAGATTTGGAAATTAACTTAAAACATTTCATTAGTATTTTATTTCAATTTCAATTTCAATACAGTCGAAATAACTAAGCTGTAATGGAGGACAATGAATTGACTAACCTGATTTCCTTTAAGTCTGACTCAAAAGCTCAATTCTGCTTTGCACAATATTTAATAAAGGGGACCCTGAGATGGACTTGCTAGTGACAACAACAATTCTAATATTGTCTTGCTGAATTCCAACTTATTATTCAAACAGCAGAAATGGCATAAGCATCATTCTTGGTATTCTAAGGTTATTTTTCTCTTAACGCAGTTATGTTTTGTAAGAGGGCTGTGATGGAAGGTGGTAGGATTGTTATTTTCCCAAAATGTATCACTCCTGCTTCTACACAGTTTTCCATACTTGAATAATCACTGAGCACTATAGTGTGAAGGTGCTGAAAAATAATTAAGAGGTGCTGAAAAATATGATTCTGATAAAAATTTCCTTGTCAGTTGTTTGAAGGTTGTTAAAGAATCTTATTGTTAATTATTTAAAAAGCCCCATAATAAAACTAATTTCAAAACCATTCTTAAGAGCTCAGAGTACCTAAATGTTCCTAACAGCTTTCAAAAGAATGCTGAGGGAAAAATAAGGGCTACGAATGTGATTTTCATTTGTAAGTCAGAGACAATCAGATACAGTGAGGGTAGAGTCTCATTAAAAGAGAAAATACTTGCACAGGCATATACACATAACACATTCTTTCACGTGCACACATAAAACCAAAAACATGGCAAGAAAAACAGCCAGAACAGCTGCCTCCTGGACCAGAACCAAACTGGCCTGAATAATATGAAATTTCAAAATTGGTAAATGCAGGCTCTTAGAATCATGATAGACGGAGTTTGGCCAGAAAATCCAAACAGAAGACATCCCAAAAGACAAATTGAGCCCAGCTGCTGGTTCAGTCTGACCTTGACCTGGGCTGCCTGCTCCATTTGTTGAAGATGGCCCTGTAAGGCATTCATCTGAGTTGCAGTCTGCTCCACAAGGTCCTGGAAGGACCTCTGCAGTTCATTCAGAAGCCTCAGCATCTGTCGGTTCTGCTGAGGGGACAAGTCCTGGGCATGCTCAGAGATAAAGAACTGAATATCAAAAGCAAGAGCATCCAGCTGAGATTTCCTTTCAGACATGGGCTGTTTCAAATCCTAAGGTAAGTAAGGAAAGAGAGGAAAAAAGAAGAAAGAAATAAAACTTCTAATTCTCTGTTGAAGTCGAAGCTTTTGGTTCTAATCAAAGAACCAACATAATCACAAGAGGTTAATTTCCTCTGTATTTTTATAATTGACACTGATAATTTCTAGAGCCAAATCAGCACCGGTGGTCTCTCTTACTTCTGGTCTCTCCGCATTCCTCATAAATTACAATTAGGTTTCCTTTACTGCATATTCATTTCCAAATGCAGCAATCTTTCATTCATTTATGTTACAGAATTACACTACTGCTAATCCCAAATATCTGCAAAAAATATTTTTTTTAAGTTTTGGAAAATATAACAAATTTCTGGTCTGAGATATATCTGTCTAATTGTATTTTCTTAGGTTCAAAAATCTATTTGCATTTGTCCAACAGCGAGTTACCGGTAGGTCAGAAGGGAGAAATTACTCAACTTATTTGCAGTTCACTAAAATTTGATTTTTACAGTAAATAATGTTGCTTATACATTTTAAAACTATAAAGGATTATAGTCAGACTTTCTTATGTGTTATATTGCTCCCTTAAAGCAGTAAAAACTGCCTAAACACTAATAGTATCTGTTTTCAGATAATTAAAATCATGTAATTTTTCCACAAACGTTTAGTGACCATCAGATATATTACACTGGGTACAATAAAAACAATTAAGATATCTATATCTCTACCACTTTGAAAATGAGAGCAGTCAGCAATCCTGCAAAGCAGGCTGGGAGGGCTTCTTGGATATTTATCATAAGACCATGCTTCCTTCATCTGTGAACACATAGATTTTAAATTATGTGGAAATTATCACTAGGGAAACAATGGCTTTTAGTCCATAGCTCTCTTCCCATAAAAGAATTCACAGAAGTTATAACTATGGGAAGAAACCAATGCATGATATGTTCTGTGTTTTTATATCTTATACTAAGTCATAGAAATTTTTCTCACCCTTGATTCTTTATAATATCCTGTCAGTGAACAGATAGAGTCGGCTACTCTTTCCCCTAATTTTATCTTGAATAAAAGGGTATGAAAGAAGAAGGCAGGTCAACTCTTGCGAGATAAAGAGGAATGAAGTTGTATACCAGGAGCCTGACAATGGACAAACCTTTTTGTCTGTTTCTCTTAAGACTAGGGAAAAGGGACAGGATGAAACAGAAGGAGGGGACATTTCTGGTTCTGCTCTGATTTTTAAAAGAGTTTAAAGAGAGGGATACCTATAGCAGAAGGCAGATAAATCTTTGTAATATCTAATATTATCTTAAATATAACCCCCACCCCCCAATCCCAAAAAACAAAAACCAAAAACAATGTTGTGGAGGAAAACCCTACTGCTCATATGTATCTCAGAATCTTACCTTTCTCTCACTGACATAAAAAGAATCAATTAATTTGGGGCTTAACAGAAAAAAGCATCTTCCTAGATCATGGATTGGCAATCTACGGCCGCCGAACTCAAATCTGCCTGTCACTTACTTTTGTAAATAAAGTTTTATGGTAACATATCCACAACCATTCCTTTATGCGTCTATGGTTACTTTCATGTTTCAATGGCAGAACTGATAGCTTGCTACAGAAATGGATCATTTGAGTATGACCTGCAAGGCCTAAAATATTTACTCTCTGACCCTCTACAAAAAAAGTTTGCCAAGCTATGAACTAGATCATTGGTCAAAAATTCTCCTGAAATTGGTATATGTGCATAGAATTAGATTTTGGGCAAAACAGAAACAAAAGACAGATACTAGATGCTCAGTTATAAAGAGGAGATAAAGTTGACAATAATAATCCATTCTGTAGACTCTCTCAGAGAATAGCTGAAAGAAAAAATAATCATAATCTCTAAAGCTCTCAGGGGTATGATAACCTAAAAAACTAAACATAGCAGACTATTTCTGAAATAGAAAATCAGACTTTCTAAGGAAGATAAGTACAGATACTGGTTTCCCTAGCTGGAAAATAAAGTTCACATAACTCAAAGGACAAATAAAACATGCTTAAGAATGGGTAGAGTTTACCTCATACTGTTGGAGACACTGATTCAGGCTGTCAGCATCTGTTTTGCTGTTATACTCCTTGTTCAGAATAAGACTGGTATTGCCAACCCAGGCTCTCAGATCTTGAAGTTTGCCTTCTAGTTGTTCATGCTGATTTAACACTCTCATCTAAGAAATAAATGGCAAATTAGATTATAAAAATCTCCAATCCTGCAAAGACTTTGTGGATAAAAACAAGAAGCTACCTTTTTTACTTCCACAGCATTCTGGAGGTGGAGTAGTCTGGAATTCCAGGTGTTACTCACAGAGCTAAGAGACTTTTGAAGATTCTTGGCGTCTTTCTCTAGAGCCTTCAGCAGTTGAGAGGGGACTTCCTGAGGCTGGCTGATGATAATCTGATTCACACACTCCAACTCCTGATTCACCAAGGTAGATAGCTCCTCTAGCTCCTTGTCTAACACCTGAGGGGATAAAGTGGCATTACCTCCAAAATCAAGACTAAAATCTTGCCATCGAAAAATTGGCTGCGAACACATTTTTTTCTTACCTATAGGCTTCAGGGCTACTAAAATGTTTTTATATATGTTCATTAGTTTATTTGGTTCTCACAATCACTAATCCTTGAGGTAAGCAGAGTAGGTATTATAGTTCTGAATTTACAGAAGAGATGCCTTCAGCACTTAAATATAATTTTTTAGGGGGCTGAGGTCACCTCACTCACATTGTAAGCAACAGAGCCAGAACTTGATTCAGATTTTCTGACTCAGTGCAATTACCCTTCCACTACAACTTGTTGCCTCTCCAAGACTGTTACTGCCTATATCACGTTATGCAAAATAAGTCAATCAAAAGGAGAACTCTCACTCCTAATTCCAAGGGGGCAGAATCAAAGAATATAAAAATATCCCAAGCCAGCTTTCCCACTCAGATCGTCTACAATATTGTGGTCCTCAGCTGAGATACCGGAAATAAGCCGTGGAAAAGCTACGTATATCTTTTGGGCATCATCGTCCTCAGCAGTATCTGTACTTGGCATCTTTCTCTAGAGCCTTCAGCAGTTGAGAGGGGACTTCCTTTAGCCACTCTACCCAAGGCCATACTCTTGCTATTGAGAGAACTGGTAAACTCTACAATCTCTGCCCTCACTGTGACTCCAAATCTGTGACAATTCTTAATTTCCAGTTCCAATAAAAGAGCTCTTCTTCCTCCCTTGTCAAGGCCGTCTAATTCTATGTCATCAGAAGCCTCACTTCATCAGTCATCGCTTTCTCTCTCCTCTAACTTCAAGTTCTCCTTTTCTACTGGTTCTTCCTCCTCAGCTCAAAAATATAATCAAAACAATCATCTTTCAGTCCATCTCCTTTAGCTAGTGTCCTACCTCGTTCCCTGCCTGCACCACCAAACTTCTGGAAAGAATGATTTACATTATTTGTCCCCACCTTCCAACCTCCCATTTATTCCCACTGTAACCTAGTTTCTATTCTACCACCCCACTGAAACAGTTCTTACCAAGATCACTAGTGACCTTCAGGCATTACTCCCTCTTTTAGTTCTCATTGTACTCAGTCTCCCTACTGTAGTTAATACTGCTGACTACTCCAGTGAGCCTCTTCTGCTGTAGTTTCTTTGAAACCAGTATTTCCTGGTGTTCTTCACAGATTTCCACTTACACTTTTTTAATCATACCAAGAAGTACCTTTTGACTCAACAAAAGCTCTTAAATCGGAAATTACAGTTTCTAGAGTAGACTTTAAATGGTGGTGTTTTTTAATGTATTTTTCTTCCTGAACAGTCTCTATTTCCTCCAAGCTGGTGGGTCTGGAGGAAGTGTCTGGAAACCTACCTTGGCCTGACACAGCCGATCCTGTAGCTCTGTCAGGCTTCGCTCCAGAGGTTGAATTTGTTTGGTTCTCATTTCAATGTCTCGTAATAGAGACAGGTAGGATACCAGCTTCTCATCGTGTTCTAGACAGAGTTGCCGGTTAAATACATTCTGTAGAGGAAAACAAAAAACAAAAAACAAAACGCATTCAGACCTGACATTCTCCTTTAAGTTTGCTTTTCAAAGCAGGCTGGGTCTTATTGAAAGACAAATAGAAATTTTTACTACACTTAGGGTGAGATGAAATCACATGCTACTTTGTCTATGTCTTCTCAAATCAATAGAAAAAGACTGATTTTATTAACTTCTTCGGGGAGCAAAAGCTCATAATTATCACTTTAGCAAAATTTCCAGAAGCTATTCTGACTGACTTCAGGTAGCATCACCCCAGTATTTCAAGTTAGCTCCAGTGTTAGTTTTTAACTTAAAACCCTTGCAAATTTCAGAAAGACATTCAGAGCCATTGCCTAATTTTCCAACAACTGTGTTAAAAACAGATAATGGTAAATTAAGTTGCACCTTAGAGAATCATCTAGTGCTCTGAAATGTATGTATGCATATAATTATATATGTAAACTCAGTATCCAGTCAAGAGTTTTAGCATTAAATTAGTTATTTTTAAAAAACAAGACATAACAAAAAAACATGTACAACACAACACACTACTGGGAAACTTACTTTAGTTGCTCTGAAGGGCTCTGGGTTTACACTTTCATTTCCCTTTTCCCTGGGTGCAGTCACGAAGGGAGTTTGTTCACTGCCAGGGCTTTCTCTAAGCTTTTCTTGTGGTGTCTTCTCATCCATCTTTATTGTAGGGTATATGAGGGGCTTTGTCCTTTCCTCACTAGTCTCTGGTACAGTGGGACTAATGGTGGCATCCGGCTGCCCTGTACTCTCTTTTTGAGACACATCTTTGAACAATTTCTCTGGAAGCGGGAACGCCAAGACTCTAGGAACTCCCTGAGTCACTACACCTTCAGGGGATCCTGACATTTCTAGAAACTTCTCTCCAGTTATTTCCTGAGTTGCTACTATTTTAGACTCAAGAATTCCACAAAGTTCACTATCACTTTTGCCATTCTGATTATGGAGGTCCTTTCTCTCTGAGAGTTCCAGATAATTGACTTCTTCTGGGTCTACTCTAGAAACTGTAATTTCCGATTTAAGACCTTTTGTTGAGTCAAAAGGTACTTCTTGGTATGATTTTTCTTGATATTCATTAGATGAGCAAATCACATCTTTGGTTTCCTTACTCTTAGAAGTAGCACAGGAATCTTTATAATAGTTGGTCTCCTGTCTGGTGGTTCCTTGGAAAGACTTGTCTGTTTTGGAAATTCGGGATGTATTTGCAACTTGGGCTTTTCCAACTGATTCCTGGTAGTGCAGTCCTTTAGGTCTTGGGGCCATAGACGAGAATGATTCACTCTGGGCCCCACCAGTAGTAGTTTGAGATAAGTTTTCTTCTGGTTTTAAAGTCAAGGAGAGGCTTAAATTGACTTTTCCTTCACTGACCTGATTAGAGTTGAAAAATGGTAAAGCATCTTGATTTCTTACAGAAATTTCTTTGGGTACCATTGGGGAAGAAGAGTCTTCAGCTTTACAAATAATAGAAAATCCCAGCTCTCTATCAGTTTCTTTCCCTTTTTCACTTACGGTTATTTCCACTGACTGACTCTTTATACTGGAGTCACCATCATCTTGAATGGCAGTTTCTTGATTTGACTTTTCTTTCGAAAGAACTGATAGTTTACATGTTTTAACATTTTCTTCTACAATCATCTCCTTCTTCTCTGTCTTCCTTTTCTCCTTGGTGTTCACTGCTTTCTGCATTTTGCCTGAAGTTTCACAATTTGATTCTTGTGCTTCTGGTATAATTTCTCCTGGGTTTTCTCTTATTTCTTTAGGAGCTAAACCTGATGCAGACTGTTTCATATGGGAAATAATTTCTATTTCTGGTAATATTTTTTCCTGTACTTCATTTGTATCTTTTTCCATGTTACCTTTACAATCACGATCTTTAGCATCTGGTAAAGCTCTCCTCTTATCCTGATCCTTGCACTGCAATTCATTGAATGAAATTTTTCTGCTCTTTTTTGCCTGTTCCCCATCAGAAACTCTCGTTTTAACATTTTCTTGTACAGATTGACTTTTGATTTGAAATAATTTCTCACTTTCTCCTATGCTACAACTCATTTCAGCAGTCTGATTACAAGCAGTTAACATTTCCTTTCTTAGAAGTTCCTTCTTTAATTCATATACTTCGATTCCACTTTGCTTTTCAATCTGAGTCTCATGATCACTGGATTCTAAAGTATCTACTTGGATCAAAGTTGCCAGTTCGGGGCTAATAAATCTTTTCTCAACAGCTTCCTTTAAAGTCACTCTTTGGTCATTAAATATGTCAACAATTCCTCCATTTAATACCTGATGAGATGCAATAATTCTGACCATGTTTTCATCCACTAATTTCTGTTCCAAAGCTGATGCCAATGTCAGTCTTCGTCCCGTGGCAATGTCTATGATTCCCCCAGTATTTGCTTGAGCTTCCAGAACCTTCAGTGTAGATGTAAAGTCTACCTTTCCAAGCTGAGTTGCTTGAGACAATGTAAGTACTTTGTCACTAATTCCATCTTTAATGTCTGAGAAGGGAATTACTTCTAGATATCTCTGTCCAGATTCAATATCAATCTTACATTTCTTTACTAATTCTGAATAGGGAACAATTCTGTAATTCTCAGGATCTACAATCCCATGCATCATTCCTGAAGACAATATTGCTTTATTAGTTAACAGTCCTTCATTTTTAGCTTCTGCCAAGGTCAATCTCTGGCAAGAAATGAGATCCATGAAGCCTCCGGTTGATGCCTGAATTTCTTGGATTTCTCTTTTCAAGTCTGGGGCAACAAGATCTAATTTTATAGCTTCAGGAAGGGAAATCATTTCCTTTGTTTCAGGATGAAAAAACTGATGGTGGCTTAAGTTCTCAACTTTTTGTAGTTGCTTGGCTAAATCTTCATCAATGATGCCATGTTCAAAGGCATTATCAACAGAAAGTCTCATCCCAGATACATGGTGAATGATACCTCCATCTACTACCTGCTTTGTCAACAACTGAATGGCCTCCTCTCTCTCCAAAAGTCCTCTGTCAATGGACTGCATAACTGTTAAAGGGGCCTTATTATCAGGGTCCATAATTCCAGTTGTTTCCATTTGTAAGCTAATTAATCTCTCCCTAACTGTTTTTTCAGCACCTCTGCCTTTGGAAGCTTTCTCCAAATTTATAAGCTCTGTCTGGTTAGCACTGTCCACCAAGCTAAGATTTGAGGCCAAAGTCACCGAAACCTTTTTGCCTCGTTTCAGGTCAACGATTCCACCAGTTACCACCTGCCCCTCTAAAATTCTGGTGGCTGTTTGTGTGTCAAGAAGTCCAGCTGCAACTGCTTCCTTCACAGAGCAGAGTGTTTGCGTACGGGGGTCTAAGACACCACTTATAGCTTTGTCTGCCATGAGGACGTTATGTAATAATTTCTCATCCATCAGCCCTTCATTGATGACTTCTTCGGTCGTCAAAGACTCACAGGTCTGAGAGTCAAAGAAGCCCCGAAACATGTTCAGCTTTCCCATGAGTTTCACAGCAGTGTGACTGGGCACAATGCCTTGGGCTATTGCTTCATTCAGTAAGAGCCGTTGACCCGTGTGTTCATGAAAGATACCACCATCTAGTAATTGTGCAGATAATATATTTAAGGTAGCTTCCTCAAGCAAATCTGAAGGATGACTGCATGACGGGGAAATTTCACCATCATTACCTGCCTCATCTGTCTTTTCTAACATCATCAGACTACCACCTGCAATGTTTTCTCCTTCTGGACTTTGTTTATGGTCATTGCTACCTGGAAGTGTTTTATTTAAGGCTTTCTTTTTGTCCAGAGAATAAACATTCATGTCATTTTCAGACTTTAGTTCCGATTCTAAATCTAGAGTTTTCTCTACCTGAAATTTTGACTTTTTGCTTTGGGGTTTCATGAGTGGTCTTCCACTTTCACCTGGAATATGTTCAATTTCAAGTGTGTTTGCTTGTTCTTCCTGACACATAAAGGAAGTCTTTCTGAGAGTCTTCCATTCTTCCTTTGGTATTTCAACAGAAAAAGGATCACTGTCTACCACCAAGGTCACGTCTTCTTCCTCAGGGGGTACTGTAAGGAGAAATCCTCTGCTGACATTTTCTCTGGTAGACACTTCTGTCAAGACTTCCTTTTTGGTACCTAACGACTGCCTTTTTAACTCTGATTTAACTTTATCTTTGACTTTCAAAGTATCAACATTTGGATTTCTCACTATTTGTTTCCCTGCAAGGTCCTTTTCAGGGTTGTCTACAAAGGAAACTTCTGTTTCTATAATGGTCTTTTGGCCTTCTGCTTCAGTGCAATTTGCCTGATCAGGATATTCTTTGTTCTGAGAAGAGAACTGGAGCTCACATGGCTTCACAGTCAGCCTCTCACAGAAAGTTTCTGTGGGTTTCACATTCACTGATTCTTTTAATTCCTCAGGAGTTTCTAGTCTCTGATGCCTAATTCCAAACACTTCTGGAGGACTTATTTGATGTTCGCCTTTTGCTGTTAGTGTCTCTATCAGTTCACTGTCTAGCAAGAGCAGCCTCTGTCCATTCTGCACATTAATATAGCTGTGAGTCATCAGTTGAAACAACAGCTTCTCGTTTTGGTTTGCCATGCTCTCAGTTTGGCCCTTGCTGCATGACAGACCTGATACTCCAGGATTAATGTTTAATTTGCTTCGTTCTGAAGAATCTGTTAATTGCATGTGGGGCATCACATCAGGTATGCAAATTGATTTTAAGTTATTGGCAAGATCTTTGTCCAATACACCATTTTCTATTGCTTTTTTCCAGGAACAAATCTCTGTGGTTGCTGGTAGAAACAGAGCTTTAATATGCTGTCGGCCACTAAGGATTTTATGAGCTAGTTCAGTAGACACAATACCTTGTTCCAGGGCATCTGTAATTGGGAGGATCTCGCCAGATTCAGGCCACAGCAACCCCATGAATGACCAAAGGGACTCCAGAATTACAAGAGCAATCTTAGCAGCTACCAGATCATTGCTCACTGCTTCATCTACTGTCAGCCTATGCCCAGTGACAGTGTCTATGATGCCTCCTGTCTGAAGCTGCCTTATGAGAATGGCACAAGCCATATCTTGGTCAATCAAATTATGTCTTACAGCCTCTTCCACTGTAAGTCTATGTCCTGTTCTCGGATCTACTATGCCACCAGCAAAAAGCTGAGCTTCCAGCAGCCGGACAGTGACCTGCCTATCTATTAGCCCTTCCTGAACTGCACGGAAAATGCTAACCTTCCGGCCTGATTTCAAGCTCACCATTCCCCCTGCCAATTGCTTGACAGGTAGCAATTTCTGCCCTGATTCTTGGTGGACAATACATCTCTGCATCAGATCCAGCAAACCGATTTTCTCAGCTGTGTTGGGGTCTATCAAATCCTTGGATGATCTCAGGTGAGACTCTAACACTGAGTGAAGCCATTCAGAAATGAGGCCTTGTTGAAAAGCCTCCTCTAGGTTAATACAGTTCTCATTAGAGGGGAGACTGAAACCTCCGGTTGCCAGGTGAACTTCTAAGATTTTCAGTCCAATTCTCTCATTGATTATTTTCTTCTCAATTGCTTCCACTACAGAAAGAGGGCCTTTGCTCTCAGTAAGCCTGCTTATTAAGGACAGAGTATCTTGTAGCTTCTGGAGTTGCTGGAACATCTGAGGATTAATGAGGTTTCTGGCTAGGCCCTCCTCCAAAGAGAGCTTTTCATTGGTCTCAGGGGCAATAAGACCAGACATGATAACCTGGGATTCCAGGAGCACAAGGCCTGTGTCTTGGTCAATGAGGCCCTTTTCCATGGCTCTGAAGATGGGAAATATCTCCACTGTGCCTAGGTCAATCACCCCAGCAACTGCTTTGCAACCCTGAAAGAAAAAATGAAAAAGAAAACAAAATCAGAGAAGCACAGTTGTTGAAAGGAGTCATTCAAAGAACTATAATCTATCAAACTCTGACAATAAGAAAAACTCAGCCTGGGATGAGCCCTAACAGGAAGGGAATACTCTGAAGCCTGGCAGTGTTAATACTAAAAAAGAAGTTTTCTAAATTGCAGAATGTCTAACATGGCCAGAAGTTCACAGATTACTTAAGGGATGGTAGCATTAAGCATATCAAAGTGATCAGCTCTACAAAGTAGCAAGCAATGAGAGGAAAGCTATCTTTAAGACTAAATCACAACAAAAGTTCTTACAGACACATACCAGGTCCCAAAAGTGAGAATTCATCTTTATATAGCAATTTCAAAGTGCTGCAACCCATGCAGAAGACTCTTGAAGCAGTACTTCCCTGCTGATGAGTTCAGGACTGGTCCACAGGATTAAGAGATATCTAAGCAGCTTGACAGCCACACAACAGATGTGTATCTCAGTAAATGCCTGTGTATGTTACTCAAGCAGCTGTTTAGCAGCTGGGGTAGTTATACTCTCAGTGGCCAATGCTAGCATCTGCTAAGGCAACGACTCCAAGTTAAATTAGTCCTGGGAATTGGAAGTAGCAAGTCAAGGAAGGAACAGACTGAGGACCCTTGCCTGTGGAACCACTAATAACTTTTCTTCTGGTCTAGGCTAGAATGGGTAGTAACCACCATGATTGAGCACTTAATAGATTTACTGAGCACTTAAAATGTTTATTGAGTTTATTTCTTGATATTTAACCCTCACAGAAATCCTAGGAAAGCAATTATTTTAATTTTTGGTTTGCAGATAAGAAAATGAGGCACAGAGAAGTTAGGTAACTTGCCGAAGGTCACGAAACTAGTGCGCTCCAAAATCAAACCAAGGTCTGACTCTAAATCTTGGGCTGTTCTTCTGCCTTTCCCGTCAGCTCCAGAAGAACATGAAGGATAAGGACAGTGGAGTCACCATCTTACACAAGAATTGTGTAAGTGAATAATTACTGAGGTGAGTGAATAAGGCATACCTTATACATAGTTTATCTAGCCTTGCAAAAAAAATCTAAAAAACAGCTCATAAAGAATTCTTATTCTGAAGCCTTTTATCACAAAATAATGGCATTCAGAAATTAAATCATTCACGTGTTTTACCACTTACAACACTTCATCACTTTTACTACTCTCAAACTTTCTAACTGTTGTTCACATTCATTACCTTAATCTTCTCATATGGTTTCATCTGTCTGTCTTTGGTCAGTATTAATTTCTGATCCTTATTTAACTCTTTGACTTATCCATGGAGGATCTTATTGAAGCAATTGTCAATCACTTCCCTGCCTCTTAAATAATGCATTTTACTTCTGTCTCAGTGGAAAGTGCCGTAAGAGCAGGTACTTTGCCTGTTCAGTGTCTACGAGCAGTACCAGCAATTCAATAAACGCTTGAAGAATAAACAGATTGATAAATAGTAAAGAAATCCTTAACCTCATTAACTTATTTCCCCCAGATTTTAGAAACGTGCACTGAAGATTTCAAGCTTGATTAATAGCACACTCTAAGAGATGCCAAATGGATAGCAAATGAAGGAACAGATTTTGTTCACTTCTCCATCTCGCTAGATTTGTTCAAATAATGGAACGACTGACAAATTGTCCATATTATTTAAAACACGTGTCATTCCCCATCTCGCCCTTGTTTTCTGACCCAGAATGTCGAGTTTAACTTGTATAAGGTGAATGTATGTTACGTGAATCTACTAGGTATCTAGTCTATTGAGACCGAAAGAAAAATTGCATTGCCATATGACTCTTCGAGATATATGAAAAACAATTTTGACAAAATTCATGTAAAGACTATTCGGAAGTAGATAATTCTTTTGTAAATTTTTAATTTCTTCTGTGAGATTCATGAAGTTTCGGAATTCTGATATTGAAGAAAGGCCTGGAGTCTAGCCAAAGAGAAAAGACTACACAGGAAGCACTGAGCTGGGACATAATCCAGAGAAGACCATTTCAGTCCCACCAAACATGGGCATTCTGACCTAAACAAGCAAAAAAAGACAGAGGGAGAGGAGAAAAGAAAACATAAAAGGCTTTTACTTACCAGAGTTGCAGGATACGCCTTGGGCAGATAAGAGACAGAGCCTTATGGAGCAGCTCAGCCGTATCGCACACACAGTGTAAGCTTGGTGTTAGCGTCCAGCATGCGACTGTTTTTGTTTTGTTTTTGCAATAAAGAACCCCAAACAGGTCGTCCTCTTTTCCCTTTGTGCATTTGTGCTTAAACTCCAAAGGGTTAGTGAAACTTGTAAGCAAGGATGTCAGTTAATCAGAACAATACTTCACATGAAACACACACACGGTAACAGGGACACATCATGCTCAATGTAGTGGTGCTCAGCAGCTTGTCTTTCTTTTTTTTTCCTCCCCTTTTTTAAACTTTCAAAATGAGAACTGAATGTTCTCAGCAAGCAATTGTTAAAACTTTTCACATAATCCCTTATATGGTGAAGCAACAAGCCATTAAAAGTGGGCCACCTTACATAGAGAATGCTAAACCAGCACATTCCTTTTGGAAATCTACTCTCAAATAAAACATAGCTGGTTCTGTCTTGTGATCTTTTCAACTCTAGCTCCTGCTGCACAAATTTCATATCCATGGACCAGAGTCAAAGCATATTTTGTCTGAATATCATTTTGAGCATCATCTATACCAAATTTGGTTACCACACGAGCTTTAATTTTGGCTTGCCCCACATAGGTTGGCCATTGCTTCACAACATAGGAAATAAGCAGGCAAACACACATATATATCCCAGAGACACATGTATATAATATGGTAGGTTTACATATACACACAAGTATCCAAGAAGAACTTAGGACAACCAGCAGGAACTTAACACTTTCATATGGTCCAGGAAATGAACATGAGTGGGAGCTGGTAAAGATGTCACATGATAGGATGACTATGGATAAGGGGAACCAGCGTCTCAGTCAGTGCAGCTAATCTATCAGTTTGCTTTGTAAATGAACGCTTCTCATTTATTTAGTAGATATGAAAAAAAGTATAGGGGAAAAGGTTCATGGCCTTTACTTCCCAATATTTAGAACTCTTGGCTATCAACTTTTGAGTGACAATACCACAAAGGAATATTCTTATTGCTCTGTATTCAGATATAAAATTTATTTTCTCCTCAACTGCAGTCTGCCACAAAATGGTAGACAACAAAAACAGTAAACCAGGTCAAAAGGGTTAGCCGTAAGTGCCTTCTAGTACTTTTGACTGACCAACACATCATGGAACCCCAGAAAAGAAACACAAGACAAATGGCTGCTATGGTGAGGTTAAAAATTAAGTCACACTGCTCATGGAAAGCTAGTGATCATGACTCTCAATCAGCAAAGCTGTTTTCATACCATTCAAAGGTACCCTCCCAACATTTGGAGAGTAAAACTACAAGTACCTTTTGCTCTGTCTGCTGGGCCAACTGGCTCTGAAGCTGCTGAAGCTGGTTTGCGGAACCGTCACAAAGATCATGGTAAGCCTTATTCAGGGCATTCAATTGCTCAGATATCTGTTCCTTCTCTTTTTCTGAGAGCCTACAAGATGAAGAATTGAAGCTCTTTTAGAGAAAAACCTTTCTCTAAAATGTCCTTTATTGCTTCAAAATTATGACTCTTCCATCTTGGATGGTATTCTTAGTCACTATTGACTCTGGATCATCGAGTCAGAGTTCCACACTCATGGAACACTTTGGCATCTAGCTCAACGTTTTCTTGTCCACCTTAAATCAAGTCATGATTCTTGGTGATGTTAATGTTCACGTCACCAACTGTCTAACACTTCACGTTTGTAGTCCTGCAACCTCTCAATCCAAATGGCCTCCACCCCACTTCAGCCCCACCCCACACATGGCAAACCTGACCCTGCCATCGATGATCAAGAATTTTTCCACTTCTGAAATTTTAAACTTCAAGAATCTACTATTTAATTATAACTTCTAATTATAACACTAACTTTCCAGTTTTTTTTTACTCTTATACCTCTTTTAAAAATATTTTAAACAGATCAAAGAGAAGAATATACCAAGCTCTCATTTATCCAACTATTCAGCTTTACCATATTTTATATTTTACCACATTTGCTTTAGATCTCTTTCTTACAAATAAAACATTATGGATATAAAGTCCAATGAGTATTTGTCATCAACCCTGTTACTTTCCTTTTCTCCCCAGAAACAATCACTATGTTGAATCTGGTGAATTTTGCAAGTTCCTTTTCTCATTCTACATTGTTTTTGAGAATGAATCCTATGATTCGTATTACAACTATCCATCAACTTACTGAGATTTCCCAAGTCTTCCTTGACTCCTCCATTTTCTCTTAATCTATCAGTCTTCTCTATAATATTCAGTTTCTTCTCTTTAGAGTCCAGACCCCACAGTTCATCATCTCAGTCAGTTCCTTACTATTATCCTTGCATTTCCTCTTCACTAATCTGATGAAACTCTAGCCCAAGACCAATCAAGCCATTGGACTTTTCTGTTCCCACATACAGGCTGCTAAGTATATCTGGTGGAGAGGGTAGGGAATCCCACAACCATGTAGAAGAGCTCTTACTGGTTTCCAACCTGTACTGGACTCTAATGCTTTCTGACAAACCTCTTGGAGGCTTCCCGTCCATCCTTCCTTCCTTCCTCTCAGCATCACTCCAACTTTCATCAAACAACCTCTCTATTTCAAAGAGGAAATACAGACCACTGGGTACTAATTCTCTCACTTTCTAGCTTCACTCCTGGCTTATCAACCTCTATCCATACCTTTTCTAATCTTTCCCTCAGATCTCTGAGAAAAAACTGTTCCAACTATTTAAGGTTGTACTTCCTACCCACTGATGAATTTTATCCTCTGGGACCCCTCTCCGATTATTTCAATATCTTTCTCCCTTTGGTCCTTGAGACATGGTCCATAAATACACTTAACACCCTCTGATATTTTAAGAAAACAAAACTATTTTTCTGATCATGTATATATTCTACTTTAATTACTTACTGCATGCATTATTTCTTTCCTTTCCTATGGCTAGCTTCTTGAAAGAGTAGTGTAATTTCACTATCACTACCTTCCTACCTCACTACATGTGCTCCCTATCATACTAAATCTGACACCATCCCCCAACTTTTCACCAAAAACTTCCAATTTGCCAAATTTAACAGACATTTCTCAGTCTTAACCTTCTTGGGATCTGACCATTCCTTCTTTTCGGAACTGTTCTCTCTTTAGTTCTGAGATATGTTCATAATTTTCTTTTACTTTTCTAGCTTCCTTTACAGGCCTGAGAAGCACTGTGAAGACCTTGAGCCTTTATTAACTAATTCACTCTTATGGTTTCTACTATACTGATGACTCGAATCTCCATCACTTTAGACTTCTCTCATCAATTCTAAATTTATATGTATAGCTGTCCTTTAGATAACTTTAGCGGAACTGTGTAAGGCATAAATTAATGTATTAGGTGCTTCCTAATACATACTAGGTATTTCCATTCTGATGTCCTGTGGGATCTTCACATTTATAACATCTAAAACTAAAGATGTCCTCTTCTCCCTCAATCCACACCTTCTTCTTAATATCTCTCTTGGTTAATGGTATCACGATACACCCAGTGACCTAATCCAGAAACCAAAAAGTTACATCTGATATTTTCTGTTTGTCACCAAACTCTGTAAGTTTATCATCCTTAATATCTTTTTAATCTTTTTCCCCTCTCCATCCCTTGTCATTTCTTGCCTATATTATCAGAACAACCTCTTAACTGGTTTCTCAGGCCCCTACTCTTGCCTCATGTCAATCCATTCTCTATTAATAAACTGTTCTAGAAACCTTTACCAACAAAATCCAATCATGTTTAACATCCCTCCACATAGATAAAATGTGAACTCCTCAGCGTGAACTACAAAGGCTCTTTATAATCAGTTCTTGCTGCCCTTAATTCTCCAGCCTAAATTCTCATCACAGCCCTAAGTTTTAGACAGGTAGATCTGGTTCCCCAAACATGCCATAATCTCTCATTTAATATTTACTTATGACTATGCTTGGCCAAGAAGATCTGTGAAGTTTTAATGGCCTCAGAGACTTGTTCCCTCTTGGTTGTCAGCTCCTCTGTCAGAACCTATTTAGTAGAAATAAAGAGAAAAACTTTAGAACCTTAAAAATTAAAGCATCAAAAATGATTTGAAATAACTTTTTTAAAATCCTAAAAAAAACCCTAGCTTACGTTAAATTATTACTAGTGAGCTATATTTAGCTGATTAAAAAGGTAGAAATATAAATAAGATGTCTCCTTAAGTTTCAAGTACTGCGAGTTAACATTTACTGTAATAACAATTGTTCCTGGGTGGCCCATATGTGACTTGTATTATTCCACCTAATGCATTATCATATATTATTGTGACAGATGGACCTTCTACTCACCTGCTGTTCTAAAATAGCCTTTTCAATGTCTGCTGATTCTTTGGTCTGAGATGAGGTAGCTTTGCTTTGTGTATTCCTTGCTAGGGTAGACACCCAGCCCAAAAGTTCTTTAACCTTCTCCACATGTTCCTGTTTTTCCTCTTCTACCACTTTCTAGAACAGGAAATAGAAAATCAGTATGTTGGAGAGTTACAGTGAAGAGATTAAAGTCTACAGAGATTAAGTGAGGTAGGTACTGACATAGAGGAAGATTTTTGCTAAATTTATCCTGGCAAAAATTGGTATGGGTCAATGTCTCCAAAAGCATTTCTTTTGTGAGTGGCTGAATATGTGGAAACTTATTTTACAAAGACAGAAGATTTTTATAATTACAAAATATTACATATCATTACAGGAAATTCAAACAATCTGAAATACATAACATATACTTCCTTAATCTCATTTCTCTAGAAATTTGGTATATATACTGCTAAACTTATTTGCATGCTCATGTTGTGTCTTTGTGGTACATACAGCTTTGTTTTTACTGAAGTCATAATTACACACAGCATTCTAACTTGCTTTTATTACCCAAATAATATATTATGAATAACTTCCTATGTCAGTTCATTTAGATTTACTTCATTATTTTTAATAGTTTCATATTTCATTGTATAGAATCTAGATGTTTCCAATATTTCTCTTTAACAAATTACACTTTGTTAAGGATCTCTGTTCATATTCCATTCTTCATAGTTATATTATTTCTGTAATACAGATAGGTGGAAATGGGAGTGTTAGTATATAGTCAATCCTCATAATTATTACAATTCCCTATTTGTGATCTACTCATTAAAATTTATTTGTAACCTCAAAATCAATACCTGCGCATTTTCATAGTCATTCTCAGACGTGCAGAATGGCAAAAAATTTTGGTTGCCCAATGTTCCCAGCTGGGGTAGAACAAGGTGACACTCTATCTTCTTGTTCCAGCTCTTATACTATAAACAAGTGTTCTTTTCACAGTCTATTTAGTGCCATAGTTTTCATATTTTTGTGTTTTTTTGTTGGTGATTGTGCTGTTTAAAATGGACCAAGTGTAGTGCTGTCCTGTGTAGGATCCTAAGTATAGGAAGGCTGTAACATGCCTTATAAAGAAAATGTGTGTTAAATAAGCTTTGTTCAGGAGTGACTTAGAGTGCTCTTGGCCATGAGTTCAATGTTCGTGAATCAACAAAATATACTTAATAAGGTGTTTGTAAACAAAAACACGGAAAACAAGGTTATGCTTTATCTGCTGATAAAAAAGTTGTGATCGGAGGCCAGAGAAACCTAACACTCACTATACTCCCTCTAGGTGCAGAAGTTTAGTATTTGCTAATGAAGCATTTACAGCAACCTCGTAGAACAGGACACTGTGAATAATGAAATCAGCTGTGTGTACTTTAAATTCTGATAGATAGGCATAGGGTTTTTACTTCCATTTTCAAGATGATTTAGGATCCAACTATCCTCACCTCCTCCTCTTCCAGCCGCCGGAGCGCATCACTGATATACTTTACATGCTGAGTTGTTAAGGTCACCAATGCTGTGTAGCGAGTCCTTAAGTCCATGAACTATGGTTCGAAAAAACAATTTAGATAAGTTTTCTGCCAGAAAGTAAACGAAAATAGTTGAAAATATGAGGAAGTTTTCATGAAGTCACATGCTTAACGGAAAGGTGAGCCCTAAGTCAAACTGCAAGGCCCAAACAAAAGAATCTTCCTTAAGGGAAGACAGTGGCTTATGTCCTTCTCCCCCTTTCACCTCTTGTGTGATGGCATCTGAAGAGGAAAGCATGCGACGGCGCTTGCCAGGAGATTTCTGCTGTGACTCTACAAAAGCCTTGTATGTCATCAGCTGCAATTCATAGTCCTGAGGAGGAAGAAATTTCACTATGTTTACATAGGGCTTTATAGCTCACACACGTCATGTAACAGTATCATAGTATTTTACTGCTGGAAGGCATTTTGCTGATTTTTTTAAATTAGAGGTTAGAAACATTTCCTGTACAGGGCCAGATGGAAACTACTGGGCCATACTATCTGTCAGAACTACTCAACCCTGCCATTGTAAGTGAAAGCAATCAAAGACATAAGTAAATGAAAGAGCAAGTCTGTGTAACGATAAAACTTTACTTATGGACACTGAAAGTTGAAGTTCATATAACATTCAGGTGTCATGAAGTATTATTTGTCTTATGATTTTTCTAGCTATTTCTCATGAGCCATACAAAAATAGGTGTGCAGGCTGGATTTAGCCTGTGGGTCAGAGTTTACTGACCTCTGAGTTTGCAGTTTGATGTTTGCTGACCATTCCTTTTCATCTCACATATGGGAAAACTAAAGCCCAGAGACAGGAAGTGAGTTCCTGTAGTTAATTCAATGGGTAAGCAACAGAATCAGCCTTCCAACCTCTAAACCAATGCCTTTCTCAGGCTGCCACGCTACTGTCAGTTCTGCAATCCTGAGAATGCTGCCCTAGTCCGGGCCCTCTTCATCTCTTACAAGGATGGGTGCAAGAAACTCTTATTTACTTTCCTGCCACCAGAATAACTTTTCTAAAACACAAAGATAATAACTACTGTGTTCTGCTTGAAAGCTTTTGATGACACAGAGCAGAGCTTTTCAAGTATCAACATGCATAGTAATCATCTGAGGATCTTGTTAAAATGCAGACTCTGATCCAGTAGGTTGAAGATTCTGCATATCTGACAAGCTATTAGGTGATGCTCCTGACTCAAAGACCACATTTTGAGGAGAAAGAATAGAAGGCAAAGTCAAAGGAACTGAACAAGGCCTTTCATAGGTTGGCCACAACCTTCCTTCTCATTTTCCAGTCACTGCTTCTTATGTACCATATACCTTCTAGCTCTACCAGAATATTTGCTATTTCCTCATATAATCATTGTATGGTCATTCCTCTATGTCTTTGATTATGCAGTTCCTTTTGCCCAGAATGTCCTGTTTTCTACTGTCTCCTTAGAAAACTCTAGGCATGAGGAACACATGGAATGAGATTTTTTGTGCTGTCTGTTAAAAAAAATAGTAGTAGTAATAATAAAAGCATCTGCTACTATTTACTGAATGTATTTTAAGTTTGTGGCACTGTCCTATGTATACATTATCTCATTTAATCCTTACAATTACTTGGTAAGGTTAGTTACTGTCCCCATTTTGTAAATATAGCAACAGAAACTCAGAGAAGCTAAGTGCTTGCTCAAAGTCTGAAGCCTGGAAAATGATGAAGCTAGGATTTGAACTCAATTCTTTGTGACACCAAGTCTTCTGTTATTAAAAGAAATTCATTCATTTGAAAACTATTTGTTGAGCATGTACTATGTGCCTGTCATTGTTCTGAGTGTTACACATATAGTGGGGAACAAGTCAGGAAAAAACCCTGGAACTGACATTCTAGTGAGAAGGCACATAGTAAATAAGTAAATATATAATAATCTTGGGTCATTTTTATTTAAAGATGTTATCAGAAAAGTAGGAAGTGGGGAAGCAGATCATCCATAGCCTCATAAACCATATAAGGATTCAGAATTTTATTATGAGTATGATATTGGACAGTTTTGAGCCAGAGAGTGACAGGATCCAATTAACTATGTTTCATCTATTATAAGGTATACATTTTCCCCACATTTTAGAATCTCTAAAATCAATGGCATTTGCATAGTTGGCAGAGTTTCTTCTCTTTTGGTAGAGCATAAAATAATGGTAAGGCTTATAATCACTGGTGTCTGAGATTCCATGACATACAGTATGTTCTATAAAGGTGAGTCTCTCTACAGTGTGGGAAAATAGCCTATTGGCAGGAGCAGAAGCAAGAGATCTGCTCAGAGGTACTAAGGCAGTCTAGGAAAGATTCCTCACTTGGATATAAACCAGGAAAATGGTGAGTGGGTAGGTAATGAGAGGCAACTGGATCCAAGACATACTGGAAGATGAAGCCAACTTGTTCACAGACTGAACAGAAAGTTTAAGGCAAAGAGAAGTGTTAAGGATGGCTCATGGGTTTTGCCTCAGCAAATAGGAAAATGGTGATACTATATCCTGAGATAAGTAAGACGGTGAGAAGCATATTTGAGAAGAAAACCCAAATGTTGTATTTTTGACTTGGTAAGTTTAAGAGGCCTGTGGGTGATCCAAATGGAGACTCCTCAAATCACAGCTGATGTCTGGTACTTCTGAGCATCCTCAAATGCAGAGCCACAAGGAGTACACACCCACACTAATGGAAAGATGGGGCCAGCCTCTAGTAGAAGAACTCTGCTGATTTGCAGCAACAAATCTATAGTGACAATGCAGATCTTCCTAAGCTGGAGATCATTTATGTTCCTTTTGGGACATGTAAAGTTACCTTTACGATAGTGGAGTATTGCTGGGAAAATTTTTGACACTGGTCCAGTTTTGTTTGATTTCTCTCAATTTCTGCAAACAAATCCTAGGAACCAAAATATCATAACATTATTGTTGTCATGACCATCACTGAAACAGCTGAACATCTGTTAGGTTCTAAGGCAATAGTTTTCAAACTGTTAGCTGCATCGGGAATCACCTGGAAGACTGCAGAAAACACAGATTCTGGGCCCCACCTCCAGAGTTTCTGATTTGCTAGGTCTGGCTTTGGGTCTGAGAATTTGCATTTCTAACATGCTTCCAGATGATGCTAATGCTGCTAGTCTGGAGCCCACAGTTTGAAAACCACTATTCTGAATATTTTACATGTACCGCTTTATTTAATCCTAACGACAATAACCTTATGAGATTGGCTGAACAAATAACAGACTATGTCTATTTTATTGATGAGGAAGTAGAATATTGAGAGATTAAGTAATTTGTTCAAGGTCTCATAATAAGTGAGCAAGCCAGGACTGGATCCAGGCGATATAACTCAACTTCATACTCTTAACTATAATGCTAAACAACAAAAACAAACCCCAAAATACCCACAAATAAAAACTGCTTTGAATGAGATAATTTTCTTCCGCTCACAGGTTTCCCTGGGTTTTCATTCTCCCATATTCTAATCCAAGTAAATAAAATGTAATATCGAAGAAAGTAAAACAAGATAATTTTAATCTGTTCATCTAGTGATTTTAATACATACTACAGAAACTGAAGATTAAAAGGGACCTTATAGGTCCTCTGGTCTAAATGCAAAATCAGTATCTTGAGATCATGCTGCTTGAACCCTTTTCCGAAAAGGGGGCTTGAATGTATTGCCATTTGAGGAGAAGCTTAATTGCTAGCATATCATCATCTCCTTTTATGATGATCTAACCTCCCCTACACCCCCCACTAGACTGACTTCCATGGTGCTACTGCCACACCCACCGTCTGCTGGCTGAGCTGCTCCGATAGCACTCTGCTATCCTCTGCCTGGCCTGGTTTCATCATTTCCTGCTGGGCAGTGGTTTCCTCAATCCATCTGATGAGAGTTCCATGGCAGGCTCTGTAATCTCCTAGAACTTCCTGAATACTTTCTAGCTCAGATTGGCTGGAGGAGCACAGAAAGACTACTATCAGATATCTTGGTATCAATACAATAAAATAAATGAAGCAATTCCTTTCTTAGCTTATGCCTCCAGTTAAGCGTGACCACAGAGGATACATCCTCGAGGGGAACAGCAATGCAATTCTGAGTGAAAGCATGTACCCAGTGCCCCACCAAGTAAAAAGTGAATAGAAACCAGTTGTGCCCTGCTGGCCTTGGAAATTGCCTGGGGCCTAGCATCCCATGATAATCCTTGTCAATTTTTTTTACCTAGGTTGCCAAGGATTACCAGGGTTGCCAATAGGTAGTACTGGCTGTACACTTCTGTCCTCTGTTCACAGAGTACCTGTTAGATTACCCCAGCAATGAATTATGAATCACTGTAATTTCTTGAGAGGACCGTGGGGATGGGATCAGTAAAAAATAGTAGTTATTTACTGTTAATTTCAGTAACAGTTTCTTATATCACTTTTGATAGCCTAACCAGCCTTGGGATAATAAATCAATTATAGAGAATCAATCTAAACTTACACAAGTTGTGATAACTCCTCTCTCCATATATTTGCCTGCCTAGCCTAGCTTCAGATAGGTTGATTTCTGTCTTTCCTAATTCAAATCTGTCATCGGAAACAGGACCTTAAGTTACAGAAATAAAAACCACTGTATTAACAAATGAAAAGGAAGCAAGAAACTCTGCAAAGGTCCACTATGAAAACGGCTCATATTTAGATTCCAAACTAGTAAAATAAGAACTAGAACTCAAGTTCTGTCCTTGAGAAAAGATCACCAGGTCATCTGTCCAGTCTATATTCTAAGACACCATTGTCATCATGGCTTAACTGGGTAAGACCAGGGACACCACAGGAGAGGCACAGTTTAATAGGACCATCTCTGCTGATCCAAAAGCAAGCCTCAAGTCTGCTTCAGGGTCGGTGATCCCAACTTCCTGTCGCTTCTCTTGCCCAGAATTAATGCTGTCATTTAATTTCTACCTCTCCCTACCTTTAAATGTGAACACACAGATATAACTCATTTTTTGTTTAAAGTTTAAAGTCTAGTTTAAAGTCTAGTCCCTGAACTCTAATAGGAAAAAAGGTGAGGCCACCACTTACCGGGTCTCAAGCTGGGCAATGACCCGGTGCCAACGATCCTGCAGCTGGGAGCCTTTTTCCTGATAGCGCTCCAAATCCAGGTTTCGCTCTGGGGTCAGACGACTCAGCTGCTCTGCTACTGCCTTAGCTTTGGCAATTTCCTCATCCAAGACTGAAAATACTGAATTCTTGCCCTTCACATCACTAAGCCAGTGCTATAAAAACATAAGTACAGGTTAAATATATTCCATGCTAAAAAGTAAAAAACTCAGACTAAGGTAGACCCCAAGGACATGGTCTACGGCTGGCTCCACATTATATTTGTGATTCAGAAGCTATGCCCTACAAAGAAGTGCCTCCACAGTCCTCATGCACACTGGGAAGTCAATGGCAGGCAGTATAGTAAAGAGAAATGAGCAAATAACTTGTGTGTGAAACCTGGCTCCACCACTTATAAGCCATGAAACCAAGACAAGTCATTTACCCAATCTGAATCTTGGTTTTCTCACCTGTGAATGGAGATGAAAATCTCTTCCCTATCCACCTCACAGATATGCTTGCGAAAATCAAATGAGATAACAGCTAAGTGATTTACAAACTTTACAGCAAAATCATTAATTGTATTCAATTATGCCTTGATTTCATTGGGGAGAAAAGAAATAGGCATAGTTCTTTATCTCTCTTTTCTAGCTAGACGTATTTCTCAGTCTCTTCGTGGAATCCATATTAAAATACATTAAATATGATACTCTGCTTAGTTCAAATACAACCTTAAGTCAGTGTCATGCCATCCAAAACTGTATTGCTCTGCTAACCCGAAGTAATGGGTATGTTACGTCAACCTCTAAGACACTCAGAACAACCAACCCGTAACGTAGAGCAATGGGACTCCAGAGCTGAGAGATCTGCTGGTACTGCTTCTTCTTGACTTAGCTTAATTTCATAACCTTTGACCAAGAGTTCAGCGTCCTGGATGCTACGCACTATAACATCGATTGTCTTGAGCCTGTGAGGGTAAAATCACCTTCATTAACACACTCATTTTGAGAGCTGCACCACAGACCTGGGGCACTATAAAGAAGTTCAGAAAACATAACTGCCGAAATCAATTTCATCATTACTAGATGATGACAGTTTCATAAAAAAAGAAAGCATGGTATACATGCTGCCAATTAAAGTTCTAAGTGGCACTGGGATATATACACATGCAATGAACTCATAGGAGAAAAGGCATGAGGCCAGAAACCCACTCAACACACTGAAGAATCTAAGATCTGTTATTCCTCAAGGTGGGGATAGGTAGGTAGAGGGAAGACCTTCAAAAACCAGTATTTAGTTTAGATTAAAATTTTTCTTTTTATTCTTTAAAGTCCTTTTTTCTTTCTTTTTTTTTTTCCAGAGGCATTTAATTAAACAGAAATGAGGTAGAAAATAGTCCTAACACTGCAAATCAACACCCACACTGGCATTTTGTTCACTGCGGCCCATATGAATCCGCTCCATACTTAGAACTAAAACCAAGGTCTCTTGTCATGGGTGCATGCTCTTCAAGATCTGCAGTCTCTCTGGATTGTTCATGAAAAACTCTGGACACTTTCCCTTCTCATCCCAAAGGAAAACATTGCCTTTTGGACCCAAATCCTCAGCTTACTCACTTGTTCAGATAAACAGTGGAGAGACCATATACATGGTCCATTTTTTCCACCACCAGATTGAGTTCTGTGCGCAGAGTTGGGACACTTGAACCAGACGGGGACTGATGGAGAAAGCTGTTGCATTTCATGGAAACAGCCTCCAAGTCTGACCTCACTTGCTGCAAATCTTCTTGGGTACGCTGTCAGGAATAAGACATACAACAAAGACGGAGACAGAATGAAACAAAGAAAGTAAAAAGAAGTCCTTATTTGTAATAGCAAAATATTGGAAACAACCTAAATGCCAAATATAAGAGAGTGGTTGAATAGACTATGAAACATCACTGAAGGGCACAGAAGGGAAAGAATATGAACTAATTTCTGAACAAAGTATCTGGATTATCAACATACCTTTAGGCTAATGACAAAAAGAACTAGAAATAACTTCAGTGAACTTCAGTTAACTACTAGTTTTTATAGTAGTATGAGTTAGCAGTTCTGAAACTACTATCTCTACATGTTAGAATTAAGCAATAAGTGAAGTTGTTGCAGATAATGTGAAGTAGGTTTTTTAGTCTTAGGGAAGGGAAAGAGGAAAGGTTAGAATAAGTTCTGTGGTATTGGTTTGGAACTGGGTGGAGACAGGTGTGTTTGTGTGTGTGTGTGTGTGTGAGAGAGAGAGAGAGAGAGAGAGAGAGAGAGAGAGAGAGAAATATATTGATCTACCTTTGTGATATATTTATATATATATACACATATGAGCAGATGTATGTATAGATATAGGTGTATATGAATAACAGGGGTGTGTCTGTATGTGTGTATGCATATATGGTTGTAAGTATTTTTCTAGCTCTACTTGCTGAGCAGTCCTAGAGCAGTGACACCCCATCAATAATGAGCACACTCGGCACCCAGATCTTGGTTTCTAAATAACATTCACCACCTAAAGGAAGTAGGACTTCTTGAAGAAGTGGCTGATTCCAGGGTTGGGGCTGGCAAGATGAACCTGGAATAACCTGCTTTGTTGAGAAATAATAAAGCACTCAAAGAATAATGATGACATGTTAAAATGACATAGAAGCCAACTTGAAGGGGTTCCCAATGGCTAAATTTGGAAATATTTGAACATCAAAATAAAGATAGTAGCAAATTACAAACCACTAAATAAAATAAGAATCTGTAAGTCCATACTGACATAAAGAAGGAAGAAAGGAGAGAGGGAGGAAGGGAAGCTCTTCTCTTTTAATAGAATGGAAATTTTAAAATGTAAAAGGAATGATAGAATTAGAAAATCACCTTTTGGCAAAAGTCAGACTAAATCAGTCAAGAGTCAACAATAGATGCTAAAACTAGTTGGTGAAACTTTGATGTAAAACAGGTTTTTACACAGTCTCGAGGTATCTCCCCACAAGATATTTAGTAATTGTAAAGCGGAAAATAGCAACAAGTGATAAAACTTATCACCACTAGTGGGACAAATCAACATCACATGCCTCCTGATATCATGCACCAAGGACACAACATCACTTCTGTGGTATTACTGCCAAAAATGTGTAACTTGTATCTAATCATGAAGAAGCCTCAGATAAACACAAATAGAGGGACATTCTACAAAATAAATGGCCTACACACTTCAAAAATATTAAGCTCATGAAAGATGATGAAAATAGAGACATTGTTTCAGGTTAAAGAAATCTAAAAAGAGACAGAGCAACTAAATGCAATGTGTGATATTGGATTGACTCCTATATCAAACACTTTTTGTTTTCTTGGCAAGGGGGAGAGGGTGAGGCAGGAGAGGGGTGCTACCCCAAAAGGCATTATTAGGTCTACTGAAAAAATTTTAATAAGGTCCTATATCAATGTTCATTTCTTGATTTTAATTATTATCCCATAGGAATGTAAGAGACTATTCTTGTTTTGAGAAATGTACGCTGATGTATTTAGAGGTAAAGGAGCATCATGTCGGGAGCTTACTCTTAAGAAAAAAAAAGATTATTATTTTGTATACATATATGTAGAAGGAAATAATAAAGCAAATATAGAGAAATGTTAACATCTGGGGAGTCTAGGTGAAGGGTATAGGAGAATAAAAACTTTTCTGTATTTCTAAAACTATTTCAAAATAAAAAGTTAAAAAAATAAAACGTCCTTCAGAAGAACTGAATATTAAACTTTATTTCTTAGAATGGTCTTGCCTTATTTCTTAAGATCCATACTCTCTTGCCATTCGATTCATTCTGAAAGCAATTACTTGGCAACCAGCACCTATCTTGCTCTTAGGGCTTACCTCTTGCTCTGCAATCCTTAATGCACTGTCCTGCCGGGCATCTTTGTCAGTTCTAGAACTAGCTGGGGTCTGAATTCGTTTAACTAGCCTCTGTTCACACTCCTCCAGGTGCAGTCGGATATTCTTCAGCTCTGAAATGTACATCTTGGCCACAGTTTCCTCTTTGTCCTCTGTGAATGTACAAGCACAGACCATTAAGCACCACACCAGATATCAGCAAACCTGAAAACAACAGATTCACCCTCAGACAGAAGACACCACTGGTTCTAGCAGACCTGATATTCCACCAATGAAAGCAAGACCTTATATGGGGAATCTCATGCCTGATTCTAAATTCCCTGCATTATATAATGATCTTTAAAAATCCAAACATGTTATTTCCACAAAAAAACATGATAGGTCAATTAACAATAGAGACTGAAATAGGGCCTCTTCTTCCATGATCTGATTTTGAGAATTCATCTCTACAAATTTTTCATTTTAGTGGTGACAGTACTTTCTAGTTACTATGATCGGTCTAGTGGCACCCTTCAGGGCTTTCATTCCACCAGTCCTCTCCCTCTTCTCAAGGCACACACCATTTTCCATGGATTTCATCAGGTGCTGGAAGTGGGTTTTACAAGCCTCCACCTCCTCTTCCAAGCGCAGACGATCAGCCACTGAGAAGAGCACCGAGTCACAGCTATCCTGCAGAAAGTCATCACAGTGGGCCTGAAGGTTCTTCATAACCTGGTGGCACTCCTCTGGTGCTAACGATCGAAGCTAGAGAGGGAAAGCCATAAGAAATTTCAGTAGAATGGAAACACAAGCATCTCTCCCTCTCTTTTATTGACATTTAATATAGATGCAAAATAGTGCAAAACCAAAATGGTAAATATGTTGATTTTTTTCACAAATTGAACTTGTCCACATAATCAGCATTTAGATTAAGAAACAGAACATCACTAGCATCGCAAGAAGCACCTTTGTGCCCCCTTGGACATAACCCTTAATAGCGGTTAATTCACCAGTATTCCCTTTACTACATATATCTATGCCAAAGAGATGCTTGTTTTGCAGTAGGAAGAAGACTACGGCCTTCTCCCATTACCAGGAAGACCAAATATGTTATTTATTTCATTAGGAATTTCTTTAACCATTCAGGCTGCTGTTTCTAGTTCCTAAGATCCTTAGGCCCCTAACTCTGAAACACTATCTCTGACTCTCCATTATTCCAATTGGGTGGGTAGATGTCTTAAAATAATGAAAAAAGTTTCTCTTGAACAAATCTTGGCAGTTGGATGTGAACCTGGGGTAAAGTTTTCACAATTACCTTTTCCAGGTTCCAGGTCTTTACAAGGTCAAGGTCCTTCCTTAGATAGTTCCAGGAGATAAGGCTTTTGGTATTAATGTGTAGCTGATGCCAAAGGGTCATCACTTTTTGATAAGACTGCTCCACTCTAGGAACAACACAGAACCTGGTTATATCTTTTACAAGACTTGAGCTTCATATTAGAGACCCTCTAAGGAAAAAAATGTGATTGCCTTAGCAGAACTGAGCTTATATGCTGAGCAGAGAAAGGCAACAAGTCAAACCTAACAGCACGGGAATGTTTAGAACTAAATTGAGATCCCCAAACACTTTGAATTTGCTACACTATTAGTTATAGTATGTCAGCACATATTTAGTAATCTCGTAAGTGTTACCTGAATGCAATATAATTATGAGAAGTCAGAAAGGAAATACCCAGGGAAAACAATAATAGAGAAAAGTCATGGTACAATAACTGCGTTTATAATTGCTAAAAATGATAATATCAACCTTTACAAAATGATTGCTAAAAATGATAATATCGACCTTTACAAAATGATTTGCTATGTTTTATATATTTACAAAACTGCTAAAATATTTGGAAATTAATAGCAATTTAAGAAGTTAATCTGACACATAAAAAGGAAACTGCAGTATGAAGACCTTTAGAAGAATTTTTTTTAAGCATCCATGCCTAATTCAATTTCAACTTCTGGAAGACTTACAAACACACAGATACACAGACATATTCAACAAATACCAACATACCTTGAATTTCTTCAAAATGAGAAATGTTGATATTAAGAATAGGATGGAAAACTAAAAGCCAGTTAAATAAAAGACATTAAACACATTAGTTTATCTTCTCTTTTTCCAAAACTTCCACTAAAATGTCAGCAAAGTTGAAATAAAAGTCAGGAACTCTCAAAGAAGAATAAAAATACAAAGAAATATTAAACAGAAAGAAAATTAGAGAATCTGTTCAAGAGGTCTAACATCTGACAAATTAGAGTTCTTGAAAGTAAGAACAGAAGAAACACAGAGAAGAAAATAATTAAATAATCCAAGAAAAATTTCCCCAGATCTGAAAGATATGGGTTTCCAGTCTGAGCTCAGGGTTAGCACAAAGACTACCCCGAACATAGAGCATTCCCTCCACAGATTAAAGACAAATGGAAGAATTTTAAAAGCTTTAGAGAGAAAGATTTCATTCAAAACGTTCTGCATCATTTCCTTCAAACTGTTCTGTATCATGACTGTAGTGGGGGATACACAATTCTATGCATTTGTCAGGACCACAGTTTTGCTCACTACAAAGGAAGAATCCGACAGTTGTATAAAGTATTTAAAAAAGGAAAGATAAAGAATGAGAATGGTACTGTACTTCTCAACAGCAAATACTGGAAGCTAGAATCTCCCCTCAAGATTTAGAGTGAAAATAATTTCCAAAAGAATTCTGTAAATGACCAATTCATTATGAAGGGAAAAGAAAGACATTTTCAGATATGAGAGGTCTCAAAAAAATTTATGTCTCATGTACCCTTTTTTCAGTAAGCTACTGGAGACCGTACTCTCTTCAAAGCAAGGAATAAACCAATAAATAAGGCTTGGTTTCTAGGAATCAGAGGGTCTAGCACAGAAGAGAGGTAAAGAAAATCTTCAGGATGAAGATGAAGTGAAATGCCAGGGAGGCAGTACTGAAGCAGGTCTACACAGCAGGCCCAGACTGGAAAAGGAAGATAGAATGATCCAGAAGAAATGTTTCCAGGAGAAAATAAAAATTATCTGTGGTGTTTGGTCATATTGAGAAGCCTTTTACAGTAAAGTAGGAGAATTAGGGAATAAGTTCATAATATGCAAATAGATAACTAAGCAAACTTAAAAACAAAAGGATTATCATCTCCAAGGAAACAAAAAGTTATACAATAAAATAAATGAAATGATTTATTCATACACCCACCCATTCATTCTTTTCTTCAATAACCACCTACTGAGCACCTACTATGTGCCAAGAATGATTCTAGGTGCTGAGGCTATAGAGGTTAAAAAAAAACACACAAAAACCTGTTCTTTTGGAACTTCTAACAGGAGGAGAAAGGCAATAAACAAATACATAATCTGTTAGGCAGTATTAAGTGTTCTGAAGAAAAAAAGATGAGTAAAGGAGACTGAGAGTGATAGGCAGTAAGTGGGGTGGCGGGGAGGCTGCATGAGGGCAATAACATGAATTGAATGAAGTAAGGGAGTGAATCATGTAAATATCTGAAGTAAACAGAAGAAGCACAAAGACCTGAGGAAAGAATATCTGTGTGGTGTTTGAGAAACAGGAAAAAGATTAGCGACTAGAACTGAGCACAAGCAAGGAGACTGGCAGAGGATGAGTTTAGAGAAGTAAGGCACAATGGGGTGAGTCTTAGCTATAAAGAGTTTAATATAATAATAACACAAAAAGAATCAATTTAAACAAAAATTGTGACATAACTACATTTGGAAGATGAGAAAAGGAAAAGTGTATGCAGGTGTGGGTGCAGCAAGCTAAATGTTAATTTCCTAGAGTAGGAAACTAAAGTTGGAAAAATCACATTATTTAAAAATTTGGAGTTAAAACCAGAAAAATCTGCTTATTTAATCTGGGAAGCAAAACTCTGGGGTGAGAAGGTGATTGCTAGTTTTTATTAAAAATAAAGTAAAAAATACATTACTTTAATAAAAAAGAAATTAAAGAAAATTACTATCATTTGTGAAAATTAATCTAAGAGTAAATTGTTTCATAACCAAGAATTCTTTTTAAAAGAATTATCATAGAATATATTTCAATTGAACATAAGCATTTACTGAAAATCTACTATGTAGTTGGTAGTGCAAGACTTGATATCCTAATAGGAGGTCTTTCCCTAATGAAGCTTTAAAACTGGATTGCTCTGTTCAAGGAGATCACAAATGCAGATTCATCCCTCCATCAGTTGACCCAGGGCAAATAGCAGAGGTGGCAGTACAGAGTAGAAGCTGAGCAAAGTTACCTGCTGGCCATCTCAATGGCATCCTTATTGGGTGGGGGGATGAGAAAGCAGACCGATGGCACCATCGCCTCATTCCCTGTGGGGCTGATTACTTTCCACTTGGTCCTTTGTGAATTATCTTCCAGCACACATTCATCATTCTTGCAAATAGTGATCTGAAGAGACAAATTTACAAGTTATTGCTAGTGGATAAATCAATAACCTATTATTACCTGGAGCCTGATCCCAAGGCTATGAATTCTTTAAGAAAAAATCATTTTGGAAATCTGTCATCACTAAGAGTTCTTGATTCTGACAAAAAGATGACACATAAAAATACCTAACACAGGAAAGGTTGTGGACATCAAATAAATCAAGGAAGCAAGTGTTTATTAAATGCCTGTTATATGTCAAGAAACTCGGTATATCAGGGGTAAAAAGAGACTGTAAGACCTCCAAGAGCCATCTCTGCATCCATAACCATTAGGGTAAAAATTAAAGGGCCATCAATACAACTTTGCTTCTGTGATACTTCCTCCTCTTCCCTTACTGTCATCCCACCCGAATCCCTGAAAATGTTTAAGCATTTGGAATCAATAATTCTCTCCTGGGAAACAAGAAACCAGCAGCATTATCCTTATTTTACAGACAGAAATATTGAGACAGAAAAGTACAGAAAAGTTCATTCTTTTGTGTAACAAATATTTGAGCCCACTACATGTCTGAAAGAATGCTAGGCCACTAGAGACAAAAATGGTAAAATGGCAAGCTGACAAACATTGTCTGTATTCCACAAATTCTGGTGGGGTATATAGTTACAATATTGTGTGACAAATGAATTTACCAGGGGATGAATACATGGAAGGGACTTGAGTCTTGGTTAGAGAAATAAAAAAAAAAAAATTACTCTGTCCTTGAAGCCACATTAAGGAATTTAGACTTTCTAAACAGAAATGGGGAATTACTGTAGGACTTTAGCAGGGGAGTGACGTTTTTTGTAAAAGATTGTGCTGGTGGTAAGACAAAGAATGCACTGAATGCGGAGGCTGATGAAATGATCCAAATAAAAGAAATTATGGTGTAACTTAGGGCAGCAGCAGCACAGACAGAAAGAAATATATCTAAGAGATATTTATTTACAAATTAGTGTTGACTTGGTAATCTTACTAGCTATGGGGTTAAGAGGGAGAAGTCAAGGATATCTCTCAGATGCTACAAAGTATCATTTCTGTCACTATTTTGGCAACTGGGTAGATGGCGATGCCAATCACAGAGGCAGGGAGCAGATCAAGATTGTAGAGGTGAAGCTTTTAATGATAAAGATTTGAGCATGTTTAAGTTCTAATTTTTAAAAACTCTATCATTTGATTTTTCCTTATTATAATAAGCATAACTTAAGGCTTCCATTCTCCCTTCCTTCCGTCCAGAGTCAGAGGTACCCTTTTTGCCTCCTTACCTCGATCTGCCGATAGTCACAGATGGCCTTTACAGAAATGGTGCTCTTTAGCATGTGGTCAGGACTGCGTGGCTTTAGCTGAACAATGGTTTTTGATCTTCCAACAAGACTGGCAACGAACTCTTGGACTGTATAAGCTGCTCCTTCTCATCCTACAAAATGAGAAGAAAATCCAAAGGACATTAATGTTGTTACTCAGGGTGACTAAGTCAACAAAGAAAACTGAATGCTCCACTCCCTCAGAGAATGCCATTTCTCATAGGGATCCTTGATGGAGCCATCTTAGAATCACAAAGATAAAGAAAAAGAGAGAATATTTCTCGTTTTCTACCAAGTACTTTTGGACTCAAAATTTGCAGCTTTCTCCCTGTGCCCTTTCAATGAACCATAAAGCCGCATGCAAAATAAAAAAATAAATAAAACAAAGAACTTCTAGCTGTTAAATACAGCTATAAAGCTAACAAAGGATTTTCCCAAATCAGATTCAGAGAACATGGATGTTAAAAACAATAACGATGTTGTTATTGTTTTACTATTATTCAATTTCTCACTGGTAGAAGCCAGTTATTGCCTTCTGCTTAGGGAAAGCTAGAGTTATACGCTTTAAAGTTTTTGTTTTTTTTTTAAATTATATCTCCCAAGCTCTACCACAAATGTTTTACTTTCTTCAATTGAATCAAACTTTCTACAAAAAGATCTTATTTCTTCAACCAACAGTCTACAAACCATACTGTCAGTGAAGGCATGACAAATGATTTAGAGTTTACTTTTTAGTATCTTGCTATGCCACAGTCATGTAAATTTGATTGTTTTGAAAAGCAATGCCATGCAAAATTGAAACTCTCAAGTCTCTGCAAACCCAATTGTGTAAAAACTAACGAACCTCTTGTCAAAAAAATTGGTAGCAATCTACTACCAATTCCATTAGAGTAAAAGATTAACCAGGATGTTTCAAGCCCATTTTGAGGTATAAAAACTCCCCAGAAGAGGGCTTTCTTAGGATGGAAGTAGATGTAATGAGAGTAAAGAGTTAATAATGTTAAGAAATGCCATTAAAGAATTAAGAATATATAAGTAAAGAAAAAGAAATGCTTAAATAAACTACCTGTGCCTGTCCCCGGGAGCATGATTGGAAGAAATACAACTTTAACTTATTAGTTAAGAAAGAGGAATGGAATATATCAGGGAGACAGCCACATTGTTCCATACTTGAGAGCTGATCTACCCGTGTCATTGTCCTTGCAATAAAGATGTCAATTTCTGTCTAACCCACAGCCAAACATCTCAAACTCCAGAGACCAAGTGCTCAGCGTGGTAAAAGTTCTGAAAGAACCAGAAGCCAGGACAGATGCTCCAGAACCTGACGGACAAGCTGAGGACAAGCTGAGGAGCAGACCCAGGTGACTCCATGCCCCGATGACGCCGCCAACCCGATGCCCCTGACCTGGAGAGGAGGGAACAGAGCAGCAACCCTCGAGAAGAGAAGATATGACAACAATTGCAGAGAAGTTACCCTATGACAGGAAGGTATTCTGTGGGAGGGAGGAGATAATAGCCAAGGATTATTATATTCCTCCTTCATATTTCAAGGACCTCCAAGAGACAGACATTCTAGAGACAACATCTGAAAAGTCAGGTTTTTACCCTTCATTCCAAATTAATTAACAGGTTATTTGCCCAGGTGAAACACTGAATGTAAACCCATTCATAGGTTTACAATACTTGAAAGTGTAAAAAACAAACAAACAAACAAAAAAACTAATGTTCACAAATGCCCAAATCTCCACCCATGAAAAAACGACACTGTTTTGAATTATTCTGGTTCTCTTATTTATAATATTTTATTGAAATGTGAAAATCCTCTAGCTTCTCATAAAATATAATTCCTCAGGAAATATAATTCTCTATTACACACATATTTCTATCTCAATTTGAGATGTACCTTGAGCCCTGTCTTGGCAACTCTATATAATATACATTCAATAATGTAAGTAGTCCCGTTGCTGATTTCATTACCAGCACTCTTGAAGGAATAATTCATTGGAGAAAATAAATATAAAATTGATTTGGATTAAATACTAGATGATACTATTTTTAAAAAGTAAATATTGCTACATAAATATACTGGATACTATTGCATTACATCTAAATAAGATTTTAATGTTGTCCTCAATTAAAATAAATTTTCTAGTACTTCATCATTACCAAAAGAAAATTGCCAAGGAGGAAAAATTTGGCTAAGGTCTAGTTCATTGGAGTTTTTTTGTTTTGTTTTAATTCTCTTTGCATGAGAGAGTAAAAAAGAATTTGATATCAGTTAATCCCTTTTAACCCTATTTTTCATGCTCTACACTTCATCTTTGGCTCCCGCTATTGAATTAAAATAGATAAGAGCAATGCAAAAGAAGCATGAGGAACACGAGGGGGAGATGAAGAGGCCTTTATTTCAATAACATACCCAAAGGAATCTTATTAGCAACTTCTCTAAAGAAAGAAGGGAAAAAAGGAAAAAGAACAAATAGATTAAATTCTATCTGCATGTGACCCAAACATTATAACAACAACCCACTGCCCTGGAGCTTTCAAGGATATAAACAGCAGCCGCTGACAGTATTTACTCTGTTTCTCAGAGTATGTTTCTGTAATCATCCCACTGATACGACACCCACCATGGAGTCCTGAAGCAAGTCCTCAAGGCGGGATAAGCTGGTGTTATGGTCACAGGAATATTTTCGTTTGATGGAGTCTTGGAGGTTCCTCAAGAATGACTCCAGGTCTCGTGCATCACTGAAGAACTGTGGGGATAGAAGGGAGGGGCGCCTTGTGCTCAATATGTCACAACACCAAGATCTTCACTGAGCAAGAACAATCTTACTGTGCAGAGCTGAGCAAAGCTGATCACTCTCTCCTGGATTAGTGATGGTTCATTACAAAGGCCACAGAAGTATAAACTGGAGATTTTATAATGCTATGACCGGGAAATGTTAGTGGTAATGAGTACAAAGGCTACTGAACTCTGTGGGAAAGTCAGTCTGTTTCAGCCCCTCAGAAATCACTGCTGGTTCCTCCTGACTTCTGGCTAGTGACAGCATTTGGCTGTGAGGTGTATCTTACAAAAGTCTAGTGGTAGAGTGATTAAATGTTTCAATTCATTGATAGGATTACACTGATAGGGTTATTTAATTTAGGACAAAACCAAATAGAGATAATAGCTTATTTCTTCCTCCTGCCCTCACCTGAAAACAAGTAGTATAATCTTTATGCTGTGACAGATTGTAGGAAAAAAATGGTCCTGATATTTTACAGCTCTTCTTATCAAGAAATGGAGTTTATTTCTCTTCGTTGAAGCTGGGCATGGCCACATGACTTTTTTTGGCCACTGACACATTAATAAATGTGACAACGCAGAAACAAGTACACTGGGGCTTACTTTCTCTTATTGCTATGGAACACAGGCACTGTAGGAAGAAGCCTAAGATAGCCTACTGGATGTTACATACTTGTATATAGATGTACCCTACATACCCCAACCAACTGTCAGCCATGACAGTGATGCCATTTGGGACCAACTAGCCCCCAGCCTGCCTGTCAGCTGCCTGCAGCCATGCTTAAGCCAGGCAAGATGAAAAAAACCACTCAGCTGAGCCCAGCCCAAATTGTCAACCCACAGACTCATGAGCTAACTAAATGATTATTGTATTAAGGAACTAAATTTTGGGGTGGTGGTTTATACAATAGAAGCTAAATGATGTAGATGAGTTTTTAACCTCACCTTTCCCATGCATATGCATGTACACACACATACACACACACACACAATTTTTTGCCGGAATGAAAACAAATATTCTTCTCCTCTCTGATGCACACACATGTACACACAGACATGCACACAGACAAACACAAAGTCCACATACCTGAAAGTAAGCAGTATTTTCTTTCACATGCTGCTCAACACACAAGCACAGCTGCTTCATCCACTGCAACTGGGACTGGACAGCGGCACTATAAGCCTGCAACAATCAAGCACACACACAGAAGGGCATGAATTTAACAGATCCAATGTATATGTGCAATGCTCTCTTTTAAGTACAACTCTGCTAATGATGGAGAGGCCAACAGAAGATAAGTGGAAATACTTGACTAGCAGCTGCTGAATGCTTCCCTAAGAGGCTTGCTTTTAGCCAACATGGATTTGTTAGAAGGGGTTACACAGAAAAGGCCTTTTCCACACATGGTTACAACCAAATGATCTGGCCAATCAAAACCCAAGCATAAATAAATCCCTCCTGCATTACTCCACCGTCTCTCTTCTCCACACAAAGAAACAACACCAAGAGGCAGAATCTGTCTAGTTATTTGAAAAATTATGATCCAATTCACTTTTCCCATGAAGTTAGAAGTTAATATCTATTCTTGTTTCTTGTAGTATTCTCTTTAGACCATCAAACTGTTTGCGGTCTTTTGGGGGCTGGGAAGAAAAGGGAGAAAACCCAAGACAAGTGATCCTGACACTTCCTCTAGCTCTTTCGGCAGAACAGAGCCTCTGATCTGAATACTTTTATAACATCCACCTCTGAGCACTTGACCCTCACATATTCTCAAGTCACATACCTCCACAGTCTGCTTGGCTGGATGGTTCTCAAGTGAGAGCAGCTCTGCTGTATCTTGTAGAGACCGAAACACATCCTGTTTCTCCTCTAGTTCCATTATCAACTCCTGAAAATTGAATTCAGTTTTATGCAATCAGTGCTATTAAGGGAAGAGCAGCAATAAAGAAAAGACTGTGTTCTCTGCCCTACTTTAAAAAAGCCTACAGCTTTTTGGCTACTGGATTAGTGCCAAAATGAGATGTATAAACAGTACATGCCAGAAGATTTCAGAGAAGAGCAAAAATGCTGGAATTACTGGAGAATGATTCACAAAGGATATGGGACTCACGTCAGACCTGAGAAAGTGGGGGAACACAGATGAGCACTGGAAGCAGTAAAAGGAGATAACTTGGCTAGCATGGCTAGTTCGTGTCAACACCCACCTAACACAGCATCTGATACACCAGTGGATCTGTATCATTGACTGGCTGGCTTTGCTCAGACTATTCCCTTAGCCTGCAGTGCCCTCCTCTGGCTCTAAATTCTATTAACATTATGGACCCAATTTAGATGTCAGCTCTTCTGTGAAGCTGGGTACTGAGACTTACTATTATATCTGACCCCTTCTCCTTGATGCTTTCCAAGCAGTTTCTTTATATCACTACCACAGCCTAATTTCCGTTCTCATACAGACTGGTTATTGTATTATTGGATCTAGCTTTTCTTCTTTTCTTCAGAAGGATCATATGCCACTCTCTAATCAGGAGAAGCTTATTTTTCCTTTTTAAAAATCAAACTCTAAATTAATTGAATTAAAGTATCTAAAGTATGTGTTAGTAAAAAAAAGTTTCCTTTTGTGTAAGATTTACAAAATGTTTAAAAATCCTGAGATGTAGAAATACTAAAAGGAGCAATACTAACTCTCCTTACTTGTATACATCTTTCACTGAAACAAATACAAAGAATTGTCCTATAGTCTAATGTCGAATTTTCCTTCCCATTTACAAATGAAGAGATTGAAACCAAAAGATTATTAAATGAATTTAAGAGAATTCAGCATTTGCGAGAAGAGTATACCTCAGTTAAAAAATACTAAGCCCGATACAAGTCCTTTGCTATTTTAGCTTATTAAATCTTACTCCATCTTTTACACAACTCTTTGAAGTAGTACTATTATCTCATTTTACAGAGGTCAAAGGAGATTAAATGACTTGCGCAAGGTCACGGAACTAGAAAATGGAAGACTAAGATTTTGAAATTAGGTCTGTCTCACTCCAAAGCCTGTGATCTTAACCACAAAACTATATTGCTTCTGACATGACTCAACTTGCAGGCTGCTGCTCTATCCACCCAAGACGCTGCCTTTCTAAATGCATTCTAAATAAATTCTAGGGCTCGATTTCCCTCTCTTCATGTACACTTCTCACATGTACAGATGCATTAAGTAGGGTCTCTATTTCTATCCAGCAGAATGCAAATCCAGAAACCTAAGCTCTCAGCAGACTAGCTCTTCTGTCTCCTTCTGTTGCTATTACATAAATATGACAGGCCTGTTGTGCTAGACTCACAGAGAAGTAATTTCTCTTGGCTGAGATATTGGGATTGTTGTCACTCCAATCATATGCTAGTTCTTCCTCCTCCTTCTCATTCAACCAAATCAACTCAGCTGTAGCTCTGGCGACAAATTTATGCAGGCTCTGAAGGTGCCTCATCCGGAAGCTAGAAGTTTCCTAGACAAAGCAAGGATTACAAGGTTAGACTACCAACCTCTCATCTATAGCAGATAGTACATTTAACATCAAAGCAAAGAATAACTCAGGAAATAAATTTAGCCTTGCTTTTTAATCTCTGGGTGGTTCTTCATGGACTTAAATTTAGTACAGGTTTGGTATAAAACTCCCAGAGCCCCTGTCAATCCTAGCTAGAAGTCAGAACCCACCAGGACCTGTGGGGCTCTCTGGAAAAAGAATGATCTTGGGTCTGTCCTACTCTGGACAATCTGGAAAGACAGGAATGAAGAACAACAGATAGAAGTCCCCTCCCTATCGATCTCAGACTTTTAGTTTTGGTGTCTCAAAGCACATATAGCCACTGCTTTGGTGAAGCATGATGGCTGGGATAAGCTCTACTTACTTACAGTTTGCTGAGGCAGTGGTTTCTGATCCATTAAGAAAATGTTATAATACATATGAACAACTGCATAGTAAATGACATAATCTAATAAACAGAAAAACAAAACAGGGCCAAACCAAGAACTTTCTAAAGTAGGGAAAAGAATTGTTTGGACAAAACCAGATTCTTCATGAACAGACTGTAAAAGAGTTAATGAAACTTACCTTCAACTTACAATACTGTGTCTCCAGCTTTCCAAGAGTTTCGACATAACTAGTATGAAAATTTTGGGACATTTTTCCCTGATAAGAAAGGAATGAAATAAGAATACATTAAAAAAAAAAAAGGTAAGTACTAGGAATACCAGGTGCTGTAGACATTAAAAAAAAAAAAAAAGAGTAAGTAAACTATACTTATGGTATGGTTTCAACTATGTAAATGCTATATCTGCGCATGGGTAAAGATTGGTTACTCTAGGGAAAACAAAACAAAAGATGCTTAGACAAAAAATCTCTTGTCTATTTTATAGCTGAGAGCAGCACTAAGTGAGGAATAAAATTTAGTACTTAAATTGGACTTAAGTTCAGCAGGATGAATACAACTAACAAACCTCACTATCGTGTACTTCCAGTAATTCTGGGAGGTTACTAAGCAAAGCCTATGCCTAATGATTACCAAACCACTCAATTGCTATTTTGAAAGGGAAAGTTGAAATAAAAAATGAGAAGGCAGAATGAGTGAGGGAGAAGAGAGACTGTATAGTTTCTCTATATCACCTCTCTACTGTAGACAGAAGAAGTGGAAAGAGCATAAACTTTTGGAGCAGAGGGCCTGAGTTTGAAAACTGCATCCACTACTTAATAATTTTGACCTTAGCTTTCAGTATTACTTTTCAGTGCATACTGTTCTGATTACTCACACCACCCCACTCTCCATAATGGACTCTGACTGCCACATACCTCATACAACCTGGCCTCTTTGACACTTAAGCCCAGTTCTTCGACACTGGTGTGAATGTGCTGCTGTGTTTCCAGCTGCAGCTCCACGCTAGGCAGGTCATTGCCCCACTCTGCTCGCTCCAGTTTCATCTGAGAAAGAAAAAATACAAATATGATAATTTGCTGCTAAGTTGGCAGAAGAAGAAAATTGTCAGAATCAATGTTTAGACAAGGGGGCTTGGGGTAGAGGACTGGGCAAAAGGACATTTTAACCATCTCCATCATGGCCTCTTACATGAAAATATGCCATAATCACCCCAAGAAGCTGGGGACTAAATCTCATCAGCTATAGCAACAGAGGCAGCCTTTCACTGCTACATTATGGGAATATATTCCTAAATTTACCAACCAGAAAGGTGCTTTCATTTCCCTTAATGGAGTCTCTTCATTTCACAATTGGGATGAATATAAAATATCTGAAAATATTAAGCTTCATTCATGGCCATCAACCGTTGGCCAACAAATTTTAAAACATTAGCTTGCCTTTGAATGTTTTTATTTATTGGTACATGAGGAATCCATTATCAGGAGATGGGAAGAATTTTTTTTTTTTTTTGCATTTTTTGTTTTTTTTTAGGTGAGGCAACCCTTGGTTGACCTCACAGATTGCAAGGACCTTGTCAGCTTACAATCTCTTTTTTATTTTTTATGCCTACAGCACCTGGTCTTCCTAGGTGGTCTCCCATCCAAGTACTAACCAGGCCCAACCCTGCTTAGCTTCCAAGATCAGACGGGATTGGGCTTGTTCAGGGTAGCATGGCCGTAGACAGGGAAGAATTTCAAAGAAAACAAAAGGGTTAGAAAAGTAGGACAATATTGAACTTGAACCATTATCTTAGAATATGTGTAAATAGTTCTCCTTAGGGATATAAAGTACAGCATAGGGAAAATGGTCAATAATATTATAATAACTATGCATGGTATCAGATGGGTACTAGGCTTGTTGGAGTGATCACTTCATAAGTTATATAAATGTCTGATCACTATGCTGTATACCTGAAGCTAATATATTATATGTCAACTGTAACTGAAAAATAAATTTTAAAAAGTAGTGCTGTATTGTGAAACACAGCAGCCTTGCTTAAATGTAAGAGCTAAGGCCAAAACAAAAAGTGAAGAATAAGCTTCTCTGCCAGTGAGGAAATTTCAGAAAAGATAACTAAGATTTATAGACTCTGCAACTTCTCCCACAAGCCACCATTTAGAGCACAGTTATCTGAAGGGTACAGATTCTCAAAGGGCTTCAAATTAGAAAAGCCTAAACTATTTGGTGTGAGATTTTGAAGATTTGAACTAATCCTATCCATTTAAAATTTAAGAAGAAAGGTGTCTGGGTCATAGACCGCATCAATAAGTGAGTCTATACAAGCAGCGTAGAGCAACTTGGTCCCCTTAGACAAGTTGCTGGACCCAGTAAATCTTAGCATGCTGTATAAGCATTTGGAACATACACACACCTGCATTTCTTCTACCCAAGACAGTAGTTCATACACAAATCGGAGATTGCCTTCATCTTCAGAGGACGAGATAGACACAAGTTCAGCCCTAGTCATGGGCTTTCGGAACCAGGAGGTAGAAGAAGAATGGGTTCCCTTGGTCAAGGGTTCCGCCTTCAGATGAGTAGTGGTTAAAGTAGAGGGTGGAACCAATTCAAGTGAAGTGAAATGGCCCTTCCGATACAAGTTTGTGCATTCTAGACGCAAGGTGACTAGCTCATCCTGCAGACGCATAACCCTGAAATGGAAGAGAAAGAAGGAAGAGACTTAAATTTGTAACATACTTTTTGAAATAAAACCTTCCTTATCCATTTGACAAGGATGAGGTAAAAATAAAAATGAGATCATATCAGGAAACATGCTTTGTGAAAGAAAAAGTGTTATATGAATGCAAGGCGGTATTAATATCTTCATTGTTTAGAGTTGCCTTTGAGACAAATACCAAGTTATAGTGTTAACTGGAGGGAAGCAAATCAACATCAGTTTATATAACTCCTAGATGGTAGATGTGGGCCTTAGTCTTGGCTCTGTACAAACTATGTGACTTTGATGATTCTCATCCCCTCTGTAGGTCTGGGTTTCCTCCTCTATAAAATGATACATTGGATCACCAGTAGTTCTAAACAAGATGTAGTACCAGACCCTTGCAGGTCACTTGGAAATAAGTAGGAAGTGATGCCACAATGACTGGGAAATCCTGCAAGTACTTAGTGGGCGGGGCCTGCAAAAAAGGAAACTGTCTTCCACCATGAGAGTTTTCCTGCCAAAATACCTGTAGTAGCCCCACTGAGGCATTGGCCTCTAAGTTTCAAGTTACAAGATTTAGTACCTGATTCTTGACCCATGAATCTCAGCAATAAGTAAACCTTCCTTTTGAGTCCCATGTTCCTCACCTAAAAGCCAGCTCTTCTAGCTGGTAATAATTCTCATCCCGTAGGATCTGGAGATCCACCTGCAGCTGCCTGATAAGACCTTCGCATTCCTGAATGTACATGATGACATCTGACTCGCACTGTACTGGTTGTCCTGATTCCAGGTGAGCAGCATCCTGAGAAAGAGAGAATAAGAGTAGGAAACTCCCATTGCTCCCACCCACTAGGACCCGAGGAAGCCAAGGGGCCCACTGCAATTCCAATAGTAAGGAATTAACACAGCTGGATTCCTCAATGGTTAACTTCGATCATTAGAGCCCAGGGTGAGAAGTGGAAAACATATGACATAAGAAGTGAAACAAAACAGAGGCTTACGGCCTGCAGTGTATTCTTAGCTAGTGTCAATTTTTCTTCACAGTTCAAAGCACCATTCTGGATTTTGTTTGCAATCTGTAGCAGCAATTCCAGCCTAAAATAAGATCAGAAAACCACAGTCAAGTTATGGCCCAGTAAGTTATGTCAGATCTCCTTCAGGCTCTGGACCCACCTCTCTACAGCTGGTCGAAGTGATTTCTCTCGCTCCAGCATTTCGATGATGAGCTTTCCCCACTCTTCTTCTACATCATTAGGGTGATAACCTTGAGGCAGTTTAATTCGGCCGAATTCAATCCACACCTGAAAAACCCAGAGATACCCTTTTAGTCCAATACACAGCCATGCCCTTGGGCCCTAGTTTTAATTTATTCTTCCCATATCACTTCTTGCTTCTTTATCCAGCCATTCAGCAGTTCCCCTGCCGCCACCCCCGCCAACGTCTAATAAGAGAAAACAACGGAACATTTAGCAGTACCTCACCTTGAGGTGAGAGCAAAATAATCACCTCTAAAATGCAAGGACTACCTGCTCTAAATCCGTCCATTTCTTCTACATTTTACATAACTCTCAATAACTACCATTCTGAAAAGGTCAAATGCCTATCTCCACAGCTTCGAATTCTCTAGGAATCACAATGTGAATGGGACTCTCTTCCTCTGCCCCCCACCCAATTCTTGTTTCTCAGAGGGAAATTAGCTTCCCTCTGAGAAACAAGAAAACTCATCCACAAAACTTAAGATTTCTGAATAAATGTATGCCATTTTTCGATCGCCCCTTTAAAAAATACAGATGGTTGCTACTACCCCTTTATCGCAAGTTTTTAAGACCAGCCTGAGAGTGATGCTAGATTTGTCACCCTGAGAATACTGCTGTGAATGCAGGATGGAAAGAGGATGCAGGGGCTCTAACAAAAGCAACAACAGGGCAAACCAGCAAACCTCAAATCTCAGCAAAAGATAAGCTTTCTTACCTCTAATAATTTATATAATTCCTCAATTCTTCCTTTTTCTCTCTCCTTGGCCAGAATTTCTGTTTCTTTGAAGTGTATATACTGGTTATAAAGTGCCTACAAAATTAATATTCGGTAAATGAATGAATAAATGAATGAATGTATATAAGCAACCTGACCCAATTTTTTATACCATCTCACCCAGAAACCAGCAGCAACAAGCTCTGAGACTTACTCCCTAGAAAGAATTTATAAAAAACAATTTAAGTCCATGACTTTACCTTTAGTTCAACAGGGTTCTGGGGAAAAGTTTTATCTGACATCAGTATTGTATGCTGCTTGATCCAAGGAATGAGGGAGTCCACTCGGCTTTGGTATTCTTGCCACTTGGAGTCTACTTCCTATTGCCAAAAGGTAAATATCACACACTTTCTGATTAGTGGTATGTAAAACGACCACAGGAGAAAGTAGCTCAAGCCATCCTAAACCACATAAAATCCTTCCCCTCTAATTGCCTACCCAGCTGCTCAGTTTAATGCTCAGAGTCCCATTTTCAAAGCTCCTCCCTCAAGGGCTCTCAAGATGGGATTCAATTTCCTGATAACTAGATTAGTGTAGGCTGGATGCTACAAAATTAACAATATTTAGACTCATTCCCAGGGACCACAGACAATGACCATATATAAAGACCATGGTGTGGGTTCGGGCTGCTCTGTATAAAACCGCTCTGGAACACAGTTCATATAGATAGATAGATAGATAGATAGATAGATAGATAGATAGACAGACAGACAGACAGACAGACAGACAGACAGATAGACAGACAGACAGACAGACAGATGGATGTACATGTATATACATACATATATATACATGTACATCTATCTATCTATATATATATGTATATACGTGTATATATATGTACATATATGTGTGTATATATATATATAAATAAAATGAGTGCTTAAGAAGCATGGTCTAATCAATACATTCTAACCAAACAAATCAAAGTCAGAAAGTATCTTAAGAATGTGTTCTTTTACCATAGCATTGATCCCTTCTCCACCCTCAGGGACTTTAGGGAAGGCATCATAAATTGAAGACACATAAGTGATCACAGACTTTTCATCTGGAGATGGCACATCCACATCTGAGAGAGAAAGGGTAAGACATTTCTTAGAACCTGCCAGAAGGAACAGTGAATATATGCTACATACATACAACTTCAGTCGACTCTTACCTTCTGCATCCAGTAGTCGAGTGACCCCCAGTCTTTCTGCCACTTCGAAAGCCTGTTCCAGATTCTCTCGGTTACTCTGGATTTGTACCCTCTCCATGTCTACCAGATCAGGTCTGTAAAAGTTCACCAAGGTACATGAAAGGCCACCATCTACACACCACACACCAAGTCCACACAAAGAAAACCTCTTAAAAGTACCCAGAGCTGAAAAACACTCATTGAGTTAGAGAGAAAGCAAGAGATTTAGAAAGGTATTAATCCCACTTTTAATTATAGCCCAGAAGTCCAGTGCTCCCTAATTCTAACCTTACACAACAGTAGCCTTGTTGGATTTCATGGAAAAGGTATCCCAGTACAAAATGAAAATTGGGGCATATGTATGACCACTAAGAGTGTACTAATTTTGATTTGTCATTCAAAATTCCTGTCTTCCTCACTAATCTCACTCTAGTCACCTGCTATTTCTCAGGCACTCCAAGCAAGCCCCAGCTTCAGGCCCTTTACACTTGCTATTTCCTCTAAATAAACACTCCCTCACGGCACTGCTCCAGAGTCCTCATCAGAGAGGCCATCTCTAGCTGCCCTGTCCAAAATACCACAACCCCATGACTCTCCATCCCTCCACTGCACTTACCACTGAATGACAGCATATATTTGTGCATTGCCTAATAAATAAATAAGCTCCATGAGAGCAATAATTTTTGTTGTTTTGTTCACTGCTATTTGAGCCCAGTGCCTAGAATACTAGGAGTTCAATACATATTCCTTTTTTTTAATGAATAAAATGAATCAGATTCTCGATTCTTGGTTCAGGAGGAAAAGTGACATTAAAACTAACTACAAACAGATGAAAAGAAGCCCCTCCAGGCATACTGAAATTCTACTGTATTTACCTGTATCGGTGAATAAGGGCATTAAACATCTTCCCATCACTCCAGCAGGAGGAAAAGTTGGTGCATTTGATTCCTGTGTAACCAGCTGTCACTTTCTGGGTCCACAGGAGCAGCTTTTCCTTGGCTGACATGTCCCCTGACTCTCCGCTAATGTAGATATCAGAGATCTGCCAAAAGACAGGACACAGAATAACTTTCTCTTCTTCATACACTACAATTCTCAGAAGAGGGAGATCCAAGGCTGGCAGCACCTCAGATGACAACCCTAACATATATTCACTCTCTTTGGTTAGCCAAAGAAATGCAAATTAAAACCAGGAGAGGTCACTTTTTCACCTATAAATTAGAAGTTGTGTGTTTTGTTTTTTTTAATGATACTACTCAGTTTTGGAGAGAATATTTAACATTGGATGTTCTCATGCACTGCCACTGGTGAGAATATAAATGATGGCAGCTTTGAATGAAAAATCTTAAAATATACATACACTTAATAGAAAACCATCAGAGACGTGCAAATTTTATCAAAATATGATAAACATTAGAGCAGAAAGTTATAGAGCTTAAACTCTAAGAAGGGATTGATTAATCACATATTATAGTATATACACATGGTAGAATTCTTTGTAGCACTTAAAAGGATGTTAAAAAATTTTAATGACATAGAAAAATGATCACCATATTTTATGAAAAGAAAAATACAAAACAATATACATAGTAACACTGATTTTATATAAACAATATATATTTAACTATACATACATATATATGTATAATGTATATAATAGATGTATATATGTATATGAGTATAAACACAGGAAATACACCAAACTAGTAATCATAGTTATCTCTAAGTCATAACATTATAGGTGATTTATATTTTCCAAATTTTCTATATCATGTGCATTTTTATAAAAAGAAAAAAGTTATTTTAAGATCTTCCCAAAATCTATCATAGGACCAACTTTGAGAGATGACAGTGTGGGAGAGAAGAAAGTACATGCCTTTGATTTCACATAGACCTGGGTTTGAATCTCAAACCCAAACTCAAACTCAAGCTAGACCTCAGTTATAAAACTGGGAAAGTGAGAAAAACACCTATTACTTTTTCAGGACTGCTGTGATCATCAATGAGGTTACACACAGTAAGGCACCTAGCCCAAACACAGGGCTGTACTCAACAAAGTGTCCCTGTTGCTCTTTCTTGTGCAGATGATGGTCTTCCTTTAATTTTTACTTGTCTAACTTCCACGGCACTAATACAGCCTGTATCATCATTTAATTAAATGTTATCTTGCATTATTGACTATTATTTCATATATTTCATCTTATCTCTTCAAGACTGTAGGTTTCCTGGGGAGTTGACACCAAATCTTAATATTCAGAACCATCTAAAATTGAATAGCAGCCTCCATTAGGAAGAGCTCCTTCACCCAGGACATGTTCAAGCAGAAGCTGGGACGTCGTGGAAGAAATCACCTCCGGCTCTGAGACTCAGTGATCACAGTCCTTCCGAGTATCGCTCATTGCACCTAGCATTGTGCTGGTCATATGGTGAATGCTTAACATGTTTTCACTAATAATCTCTTGGTTTATAAATAATAAAAATAAACAAATGTATTTTGGGGTTAGGTCCACTTAGAACCCTGAGACACATTACTTTTACGACAGCAAACTTACTTAACAAATTCAAAGCAGCATGTATAATCAAACAAATTTGGGCTAATATTAATAATGGTTGTCTCCCCTGGAGACAATTTTCTTTTTCTTTTTTTCAGACTTTAAATAAAAAGTAAGCATATCTTACTTTTATAATGAAAACTATAAAATCATTTTGTCAATAAGAAAAAGCATAAGCCTTTGGATCAGACGGATATGCATTTGAAAGGAGGGATTTACTAAGAAATGACCTCAGGCAAACTACTTAAGCCTCTTGCACTCCATCTTCCCCATATTTAAAGCAGAATAATGACCTTCTCTTAGGGTCACTATAAGGATTAAATAAGGTGGTGCAGGTAAAGTGCCTGGTGAATATGTATTTCCTTCCCATAATAATGAAACAGCATGCCTAGCACAGTTTTGGGGCTGGGTGATTTGGGCAGGGAAGGCAGTGCATGTCAACAGAACAGCTGTCTCTCAGTTGTCTCCATCGGGTACAGCACTGTGAAAGTAATAGCCTCCCTGGTGGCCAGTAAAAGGGACAATCACCAATAAGGCACTTCTGAGTCTCTGAGTGAGTATTAAATTTACAAACTCACCTCATAATAGGTTAGATTCAATATCAGCAGAAGACACTGTAAAATCAGAAAAAACAGGGCCAGGAACTTCTACTAATACTTTATTTAGTGTAAAAAAAAGCTGCAGACTAAGAATTCTTACTAAGAGGTCGAAGAAAGACAGAACAAAAAAGTATGGGTAGCCTGCATGGAGTCCAGAAAAAGGAAATCAGTATGTGTTTCCTCTAAGACTGTGTGAGAGAGAAATGGTGACCTAACCAGCTCATTCCAGGATTCTTGTTCCCTTGACAGGTACATTTCTGCAGGAGAAATCAAGCTGCCAAACTCTGATGATGCCAGCTAGTAATATCATCCTGCAAATCTCTTCTCTACCCACTACCTCTCTGCTTTGACTCCATGTTCACCTGACAACCTCCAGATTATTACCTGCTTCCCATATCATACCCTAAAGCAACGAAACGCACTGAGTGGCTGATTCAGATACTGTTATCACTTGGCAGTTAAAATTCATATTGTAAATTAGTAAATTTAAATCAATGTCTAACAAGTATGATCACTGTAAAGTCAATCCCCTAAAACTCAATCTACTCGGAGTACACTGGGGGTAGGGACGGGGAAGAGCTACAGAGTTGCAAAGCTGAGGATCCAACCATGGATAATAGTGTCCAAGCCATCATCCTGTGAGTACAGGGAAAACAGCCCAACCCTAGTACCAATTCTGTTGCAGTTCTCCTTAACATTTCCAGCTGCTTGTTTCAATGGCTAGATACCAACCACCACTGACATATCCCAGTACTTTGACTGTAGCCACTTCACATACATATTAAGGCTAAACATGTATGTGAAGCAAACAGGAGATTTGTTGAACTAAACAGATAGAACTTGAATAAGCCAAATGAAATCCGAATGTTTATGTTTTTTACCCCAAAAAGAAATTCCGGTTAATTAATTGACATTGTTATGTCCAGTGCAAGCACGCTATCTCTGATGGTATTGCCTACCTGCAAATCACAGTATCTTTGTATATTGCACTGAAAATGGTTCAATGAATACCCTTACTTCAGATTTTCCACACAGAGAAGTGTTTGGATCTCTCAAGGGGGAAAAAAAATATCCTGTTTGAATTAGGGCCCTGCCTAGACTGTGAACTGGATGAGAAAAATGGGATTATCGTCACAATCACCTCAGTAATTAAATTTGGCTTTTGTCCATCTCTTCAGTTAATACTCACATGTGATATGCACAGTGCGATCCTTTGGAATACACAGAAGCTTTTACCTTAATCTTTCAAATGCAGAAACCCAGTTTTAGTGTCAGGGAGCTTTCCCCTTCATCTAGATTTGTAATGGAAAGCTATTTCGAGAGGGAGAAAAGCCTCAATACCATTCCAGAGACATGTACATCTACCTGAATTCTCTTTCAACCTACACTTATCAGGGCTTGACTCATTCCTTTTCTGAAGCATATCTAGAAACTTACTATGTTCTTAGTAATTCAATAAGCATTTACTGAACAACACCTCATCTGTGCTTAACGCAATTCCAGGCACCATGGAGAACAAAAAAAGTCAAACATCATTTATTCATTCGGCTGTTATTTCTTGAGTAACCATTAATGTTCTAGGACCTGTGTTTAAGTTCTTGGTATCTCAAGATAAAAGTACATCCTTGAGCCTCAAGCTCAAGAAATTTAGTAGAGGAGATAATGTGTTATACAGAGACTAATGCTGTGACAGAGGTAAGTAACCCAAACAATGCCAAGGAACTTCTCTGAGATAACAACATCTATGCTTAGTTTTAAGATGTAAGTAGAAGTGAGCCAGGTGAAAAGGGGAAACAGAAAAATAGACATGGTTACCCTGTAAGAACTTATTTAAGACATGTCGTATTGGCTAAAATAAGGCAGTCCCCAAATTTTCCCAAATGACAACAGATGGATGAGAGAGCAGAATGGAGGAAGGGAAGTGTGGTCCTCTTGAATACATAAACTTGTAGAAATTTATTTATACATATACACATATTTAAAATTAAGCAGCATATCTAATGCAATAATTTAGTATTAATGCCTCTTCTATTTTTACATTTCATAAAACCATGTTATTCAAACTCTGCAGCTTTGACATCAATAAAACTACTTAAAAAAATAAAACTATAGTTTAAGTAAATACTCTAGAAAACATCCTCTACATTTCTTTTTAAGATTTCTGAGATTTGACAGTACTTTTCTGAATCCATGCAGTCACTAGAAATTTTACCCTCAACCATAAGAATCCAGTTGCATAACATTGCGTTAGTCTTTTATTCATTCTGTTGGTATTTATTTATGATTTCCATAATATAAAACACACATAGCAAGTGGTTACAAGTGATATGAGTGATTTTTAAAAGTTTTTTGAAAATATGATTAAGACATATACAATTACATTCAACATTTCAAATTAGGTCATAGTCCCAAGAACAATAACTAAAATTTTCTTAGATTTTTGGGCTCTCTTTTTTGTTTAACCAATTATGTCAGCTGATCTCTACAAAAATTGATATAAATTGAAATAGCAGATGGTGACCCAAATTCATTCATCCTTTTGATGAACTGACTATAGTTTCACCGAGAGCCCAATAACAAGAAAGACTTAATAAAAAGTCAAATACAAAGAGATTCCCTTTTTTCTGAAGGCTAATTTCTAGGGGAGGAGGGGATCTTACCTTATATTTAGTCATATGTGGTAGATCACACGAAAGAGTTATATGTAACTTAAGGCCCCCAGAGAACAACAGTGATATAGTAAATAGTAATGTCCAAAAGAGGATCAACAGAATGAAAAATCAGTATGGCTGGAGTGATAAAAAATATTTCTAAAGAAGTATGAGTTAAACTAATACTTGAAGGGTACTATAGAATAGACAAAAAAAAAAAAAAAAAATTCCAGGTAGAAAGTAGATGCAAAAATTAGAAGTTGAAATAAGTTGAAAAAGGAATAGTAGATGGTTAAGGGGTTGACCTATTAAAAAGGAAGGTTCAAATTGGGGACTGATATAGGAGAGAAGATTCGATTACGAAGGGGTTGGAATACCAGGCTGAGGAGTTTGGACATTGTCTATGTAAGTCTCAGGGAATGAGACTAGATGTAATTAATAAATAGATCTTGATTTCTAGCTGACCTCAACCAACTACAGAGAAGGTATGAGACTGAAAACTTTCACTCAAGAAGCAGATGAGAGCACGGAGCAATAGTTCATTACAAATGCTTGGCTAGAAGGACCTAATAACAGCTTTGTTTCACCAACATCAGAGATAGGTAAAGGTCAGGGGTATTCCTTTCGATAGTATTCCAATCAGAATCTTGGAGGTCTCTCGAGGGAATATAATTAGAATGGAAATCCTAGGGCATAGAATATGGGTATTTTTCAGTTCTACTAAGTAGTGTCAAACTATTTTCCAAATAACAGTACAGTTTATACCTCTACTCACAAGGTATGAAGAGGTTTTCTGCCACTCTACATCCTTACCTACACTAGGTATTCCCAAACTTTTCATTTTCTGCCAATACGATGAGTGTTAAAAGTATCTTATTGTTGTTCAGATTTCTATATTTTTGATTACTAGTGAGAAAGAAGCATGTATATGAAGCATTTTTGGTTTCCTTTTTTGTGAGTTGCTTATTCCTGGGCTTTGCCCTATTTTTCTACTAGGGCATATTTCTTTTTCTTATTTGTAGTGATTCTTTAAATAATATTATTAATAATTAACATTTCTTGTGCTTTACTTGTATTAACTCATGTAATTCTCACAGCAACCCTGCAAATTTTATACTATTCTTAACCTCAGTTTACAAATGAGAAAATTATATCACAGAGAAGTTAAGTAACTTGCCCCAAGGTAACACTGCTAATGAATAGTTGAGCGGAATTCAAACTCAGCCAAGTTGGCTCCACTTTCTTAACCATTACTCCTATACTACATTTCCTATATTCTGGATATTAGTCCTTTTTTGGTATATGCATCATATAATAATTTTATATTATTTTTCTTAACTGTCCATCTGAAATGAAAAATTTCAAATATATACAAAAAAAGACAGAATGGTATAATGAACTCCTATGTACCCAACACCCATTTCCAACTACTATTAACTCATAGCTCAACTTATTTCATCTGCACTCCACCTACTTCACCCTTCTCCTATTATTATGAAGCAAATTCCACATATATCATTTCTTTCATAAACACTTCAGTATGTATCTCTAAAAGATAAGGACTATTTTTAACATAACCACACCACACCACTGTTATACCTAAAAAAAAAAAAAAAAAAAAGATTCCTTAGTTATATTTTTAATTAAGTATATTTTTTTTTGAAAAAGAAAATCTAACTGTAACTTCAACTGCTACATTCCTCCAATAGTATCATCTGCTTAATTTTGCTTTCTTCTTGCAATATAAAGCCAATATTAGTAAAACAAATTATAATTAAAGAGGAGAAATGGGAAAGGAATACTTGTACCCTGAAAAGGCTGAACCCGGAAAATAATATACCAACTGATCTTTTTCTCAGCATACCTAGCATCCAATGATAGATCCTACTATCATCCAAAATTGCAGGGACTATAAGATAGGTTTGTGGCAAGGACACTGGAATAGAGCCAAATTCTTCATTCAACAGAATCTACTAATAGTGTGGGAAGATTAGCAGTAGGAGCCAAGATAGGAAAGAGGAAGGGTTTTCAACAAATTTCCTTGCTCGCTCCATAAGCCAGGTGGTGTGGACACTGATGGCAGCTGGGAATAGGGAGTCCTCCTGAAAGAAGGAATGGGCCAGAGAAGGCCTTGGTCCAATGTCAAAGTACAAGGCTGTTAATCTGTTCCCATCCAGCTCCAAATCCTCATCTACTTGTCACTCTGAAAACCATTTTTGCCAGCTGGCCCCTGCCATCTTGTATCTGTTAACTACTTCCTGACAAAGGAAGAATGAACTATATTAGGTAAATAAGAAAGCAGACAACTTATGTTCTATTATCTAAATGCTGCGCTCAGCAAGAATTAGACTCAGTTCCTATTTATCTCTATCCTGTAAAGAAACAAAACACATTGCAAAGTTTATGACCAGCCATAGCTGGGTCCCACTCCCATTGACATACCCTGGTCTGATCAACAACAGAGACAATGTGACCAGAGTTATGCCAAGGACACACATCACCCTGAACTCGAATTATTCTCTGAGGAGAGTTACTACTCTAACATATTAAAAACAAAATGAGCATCAAAAAAAAACAAAACAAAAACAAAAACAAAAAACAAACAAACAAACAAAAAACCCCCAACCTTCCCCCAAAAATCCACTCTGTTGAGCTGCCAGCTGTCTCCTCTTTAGGAAGGAGTTGGTGTGTGACTAGCAGCAGCTGCTCCCCTGACCCCCATGTCCTGCCAGTGCTCTCAGAACTCAGCAGAGGGAATTCAGGCTCCAGTCAGATGCTCTCACCTCGAGTCTCAACACACATTTTACAGGCCTGCAGTGTCAGAACACGCTGCCTCTGTCTCTCCGGCTGCTACTATCCTCAGGCCTTGTGAACAGCCTGCCAATGAGGGAGCAGCTCCCTGGAGATAGTCTCTTCAGAGGCCAATGAGGGTCTCGGGCCCCTTGGCCTTAGGGACTTGGATTCCTCAGAGATATTACACTTATTTTGAGAAGTTACTTCTTATCTGTCATATGAAATGGCCAGTCTGTGGTCCCCACATCACACAATGGACACAGAGTCTCAGAAATGTGTCAGCTGTCTGAGCTGATGGTCAGTTTCTCAGCCTGGGCTATACAGCTGAATAATCTGACTGTGCCTGCTCTGAAAGGGTAGAAGGGATGAGATGTAGAGCTTGGCTGCCCCCAAAATGCCATAATTTGATTCACATACTGAACAGCAAAAGAAGTCACATGACTGTCAAACTACTGACCATGGTCTAAAGGTCTCTCCTACCAATCTTTTCTTTAAGACTCCTCTCAGAGTTGTTCAGAACCTTCCCTTCCCAGTGTGAAAACCCCATACTGAAAGTGTCAATGGTCACCTAAGGTCCCTTATCTAGAACTGATTTCCACTAGGAGTCTCTTAAAATTTTACACTCCAAACTTTTTGAAAATCTCACACTCAATTATGAGCATGCATCTTAAATATTATGTCTCCACGACTTCAACTTTAATGCTAGTGGTATCAAAAGAGCAATCAGTTTGGCAGTTGGTTTTATCCCCAAGTACTCTATATTCATTCCACAGAAAGATAAAAGCACAGTTTGACATTCTCTCTCATTTGATGAAACTCAAATAATTGTACACCCCACCCCAGGTGCCCCTCACTGCCTTCCTTCCCAACATCTCTCTCTCTCTCTCATATGGAAAATCCCAAGGAGGTCTCTTGCCCAACCATATAATATTTTTCAATGGTCACTTTTCCCTGTAGCTATTGGGAGTCTCCAAACTCTATACTAACAAAGGGCACTGAGATGGGCCTAGCCATGAGGGAAATTCATCCCCCAAAGAGGGCATTTTAAACATAGATCAGCTAAAAATTTGTGTCTCTCCTTAGCGTCACGCTGTTGGTGATAAGGAGGGCACCAGCAGGTAAGACGTCAGGGCAGCTACCCTCAGTCTCAGCAAGGAAAACGCCCAGCTTCATCTTCCACCTCTTGCTGCTCTGGGATCCTAAAGTGTTTATTTCTTCTGCTGTAGAGGCTGCCATGCCAACAAAAGTTCTTCATCACTGGTGAATTATAACTTGTCACCTACACAATCACACACCCACATGCCAGACCCTGTGCCACTCAGGGTCTTGCTGAGTCCTCCTCCCCTCCTCTCTCAGTGTACACATCTCTTGAATTCTCACTTGTTCCTTGACCTTAAAAACATTCCCAGCACCCACCGCCATCACTACTAACACCACCTATGCCAAACAAAAACTTGGAGCTATAAACAAGTCCAATCAGAAAACCAACTTTTATCTAGCCTCAGACCTTCAAACTTTCCCAATTATCTCCTCTGGATTAACCTCCAGATAACTCTATGTCCCTCTCCTCTAATGCCAAAATTAGGAACCAAAGGAAGATTAGTCCTCTCCACCTGTACAAATATTGATGAGAGTTGTCACTAGCAGTGTCCCTGCAGGAGTGGGATTGCGTCAGCTCTCGTAAGAACATCATTCTCTCAGGGAGAAGAGCAATTACATGAAGATAGCTGCTTCGACCCTCATCCCTTCGACGTCCCTCACTCCATCTCCACTCACTCCAGGCTCGACTAGGCCTCCATTATCTTTTGTGCCACACCGCAAACTTCTTGTGGCAGGGAGGCTGATATGCAGACCCACCTGAGAGTTAAGTATTAACTAGCACTGAATCTTGAGAGAGAACTCCACGTGACAGCTTGAGCAATTATGCTGCATGGTTACTCAGAATCAAGGATTCTCCAGGGACAAGACTTGGTTCCAAGCATCCTGGGGCGGACCCAAAATAGATTCATTTGCCAAGCCCAGGAGTCACTAACTCCCAGTCCCTGACATAGGGGTAAGCTTGAGAAGAAGCCCCAAGATCCTCGCTGCTCACCACACTAACTTTGATAAGTTTGAGGGCCAGGAATCCAAACAGCCGTCTGCGCATCCCTTGGACATGCCCACCTACCTCCTCCAGACCCCACAATGGGGTGTGGTTTGCCTCCAAAGAAAGGGTGCCATCCTCTTCTGAGAAGGACGTGGAGCTCTTTTCAGGTTCGGTATCTTTAGGTTGGATCCCATGTAAGTGAGGCCCGTCGCTGCCATAGCCAGAGGAGGAGGGCAAAATGCTCACAGTCATGCCACCAATGGACAAATCACTGTGAGAAGCAGGCAGCCTGGGACCATGGGGCGGCACTCGACCCACGTGGGCAGGCTCTGTGCGACTATGGCCACTCGACTGGTCCAGTAGTGATGAAGGGACAGAACACTCTGCAATCCAGGAACCTATTTCAGGGGCACTTAAAATACCCTTGGTTCCTCCACCCACACTCCAGCCCTCTGAGTCTTGATTTCCTGTGTTGGTGGGGAAGTCTGTCCTGGGGAAAGCGCTGCTCTCATATCCAGGCTGAGTATCTGCTTTCTCCACTGCAGTCTCTCCTTGCAAAGGCAGCAGCACGGCCCGGCTGCTGCAGGATGCTGTCCTCGGAAATTCCACCAGTTGGCTCACTGACTTCTCACAGTTCCTTTCTGCTGGGTTATCAAGCAGGTGAGCGATGACAGTCATCCCCTCTTCCGGGGAATCCCAAACCCCTCCAGCAAGTGAAGACTCATTCCCTAGCAAAAGGTGGGCAGTCTGGATTTCACCCTGGAATCTCCCCTTCACCTGTACAACCATTCCCTGATCTCCAACCTGTGAGTTGGAAGCCGAGTCCCCAGGAACGAAAATGTCTCGGGGGGGATGCTCTACACCTCCCACTCCTTCCTTTCGGAGACTCACTGTTAACTTCGTTGGGGCTTCAGTCTCTTCAATGACTCCAGCTCCTTCTACGGGTTCTTCCTCAGGAGATACCTCTGGAGTAGGGGTTTTCTTCCCCCTCCACTTCCTTTTGAACCTAACTCTTTTCTTAGGAGATATAGGAGCCTTCTCAGGAACAGCTACTGAATCTTTCGGCTCCTTAACACAGCCCAGTGAATTTCCCATCGCTTTCCCCTCCTAATCTCAGCAAAAACGCAGCTAAGCTGGTCCTGGGAACCCAGAGAAATCCCAACCTTGGCTTCATCGGATTAGATGCACATTTAAAAACATGCACTATGCCGGCAAACCCTCCAATTCTTTCTCCCTCCCTCCCCGCCTCTCAGTCTCTTCCAGCCGCTGCTGATTCAGACAGCCATCTTACAGGCTCAGAGCTGCAACAAGACAAATTCAAAGCATCTCACTGCAGTTCAGAAATCACTTGACCTAAAAGCAGACAGAGACCGGATTGGCTGCAGCTCCCTCTCTCCAAATATGAGGTAATTGGAGCACTGCCCTCAGAAACACAAACAGAAAGCAAAAAGGAGCTAGAAACCAAGGGAGGGGAGAAATTAGGGAGCGGGAGGAGGAGAGGGAGATTTTAAGAGTAAAGAGAAAAGGGAGGGGGAAAGAAGAGGCCATGGGAGAAGGTAACATGAAGGAAAGAGGAGGAAGAGAAGGAGAAAGAGGGAAAAGGCAAATCAGCGCTGCTGGTACCAACTAGGAAGGGGTGGGCCAAGAAGAACCATGGCTGGGATGCTGCAATTATGGCCCCCAGACTTAAAAGATTTCAGTTGTTGCAGCAAGATGTCCATAAGAAAATAACAAGCAAGACAGATATATTTTCTATTTTTTCAGTTGGCAATAAAATTATTTTAATCAAATTATAACCTAAGAGAGACCAGAGCCTAATCCTCACAGTTAAGAAAAGAAACACAGGCTTTAAACACAGGTTTTGCTAGCCTCCTATAGCATTAATTTAGAGGGGTGGGGGAGGAAGGAAGAGAGAAAGAGAGAGATCTGTTAAATCTGCTGACCGATGATACAAAAAAAACCAGAAATCGGTCCTGAGTATAGTATATGGACACTTGGTAAAAAAGACACCACTTCTAAATACAACAGAGAAGCAGCATCTCTGCTGAACAATATGTGGCAACAGTAATTACTGCTGCTAACATTTTTTTTAGCATTTATGTGCCAAGCCTATGTGCTAAGCTATGGATTATCTCCTTTAATTCTCACAGTAACCATAAAAGGTCAAAACTATTATTTAACATTTGACAGGTAAAGAAAGGGAGGTTTAAAAAAGTTGATTAGTTTGCCCAAGGCTACAAAGCTGGTAAGTGGCAAAGCCAGAACATGAACTCTTGTTTTTTAAAACTTTTAATTCCAATCTCAAGTCATGCTATCTTCTAACTCTCGCATGGATGGGAAGTCTGTACTCAGTTAAGTAAAGCAGAAAGATTCCCTGCTGTTCTGAACTGATAACTAGACTTATAAGGACCACGGGCTCAAACAAAGAGATAACACTTGCTATTTGGAGTAAGAGAAGAAGTTGCACAATGAGGCCCAGATGATTTATACTTCAATTGCAATAAGGCAGAAGTCGGAAGTACAGGTCTAAGAAGTTGAATTCAAAAGTTATGTCAATGGGATTTGCCTACTCTGATTTTTTAGTACAGTGTCTCTAAATGGAGTGGAAGGAAAGAGATTATATAAGTTTCTTCCCAGTTGCGGTTGTTTAGTCTACACCAAAAGGATCCAGACCACACAGCAGAGAGAAATAACCTACCTGGCTCTATGTCAGCCCTAAAGATTTCTATTAGTACAGCCCTACCCACCTCTCCTGGAAACCTGAAAAATGCCCTCCACAAAAGGAACGTATTAAGAAGCCCTAAAGCAACAGCTCCTACACATACACTTCTGAGACCCAACTGGTTCCCCGTCTGCTTCACAACTGCAATGGGTATTTCTTCCCAAAGCCTTTTCCTAAGGCTAACTGCAAAGCTGCAGCACCATCTTATGGCCACAGCCAGAAACAAGACAAGGAGAATAGCACGGGACAGAAACTTATTAATAAGACTACAGGAAATCATTTAATTAGCAAAAAAAAATCTGGCATTCTAATATAATTCTCTAGGCTGGCACCAGGCCTTCATTCTCCAACAAAGAGAACTGGAACTCTGGAAATTTTAAGATGCACACCCTAAGGCATAAGCTTGAATTTTATTCATGAATTACAAGCCAACCAAATTCCTGAAAGTGATCACCTCAGGGCCAAGAGAGACAGCTGTTTTATATGACTGCTGCTGCTGGAGGGCTTTTCTGAGAAGGCTGACAGAACTGAGCATATTTACTTCTGGGAGCATTTTCTTTTTAAACTTCTGCATATGTCGGCCAAATCGGGCCTTTATTTCCTTCTGCTTCAAAGGAAAATTGGCCTAGGAAAGGAGCAGAGAGATTTTAGTAGGGTAGACAGACCTAGGTTCAAATTTCCAGCTCTGTTAACTTAGTAGCTAAGTAGCTTAACTTGCTAGGTAATTCAGTTACCTTACCTGTAAAATATGGATTCCCCTTACTTAATGGGGTTGTAGAAAGAGTCAATGAGATAATGTCTATAAAGTGCTTGGCTCAGTGACTGGTCTACAGTAAATCTCTTTTCTTCCTATGTGTTATTGGAGCTAAATGGTTTGAAATACTCCACCACCGCTACCACCACCAGGGTCCAAAGTTCGGGCACTTGTTTTCCTTTGCAGGCGCTCTGCTTCTACTTATTTAAGTAAGTTCACTCTGACCGCCAGGACTTTCCCCTGGGCCTTTTTCTCATTTAGCCTGAGTTCTTAACAGGGGACCTGCTGCCTACTGGGAAAGCACTTTCAGGGCCTACCAATTCTTAAAGTCTCTTCCTTTGGCTTTCTCTCATTAACTGTTTACTCTCCATAGGTCTTCCATAGAGACAGCCAGAGGAAGGAGCTCATTCATTTATTCATGCATTCTACAACCGTGAATGGTGCCTCATCTACATGCCAAGCACTAAGTACCATAAAGTACACAAAAATGTGAACCTCAAGTCTCTACCCAGCTAAGATCACTCCTAACCTGAACTCTCTAAAGTGTTTAAATTTCTGAGTGCTAGACATACACTGTATTTAGTAAACATTTGAGAGATGGAAAACTAATTTTGTCAGATTCTGACTTTCAAGAACTTATCTTTTAGAAAAACTGTAAGTCCTAACATGTCCCTTTAAATAGGCTTGGACGAAATCAAGCAACAAGAAATCTTATTTTTAGTATCTGGATGTGTAATCCAAAAAGTCAGTTAATCTCAGTGTTTCAGTTTGCTCATCTGAACAAGGGGACAAAAAATAGATTTTACAGTCTATTTCTCTGGTCTACCTACCCCACAGCTTTGAGACCATATTCATAAACTATCCATTCATTTAACAAATATTTATCAAGCGTCTATTTAATGCCGAGCAAAGAACAAAACACAAGAGACAAAATCCCTGCCATTATTAAGCTTGCATCCTAGTGCAAGGATCTATGCTTCTGAGAGCAATTTGGCAAAATAAAGGAATGTGTACAACCCAGCAATTCCAGTCCAGGTATCTACCCAAAAAACCCTCTTTCCTATATGCATAAGGACACATGTACACAGATATTCACTGCAGTAATGAATGCCTTCTTCATACAATTAAATAATAGACGGCAAATAATAGCTCTGTTGCACAGCTGCAGGGGGCTGCACTCACATTATAGTCTACATAAATTAGTTAAGATGAATATATTAGGTCTTCCTTTATCAACATGAATAAATCTCAAAAACAAAGTTTAGTTTAAAAAAGAAAACAGGATATGTAGAAGATACTCTTTGTTTCAAACATGAAAACATACAAACAACAGCACATATTGTTTATGATTATCTCCTCTGTCATAAAGGTACAAAAGCATATATGGGAATGATACACATCAACTTCACGGTAGCGTTTACCTGGGGTTAGAGGGAGCAAGAAAGTTGGTTGCATCTGAAATGTTTTATTTCTTTAAAGAGAAAGAGGAAAACAATCTGAAGCAAATGTAACAAAATAGAAACATCTGTTTTATTTTTAAAGTGACCACGCACATGAAGATCTGTTGTATACTTTTCTGAGTACTTGAAATTTTCATAACTAAAAACTAAAAAGAAGAATCCCTATTATTTAGCATACATTTTTTTAATATGTGTTCAAACATTTTGGAAATCATAAACCTCTTTATAAAGTTACCAATACTACCAGTCACAACAGTAGTAGCAATTTTTAAATCTGGAACCAGCCTCTCCCTCAACTGAACACTCCTTTGAGATGACAGCCACCACCTATATCCGTATTATTATCCTAGTTCATTAGCACCAATAACAGAGATCAACTATAATGAGTGTTTTACTGATCCCCTAACATTTGATGGTTCTAGTCAGCATTTCTATTTTGCTTTATAAAGCACATGTTCTTGGTGAGAATAGCTAATAGACACTTCATAATAAAATATTAGAAAACCACAGTGATACATAACTAGCAAGATACATATCACACCCTATCTGAAGCAAGACAAGGAGGCTGAAGACTCTATGTAATCCTTTATCAGCCAACCAAAAGCTTTGCAGGCAGGGACCCTTTCCCTACACTCCCAAACATGTAGCTAGTCATATAGGCAAAGAAAGGAAATCAGTAGGAAAAGCATCTGGGAAAACACTTTGGCAGCAAAACTTCCCTCACTGAGAAGACAAAATAAGCAGTCAGCTAAGTTGAAACAGCAAACAGAGAAAAGCAGGTAGCCAATACGCATCCAGAAGACAGACTGAGCCAAAGCTGTTTATATCTTTCAATAAAACTGATAACAATGCAGAAAAACAGTGGGCTAGGTTGAATGCCCTAGAAATTATAAGATCCGTTAATAATTATAACAAGTTGCTATGAATTACTGAGCACATACTATATTCCATATCCCTGTCCCATACCTCCCTGATTCTTTAAACCTCTATCAAGTTGTGGATGTCTCTTCTCACTCCCTTGAATTATACAGTCAAACTGGATGGAGTCTGTGTCTATTTCAATTTTGTTATCTCCCACAGACTCTACTCAAGACCTTGCTCATAGCTGGTCCTCAGTAAATGTTTGTGTAATTCAGTTAAAGAATACATTTTTCTACAAACAAAAACCACAAAGAAATACCATTTCGTCCTGTGCTGGCTATTATCTAAAGAGCAGACAACAAATGTTGGAGAGGATGTGGAAGAACCCACATACATTGCTGGTGGGGGTGTAAAATGATATGGTCACTTTGGAAGACAGTTTGGCAGTTTCTTAAAAAGATATACAAAAACTTACCCTACAGCCCAGTAATTCTACTCCTGTGTACATATACAAAAGAAATGAAAAGACTAATACTCAAATATTCATATCAACACTGTAATAGCAAAACAACGAAAACAATCCCAATGTTTATCAACTGCTGAATAGACAAAACATATGGTATGTTCGTACAACAGGATACCAGTCAGCAATAAAAAGGAACGAAGTACTGATATATGCTATGACATGGACGAACCTCAAAAACATATGGCAAGAAGCCAGACAACAAAAGCCCATGTATCATATGATTCCGTTGAGACGAAATGTCCAGAACAGGCAAATTCATAGAGAGACAGAAAACAAGTGGTTACTTGAGGTTGGGGATGGGAATGGAGAATTGTAAATGAGCGACTGGGATTTTATTGCAATGATGAAAATGTTCTAAAACTGGATTATAGTGACTGTTGTACAACTCAAAAACCATTGAATAATACAAGGAAAATGGGTCAATTTCGTGATATGTAAATTATACCTTGATGAAGTTGTTTTTTTAAAGTATGTATTTTCCTAAAACAAACAAACAATAGAATGATAAACAGAAAAGTTTTTAAAACGTTAGCTAACTATAGAGAAAGGAAAGAAACAAGATGGAGGAAGCAGAGATGGAAGCTAGACTTCTTTGAGTATAACCTGTACACATTTTTAAAAATTTCTCTTTGGAACAATGTAAACACATAATGTATCAAATATAATCTACATAATGTAAAATGAAATTGAAAGGGAGCAAAGCAATCCCTAAAAATTGAGAGCAAATAAAAACAAATGAACCTAATAGTGTATTGAATTGATGGCTTAACAAAAAAGAGAGAAATTATTTCACATAACTTTAAATTACATTTATTTGTACGTCCTTAGAAAATATACACTAAGGACAAAAAGAAATGCAAAGAAATCAAATACTTCTTAGTAATCATATTGTTAATAACACTGATATTGTTATTTTGATTCAAATATATTACATTTATTATATATGATTTTATAGACACATGTGTATGTGTGTATGAAAAAGGGAATAGTAATATGTTACTGTTGTTAGGATCAAGATTTTTAGCCTAAGGAAAAAAAGGACTATGAGAAATGAACCACAATGTAAACACACACACACACACACACACACACACAACACACACACACACACACACAGTCACACACACGCCTTCTTCATTAAAAATGTACAGCTGAAACTTACTGGATTTCTTTAACCAATGTCACTATAAAAAATAAATTAATTTTTTAAAAAATGTTAAAAAAAGAAAAAAGGATACAAATATAAAGTCAAAGAAGTTAAATAAAGCTCTGTAATTCTAAATTTGATTAGAAATATCTATTAATCCATGATTTTTTTTAAAAGAGAAAAATACAAATATTGGCTAGCTCTGTCTACAGAAAAAGCCTAGAAACAATGACCAACCAGTAGCACTCAGGCTGTCAATAAAGAATTAGAGTTCCATGAAGAAATTGCTAATTCCAGGCGTAGGACAGGAAATATAAAGAGCCTGGAACATCTCATCACACAAGAAAAAAAATTATCAAAGACTATGAGGATCATGCCAAAGGACTCAGAGTCAACCTGAAAAGGCTCTTATTGGCCGAAGATGAAGCTATATATAAATAATTTCTTAAATTGATCAAATGTCCAGATTTTTCTTAAATTGATCAGTGTCCAGATTTTCTCCAATTATCTCATTTTAGAAAAATGGTTGGTCTGAATCAGAATCCAAACAAGGTCCACATACTGCACACATACACGTACATACACACACAAATATGAAGTATTAGAAAGCATTATAGCTATACGTGATTGAAACACATTTAAGTCTGTTAAAAAATCCATGAGTCATAGTGATAATAAGGGGGGGAAAAAATCAAGAAAGAAACTGTCTTAATTACCTTTGGAGAATCTGAGGGAACCAACTAATTATTCTGAAAACTGGTAAATAGAGGTAAAGACAGTGCATTTATCTTTTTTATCTTGCCTTTCTTACAGGAGCTATCTCTCCAGGTAATTGATATGGTGAAGTTCTTGATACAAGTATTCTAGCTAAACTATGAAGAAAGAATTACAGAATTTGAGTATCATCATTTTGCCAACTAATGAAATAATAGAATTAGCAATGATGATCAATAGCTGCTAAAACTATTAGATGAAGAGCTAACAGGGAATGTAGAATGGATGGATCAGGCTGATAACACCTGACCCCATTAATCAATCTTAACATCATGAAAAGAGAGACAGCAGACATTATGAGCCTCCTGATATATACAGCAATAAAAGTATACAGCATAGCATTGCCATCCTTGCCCTGTCCCACCCCAATGAACCTGAATGCGATTGAGCCTCAGGTCTAGAACTAAACTACCAGTTTATAGACAATACAATAGAGGGATGGAGGACATTGTGAGAAAACATGCCAGAGATGCTACCGGCATCTTTATAAACCTTACAGGATAAAAGACTTGATTTCTTCAACAAATTGCAAAGGGAGTAAAGGGGGTAAAAGGAGTGTGGTGGGGATTTAATATAATATGTGGACCTTGTTTTGGATTCTGATTCAAACCAACCATTTTAAAAAATGAGCTAACTGGAGAAATCTGAACACTAATCAGATATTTGATGATTTTTAAGAAGTTATTAATTGTATGTTCAAAATATTACGGCTTGCTTAAAAAAAAGGGTATCTTTCAGAAATACACACTGAAATACTTACAGATAAAAGTATATAAAGCCTGGGATTTCTTTCAAATTAACCTACTGGGGTTTGGGGAGTGAATCAGGATATAGAAGAAATAATACTGGCCATGACTTAATAATTATTGAACTAGATGATGGGTAGTTTTTCATATTATTTTCTCTACTTTTATAAATGAAATTTTTCATAACATCACAAATTTTTAGAGAGAAAACATTTTCCTTATGGAGCTCTTCAGGATGGGAACAGACCGATTTCCCCCATCTCCTCTGTCTCAGCAATGTTTTAATTAATCAATTCAGTTTTCATTCCTTAGCCCGTGTTTTCTTGCTAAAGAGGTTCAGTTGTAGTCAGGGTAAACAGAGACAGCAGACAGATTCCTCTTACCTCACACCTATGAGACTAACATTTGGCACTCACAGTGAGGGCAGGTTTGTGGCAAAAATACGGTTTCTCTGAAGAAACAAAAACCCTCCTCTGTTTATAAGAGTTCCAGCGGGGTAACTCTAGTCTTCTATGAAAGCTCAACAAAGTTTCTGTTCCCACCCTTGCCAAGTTCATGTTCTTGATTATCCCTATATCCAAAGCATACCTGAGACCATCCCGTGGTTCCACAAAAATACATGTTACCTCCACACTTCCTAAGCCTACCCATGCTGCCAACTGCCAGCAATGGCTCCAAACCAGAGCCTCAAGAAATAAGCCCTAAACTCAGAATTGTCTCTGGTCTTTAGGAATTCTGGTATAGCGCTGTTCTGCAATCAACCAGCAGGTGGCGCTGACTCCCCAACTAGGACATGACAGTGGCCTCAGTACCTGGAGTCAGTCAGTGCCTTGAGATGTTTGTTACCTTAGCCTTCTTTCCCCACCTGCCCCAAAAGTGCTCCCTCTAATTGATCAGCCTCTTGTACAGCAATTGGGTATAGGAAAGCTGACTGAGAAATAGCTTTTTTTAGTTTGGCTAAAGTGATTCAAGATAGACTTTATAAAAATAGGGCTGTACTTACTTGAAAAGGCTTTGCCTTCTTAGAAGGCCATGTGACCATGTAAACACTACCAAGATGCCACACTGCTCTTGGGTGTGATGGATGCTACAAGGTTGTACTTTTGAGCACATATACAAACCCAGCTACTAAGGTGCTTGCTATGGACTAAATGTTTGATCCTCTCAAAATTCACATGTCGAAGCCCTACCCCCGAAAGTGATATAATTTGGAGGTAGGGCCTCTGGGAGGTAATTAGGTTTAGATGAGGTCAAGATAGTGGAGCCCCTATAATGAGATTAATGGCCTTATAAAGAGATGAAGAGACATGAGATCTCTTTCTCTGAATGTACTCGCCAAGGGAAGGTCTTGTGAGGATATAACCAGGAAGAGGGCTCTCACTAAGAAGCCAATCATGCTGGCATCCTGATCTCAGATTTCTAACCTCCAGGACTATGAGAAATAAAGTCTTTTAAGCCACCCAGTCTACAGTATGTCATTACAGAAGCCCAAACTGACAAAGAGAGTGCTACAATTAACCAGGCTTATTTTAAGAGCATTAAAGATGAGGGAAAGTCTACATCAAAGCAGGATTATAAATCTTCACTCCACCCTCCCGAAGCATCGAAACCAACCTCTCTCCCCACCCCTCATACTCTGAGTCCCTAAAGAGTTAGTTTTGACTCAGCCGAGCCAACTTCTAATAAGCAGACTGTCAATGACAGGGCCAAGCAAAACAAGTGAAAAATCCCATTTCATCAAGAAAATGATTAGGAAGTTCTGGGTTTAGGCTGCAACAGCTTTGTCTCCAGGCCAATCCTTATCTTCCTTTCCAACTCCCACTCTTACCCTTGTTCCCTGCCAAATACAGAGAAGGAAAGCTCAGTGTGTCTGTGGAAGGCAGTGCAACTTCAAGTTCTTTCTAGGCCATGTCCAAACCAAGCAACAAGGATTCTAAGCTTCACAGACTCTACCTGGAAGTGCAAAATAATGGTCCAGATCAGGCCTAGGGTCAGTTTCGGGTTGCCATCTGTGATGTCATCATTGCGAATATTCACTAGTTTCACCTGAAAAACAAACAAAAGCTGGTCTCAGAGTGCTGTGACTTTTGATTTCATTTTTATAGATTTTCATCATTTATATGCAGTTAAACTGATTTTTTGGTGTACAGTTCTGAGTTTTAACACATGTATAGATTTGTGTAACTACCACTGCAGTTAGGATAGTAGAACAGTTCCATCACCCCAAAAAGGTGACCTCGTGCTATCCCTTTGTAGTCAAACCTTGCACCCACCAACTCCTAGCAACCATGGATCTATTCCCAGTTTTGCTTTTTCCAGAATGTCATATAAATGGAATCTTTTGATACTGGCTTTTTTTTTTTTCCACTCAGTGCAATGCCCTTGAGATCCCCGTCCAAGTTGCTGCATGTCTCAATAGTTTGCTCCTTTAAGTGCTGAGTAGTCTTCCACTGTATTGACACTACACTGTGTTTACCCATGCATCCACTGAAGGACATTGTTTCTTGGGGCAATTATGAATAAAACTCTTATATTCGTGCACAGGTTTTTGTGTGAGCATATGTTTTCATTTCTCTAAGGTAAATTCCTAGGAGTAAGATTACTGGGTCATATGGTATACGTTTAGCTGTATGAGAAACTGCCAAACTATATTTTCTAACGTGACTGTACCATTTTGCATTTCCAGCAAGCAACCTTGCAAGCACATGGCATTATGAGTTGCTTTTTTATTAAGTCATCATAGCCCTTTTTTCTTTTTTGTTTTTTAAGGTAAAGGGGTAGGGGTGGAGGAAATGCCTCTTCTCCCTCATCAATCTTTGGCCTGTTCTGGCCTCCATTTTCCCTCCATTTCCACCCACTTTGTCGCAGATATCCCCACCTGCCCATGACTCACTCCCATAGCATCTGCTTTACTCCTAAAATCTCAATCCAACAACACAATGTGCACAGACACACAGGCCCTCCCCTCTCTAGAATGACCAACCGTCCCAGTGTGCTAGAAACTAAGGGGTTTCCTGGGACATGGGACTTCCAGTACTGAAACCAAGAGTGGCCCAGGGAAACCAGCCTACTTCTACCTCAACCCTTGTGAGCTTTTCAACTTCTGTCACACCCTCAGGGAGCTCCTGTTCAATTATGGCAAACTGTCCTTAAGCTGCCCTGCCCTCCCTTTATGTCTTTAATTGAACTGAAATCTGCATGTCTCTAAAGAACTCTAGTTTAGACATCAAACAGAAGCCTCACTTCTTCCTTACACTAAGGGTGACCAGTACCATGCACTGAATACCTGTGTCCCTCCAAAATGCATATGTTAAATCCTAACACCCAATCTAATGGGATTTGGAGGTGGGGCCTTTTGGGGTGACTAGGTTATGAGGTGGAGATCTCAGGATGAGATAAATGCCCTTATAAAAGGGACTCGTTACCTCTTCCATCATGTAAGGACACAGCTAAACAGCCATCTCTGAACCAGGATCGCACTAGATACTGAATCTGCCTTGATCTTAGGCTTTCCAGCCTTCAGAATAGTGAGAAATCTCTGTTGTTTATAGGTCACCCAGTCTATGGCATTTTTGTTACAGCAGCCTGCATGACTTAAGACACCTGGGAAAGTTCTTTCCTTTTCTGTCTCTCAGTCACTCTCTGGGGGTGGGAGAAACTGCCCTTTCAGTTTCAGAATGAAGTTTTTGTAATCACTAATCAGTAACAACCCACAGTTAGTTGGCTGGCAGTATCGGCCTGGTCCATATTCCTCAGTGCCCCTCCCTCAGCATTCCTCTTTAATTCTGAAGACCATCTCCCTGGGCCAATCCACTTTCCACCCTCTGCTAACCCTTCCTTGATGTCTTCAGCATCTAACTCCTATTCTTCTTTCCTACCTCATCTTCTGCCATCTTTATTGGCAATTTTAGCACCCATCTGAATGACCCAAATATCACTCTGTCTGCACAATCCATCTGCCCTCTCAATTCTGATGACTTTCATTTTCATTCTGCTTTGAACGCCTCCACAGCTACAACTTGGACCTTACCTTACCATTACCAAGAACTGTTCTAAAGTGCTCTCTGCCCTTCTCTGAGTCTACTGTGCTTACCTGTCCACATTTTCATTCTATCATAGTAACTAAATCTACTCTTGATCCTTTAGCCTTCTGGCCAATCAACTGTTCTCTATTTACCTTCCACACTAAGGCCCCCTCTGGTTTCCTCTGACTCCACACATAGACGTTTCAGTGCTGTTTTCTCCAGCGCCCTAAACACTTCAGCCAACAATTCTACTATTCATTTATCAATTTATTTCAACAAATATTTATGAAGTGTCGATTATGGACCATTCATCATGACAAGAGATGAAGATAAAAATGTTAAGTAAGATCATGTCATCCTGTCCTCATAGAGCCTATAGTGCATTACAGCAAACAGAGAAGCAAAATTAAATATTATACTAGAAGTAAACTGCTGTGGGAGCACACAGAAAATTTCTGAAGTTAATGAGAATTGCTGATAAGAGTGACCAAAAATGAACTGACTCCAAAAATATGCATACCATTTAATGTCATCTTGACCCATGCTGTTGCCTAGCAACTGTAGCTATCCCAAATCTTTCCTACACAGCTCTCTCTAAGCAGATGAAATTTCTGACTCCCTCATCTGTCTTCCTCTCCACCACAAACTATCTTCATCCCTCCTTCTTTCCTTTTTCCTTCTTGTATCTCAGAAGAGTGGAATTTTTTTTTACCAACCTCTTCCCCACCCCCACCCCTATCCCAACCTTAAACCTTGGTAATGACTAACCTGTCCTCCATTTCTATAATTTTGCCATTTCAGAAATGTTATATAAATTGAAAAAATACAGTATGTAGTTTTTGGAGATTGGCTTTTTTTTACTCAGCATTAATTTCCAAGTCGTTTTGTCTACCAATAGTACACTCATTTTTATTATTGAGTTGTGTTTTATAGTTTGAATGTACATTAGTTTGTTGAACCATTTATCCACTGAAGAATGATTGGATTGTTTTCAGTTTACAGCTATTATGAATAAAGCTACTATGAAAAATCATGTAGAGGTTTTTATATGAACCTATTTTCATTTCTGACATATGCCTAAGAGTGCAATTGCTGGGTTATTTGGTAATTGAATGTTTAGTTTTATACTAAACTGATAAGTAGTTTTCCAGAGTAGCTGTATGATTTAACATTCCCACAAGCGATATATCTGTGATCTAGTTTTTCTGCATGTTTGTCAATATTTGGTGCTGTCACTATTTTTTTATTTTATATTAGTTTCAGGTGTACAGCATAGTGGTTAGGCATTTATATAATTTGTGAAGTGAAAAGAGGCTTTTTTTTTTTTTTTTTTTTCAAAGAGAACCACACTGGCTGTGCTCTGAATCTCATCACTCAATCCCTGGACCTGGTCTCATCAATTGGGAAGCAATGGGAGGAAGGTCGGTACATAGAAAACAGCATGGATAGTGGAAGAAGCATTAAACTACATGTCAGGAGACCTGGGTTAAAGTCTCAGCTTTGCTCTAACTTGTGTGATATGGGGCAGGTCATTTCACCTATCTGGATCTCAGTTTCCTTAACTATAAAATGAAAAAACTGGACCAGTAGATCTCTAAGGTATCTCTAGGTCTCTTAATTCTCCTCACTCTCATTTGCAGCCTTCTTCTTCACTGGCTTCTCCTATGTCTAAAAATGTGTTGCTGTCTTCCTTTCATCTAGAGAGGAGAAACTTATTTTTCCCCTTCCTATATCCAGGTCCAATATATTCTAAATACTTTTCTTCTCTATTAAAACTGCTGTCTTAAGTCGCCAATGCTTAATGGCTAAGAGCTTCTCCTCAGACCTGATGCGACACCACCCCTTCATCTAATTTTCATGATAACATGATAACATGGCACTCTGGTTTTTCCTTTTCCTGGGTGCTATACCTTTTCCCCACCTTCTTTGGTGGTTTACCTTTCATCTTCCTTTTGACCTGCGTCTAAGATGGGTCCATACAGTTCAAACCTTAGCATCTAGATCTTCTGTTAGGTACTCCCTCTCAGGTAGGCCATAAGCCCAAGCAAGGACCACCAAATGATTTGTCCAACCATAATACAATTGCTCACTAGGCGAGTAAGACTCAGAACTGGGTCAGTCAGATTTAGCAATTACCGAGGGCTTATTAGGGGCACTGAGAACATCCTTAAATAGGAACCAAACGCCAACAGTTCCCGGCAGAATGGGGAACACACGGGACACTCTCACCTGTCGCTGCTTTAGGAAGTCCAGGGCAATCTGCACATTCTGCAGCCTATGAAAACGCATCCTGCCCTTCTCCCGGGGCTGCAAATGAGCAAAAAAGAAGGAATGTTCATTTTAGCTACACCAATTTACCTAGGCAGACCATTTTCCTCCTCACACCAAGGACTAGAAGACCACAAAGAATTCATCGCGGTTGAAGCCAGGCATGGGAGCATTACATAAAGCACCCTTCAATGGCAGGAACTGTGTGTGTTTCACCATGCTCTCTGAGGCCTCCAAAAGGCTTTGTTTATCGACATGATTCCCGTAACCATAGCATGTTTCGGCCACTACCACTGAATCAGTACCGCAGCTCTACAGGCTCTTCTGTAGTCATATGTGGCAGAACTTGATTCTGGATGTGAGATTAATGGGAACAAAGACTTTGGCTCTATAGCCCCTAAAATTACTGTTAAAGTCTATTGTCAGGGAAAGGTGGAAAGTCCTAATTGCATATTGCACAGTAATGAACAGAGCCAACCTTATTGCAAACCTGGCAAAAGATTAAGATAGATGTAGCTAATTGTAAACTAGGAAGTGCTCAATAAACAACTGAAAAAATCCAAAATTAGAGGCAAAAATCAGGAAGAAACCCATTTTCCGGGAAGATGGGTGTCAATATAGGAAAGCTACCCTTTACCCCAGTATGAATTACCCAGAGCAAACAAAATCTTGATGATGTAGGGATGTTCAACATGATAATCCAAAGAAAGGTAGTTTCTGCCAGTCACTCAACCCTGGATGTCATACAAGCCACACTAGAGAAGCCCATCTGCATCCGGTGCTTCTGGTGCCCTGTCCACAGCTCAACTACTATCCAACCAAAAGTGTATGAAGTTGTTTGCCCAACGAGTATATGCAGGGATGGTTATCTACCTCTGGAATGTTTTCTCCCACTCACTTTCCACCATTGCTTTTATTTTCCTAAAACTGGGACTAAAGCATCACTCTGACTAGATTATACCCAGTTCATTTGTAAATGCCAAATTGGTACTAATTAAAGGTTGATAAAAATATAAAGCAGCTCTTTTGTGGGTGCCTGCACAGAGGAAACGCTCCCCCAGGTTGAAATGGGAAAAAAGTAACCCAACACGTGGAATAGGTAAGGGTGGAAGGATCTCTCCGGGCGCCTCTCAACACTTCTAGGCATCACTCCCAAACTATGATAATCTACAGATGTTGAGGCCTCTCTGGGCAACAGGATAACTTTTTAAGTCAAAAGTTTAGGAAAAATCTTTTTAGCAAAAACCAGTTCTCAGTCATTTCAGCTAAATTACTGTGAATATATATTAAAAAAATTACTGTGAATATGGCTTAGAGAATGACAGAGCCTAAGAAACTGAAAATTCTAAGGCAATGGGAAAGGAGATCAATGAGGTAGAAAGATGACTAAAATGACACGGAATGGGAATACTGTCTAATATCTGTTTCTGGAGAAAGATCAGGGGCTATAATTTAGGGCCTGCAAGCAGGACATGCCCCTCCACCACACTCTAATCTTTATTCCCATGTACACCAAAAATTAATAACCTTAAGAACATGCAAGTTAAATTTCTGTTCTCTATTGTAACTACAAATGTTATTGACCAAGGCAGAGTATCTCCATGCAGTGAGTGATTTACAAAGAGCAGGCTGTTTTGAAAACAAATGACATGGTGTGTAGTGAGAACCTAAGGGCTAGCTAGAGAGGTGGAGAGAGAGTACCAGTTAGTCCAGATGAGCAATTAACTGTCATGCTGTCAAATTTTCCAAAATTCTGCAATTTGGACTCACACAACACAGCAAGGCCACCAGAAAGCTATGAGTCTCCAGGTCACAAAGGGACTTGACACCTCCAAACACCATTATTCTTTTTGTGCCAACCATTCTCAGATAAGCAAAACAATTCCCACTTCAAGACCATCTAACAGTAGCAAGAGGCACAATTAGTTTTAACCACTTTCTTTGGGACCTACATTCCCAGGTGGACAGGGAAGAAGGCAATTGGTAACTGAGCTACTGGAGACCTAGAGAACCTCAGACTCTCTGATGGCCCTGCAGTGCCAGCTGGGATGCTGGCATCCTCAGGAGAACCTACTACATCATCATCATCTTCCTCCTCCTGCTCCTCGCTGTTTGTATGGCGCCAGGAGGGCATGCTCACCAGACGGAGGGTCTTCAGCCCTGCTGGCTCCTTTGGCCACCAACCAAGGCAAAGACATGACAGAGTAACAGGAAATTTACAACACAAAAATGAAAAGGAGATGAATGCAAAATTTAAAAATATGAAAATAAATATGAAAATACCCTCCCACCTCCAAACATGCAAAACCAGAGCAGATGGTTTTATTGGACACATCTTATGTTGAAACACATCTTCAATTCTCCAAGGGCCACCTACCCTCTCTGCTTTTATGAATCAACTAAGGGATAAAGAGATAATGTGAATAACTGTGAAAGAGCTATTTGAATGGTTTTTGGTGATAAGATAATATTCTATGACAAGCTCCATATACACCTGCAAGTTTTCGAGAATTAGGAAAAGAAATAAGGTTGAAATGGTTTTAACCTGTTTTGCAAGCAGTGTCAGCAAAAATGTCGCTTTCCAATATAAAATCACTACAAATTCATCATATATACCAGCCAAGTTGCACAAAATATAACTTGTTGAGCAGTGAAAAGTAAAGTCCAGCACAGTGAAGTTAAAATTTCAATTACTTATGAGATTTATAAATGAGGGCCAGAGAAGAACGAGAATTCACCATGTGCTGCCTGTGCTAATAAAAGCATCTGTCAATATTAGGACAATAAAAATTATAAAATTAATTCTATTGCAAGGCAAAATGATGTGAAAACCAAGCCCAATCCTAGAAGAAGCTGAATATTACTTAAGGAATAAGGTCTAACATGCCAAATTCTGTTCTAGAAACACAACAAACAATGACTAAGAATTCACCAAAGGCAGTGAGTGGGCTGAGCTTCCCAGACCACTCAAGCTGTGCACCTCTCCTCAGTTCTCTTTCCTCGCAGATGTTTCCAGTATTCAACCCACACAAAAGTATGTTGTCTACGCTGCTAGAGACAGAACAGAAACTGCACAGGATCACCTGCTTCCATTAGGCTCGAATATATGAAACAATAGGACCGCCAAGTGAGGTTGTTTTGATCCTGCAAACAAATCAAGAATTCTCAACTGACAAGCCAAATCACGCGGGATATGCCCTCAGATATGTAGGTGTTTCCTGCAAGCAATGTTTAATACATTTTGAGAGGTGGCAGGCATAATTAATTGTCCAAGGAGCCCAAATGTACTGCATCCAGGGCTATCCTCAGGTATCAACTTCAGCATTTCTCTAAACCTGTGAGACTCAGTAAATCATAGAAGGAAGAAAGTAAGGTGAATTGGGGGAAAAAAACCTCTAAACATCTGGGCTTTCATGTGTAAACTTCGAGTCCTTAGCTGAATGCAGAAAATTAAACAATTCACAATAAATGGAAAAGTGGGAGAAGTCTATAAAGAAATAGACATTCAAAAATGTTTAAATATGAATCTACTATTCCTGAAATATTACTAATATCTATAGATAAGATAAAGAACAAGTAAGGAGAAAACATGAAGTTGTGAAAGGAATATCACTGATACTTGAATCCATCATGTAATGAGAATATATGAGATACATCGATGTAAATTAAGATAAAATTACATCATTTGTAAACTCTATGTCACCAACAGGGCCACACCTGCGACGTCATTCATTAGGATAAGAGAGCAGCTCACCAGTTTGATGCCCGAGAGGACCTCCAGCAGAGAGATCAGGTTATGGCCATCACGCAGATCTTCGTAAAGATCGTTGATGTGCTTGCGGACCTGTGCGCAAGAGTAAAACAGAGTGCTTTTTATTTGATTCTGAATTATTTTATTATCTACACAAGAATCTCTGGTTCAAAGTAAAACACAAATTTAAAAATTTGAGACTGGAAACAATGATAAAATTCAGACACTTTCAGGTTGTAGTACAACACATGAAATAGTAACCCTTACCAGAAGAGTGTATGTGTTTTTAAAATTGAAGCCAAATCTATTACACATTCTAGCCAACGCTGAACAATATTCTAGAAAGTACAGACAAGAAGATGGAGAATCTTAAGCATCGTGAAACATCTCAGAAGTTATTATGGACCAAAATGTGGTACAATGGCCAATAGTGGGTAGATGAGTCCAGAGGAGCTAGAAAAGCCTTCCAGAATGCTACGAAGGAAACTAAAATGTCAGGCGCTCCATGTTTCATGGGCATACATCTAATTTAATCCTTGTCTTACCAAGTTCTCATAGTGAATTTGAGAGTTATTTTCTTTTGGGGAAAAATAATTCCAATTTTATATCTGAAACTAAAGAAAAACAAATCTCATTTTGGAAAAATGTGTGGTTAAAGTTAAACACTGTGCTAAATGCTTTACATGTTTTCTCATCTATCCCTCACATCTATAAGGCAGGTTTCATTATTATTCCTATTTACACAAGGAAACGAGGCAAAAAGCAGTTAAGAAACCTGCCCAAGGTCACAAGTAAAAAAACTGCTCTCACTTTGGTCTTTTGGAGTCTTCGCCATTCACTACTATGCTTTATAATCACCATAATCTCATTTTATTTACTGAATCCAAATAACTGCCCTGTGAGCTTTGTTTATTATCCATATTCTATAAGAGAAACTGAGGAAGCTGAGGCTCTGAGATGTTGAGGTCACATAGCTTAGGTAAGTGGCAGTAGGTCTTCTGACTCATTCTAAGCCTAGTGATAACTTCATTGAGTGATAATTACAACACAGAATCAGAAGATTAGTGGAAATTACAAGGAAGGGGATTCATTTCAACATAATTTTCTAGACAGTGATAAAAAGGGCTACTTTCAGAAGTAGTAAATTTCTAGTCACTGGAAGTTTTTCAAGCAGAGACTGGGATATTGGGATTTCTACATTTGCAAGGAAAACTAAAATGTAGTCCTTTCCAATTGTTATATTCTAACATTCAAAATGGGAAGGAAATCAGAAAAGATAAAGACTGGAAATATCTGGGAAGACTTCCTGAAAGAGAAAACACTTGAAGGGTTATCAAATGTTTTGATAGAAAGAAAACGGGAAAACCATATATGACAACTTACAGAGGTAGAAACATGCAAGGTATGCATGCTTGTATGTGTGTGTGTTAAGGAGTAAGGTGATGGGTAGATTACCCGATTGGAGAAAATGGTTCATGATGAACTGCATAACAGCTTTTGAAAACTGAAAGAACATTTCTTCGATTTTCTGTACTATTCACAATGTACTCACTAAAGACATGATACACTTTTTAGTTTAATCTGCAATATCTACATTTTTCTCTATCACTTTAAACCTAGACAATGAACAAAATAATATGCCCAGCTCGGACTTGTACCATTTGTTGATTTCCAGGATGTAAATATTCCCACCATGACCAATTTCAAGCTGCTAATATAATATGACAGAATGTGATGTTGGGAAGACATGTACAGTAGCACACCATTATATAGTATATTCATCACAGAGATACAGACATAATTAACCTCAAAAGCACAGACAATAATAACATGTAGTAAAATAATTATGAAGTGATGAGTTTTAAGTAACGTTACCTTTATTTTAAATAGCATTTAATTGTAAATTTAGACAATTTAATTTTCAGTAATGGTTGTGCTTACAAATCAGCTCATAAAATTCCCCCACATGTGATATTTAGCTCTGTGAGCCCATGTAGCTGGCTCCAATACTTCAAGACCTTTCCCTCCAATGGGTCCAAGGTTTCAAGCTTTGGGCCTGGAACAGCCACAGTGCGCCACTAACAGAAACGAACAGTCACAAGGGTTAGAAAGGAAATGAATTTGATAAATTCAGTTTTAAACATGTTGAATTTAAAACAGCAACAAAGGAGCTACAAATGGAAATGTTTTTACAGCAGCTGGAAATACCAGAATTCAATTTGGGTCAGCTGAGAACTTAAGTTTAGAAGTCATATGCATAGAGGTGCTAGCTAGAGACATGGGAAATGTTGGGTTTTCTGGGTTAGGGGCAAGAAAGAAGAGCAGAGTGCTAAGGACTGAGCCTGAGGGAAAAGCCAAAATTAGAAGGCAGGAATGGAAAAGCAATCAACAAAGGAAGAGGTGGGGGTGGAGAAGCAGTGAAAGAGGTAGGAAAAAACCAAGAAAGTGTAATCAAGGAAGGGATGATCACCAGTATCTAATTCTACAGGACAAAGAGGATGAGAACTAAGAAAGGGATTTTTTAAATTTCCTACAAATATGAGTGTTTTGTGAAAATAATTTTCTAGAGAGTAGTGGAATGCAAATCAGACTATAAATAAATGATAGATTTTTTTAAAGTCAGAAAATATTAAATACTTGGTGTTAAGGATTAAGAAGAAAACAAACAATGAGGAATTTATTTTTGATAGGTAAGATCTGGATATAGGCTATAAAAATTGAGAATGGGCATTAAATAATTATTTAAATAAATTCTAGTAGGGTTGAAGACCAAGTGAGATCATGTTACAATAGAATACTAAGTACCACAGAAAACTGAAAAGAAAAAAGTCACTTTGAAATGTAAAATTAATTTCACACCAAGGTCCCAAAACTTCCTAAAAATTCCAGTATATTTTACACTTGTGAATAGCAAAATTCAATGACCTTATAAGAAACTTAGAGGAGAACTAGTTTATTATATCTCTCAGTATTTGTCTGATTATAATAACCAAATAACTATGAAAACCAATAGAGAGGGATATAGACAGAGGTAATGGAGGAGGGGAGTGCAGTGAAATTTTTTTTCTTGGAGAATTTTTAACAACAGAGAACCATAGCCTGTTTCTGAAGCTCTGCCTAGAGAAGGATAAAGAATTAGCTAACATTTACTAGTGCTTCTACGTAAGAAAATATTCAGATGCAGATATGGCATCTGGAGGGCTCAATTAACATCCTAAAATCACACAACCAGTAAATGGCCAGGCTGATCAAATCTAGGTTTGCTTCATTCTAAAGTCTTTACCTCTTCTGCACAGACCAGGCTGGCTCTGAAGTTTCCCACAAAATCTCTTAAGAAAAGGTCTCATAGACTAAGCATCAGAAGTTTTAGAGGCAGCCACATGAAGCCAAGCGTGCCCAGGAATCATCAATATGTATGTTTCTTTCCAACAAATAATCATGCTACTCTGTTAACAAATAAGATGAGTGAAAAACTTCAACTATCCAGGTCCTTGACTGTTTGCACTCCCTGTGAAAATCACTGTCAAAATTAGTCGATGCCTCTAAAGAATACATACAAATGGCTAACAAATTCATGAAAAATACTCAATATCATCTTTCCATAAGGAAATCTATAAGGAAAATGTAAAGCAAAACTACAGTGAGATACCACTTCACATCCACTAGGATGGCTACAATCAAAAGAACAGATAAGTGTTGATGGGGATGTAGAGAAATTGGAACCCTCATACACTGCTGGTGGGAACATAAAATGGTGCAGCTGCTTTGGAAAACAGTCTGATAGGTCCTCAAAAGCCTAAACACAAGTTACCATATGGCCCAGTAGTTCCGCTTCCAGGTATACCCAAGAGAACTGAAAACATGTCCAGAAAAAAAACTTGTACATGAATGAATGTTCATAGCAACATTCATTGTTCATAATAGCCCCAAAGTGAAAACAACTCAAATATCTAACAATCGATAAGTAGATAAACAAAATGTGGTTCATCTATATAGTGGAATATTATTCAACAATAAATACTGATACATGTTATAACATGGATGAACCTTGAAAACATTATGCTAAGTGAAAGAAGCCAGTTACAAAGGAAATGGCCACACATTAGATGATTCCATTTATATGAGATATCTAGAATAGGCAAATCTATAGATAGAAAGTAGATCAGTGGTTGTCTAGGGGTGGGAGAGAATATAAGAGGGTTAGGGGTGATGACTAAGGAGTACAGGGTTTCGTTTGGGGGTGATGAAAATGTTCTAAAATTGATTGTGGTGATGGCTGCACAACTCTGAGAATATACTAAAAGACACTGAATTATATACTTTAAATGGACGAATTAATAATGTAGAAATTAAATCCTGAAAAAACTATTTTGGAAAAGTAATGAATAACTAAATTTTGAGAGGCCAAGTCCATCCTAACCCAGGCCAATCCTCCCCAATCCCCCGTGCATTAATAAACCAAGGAAATCTCTACTCTCCCAATCTTTTAAAGATTGTCTTGAAGTTATAAAAAAATAAACAATTTCTGAGTGGCTAGCAAAGGGAATAAATTCCACTTAGGTGCTTGGAATCAGAATCTGAGCCCAGAAGACTTTAAAGATTACTTAACTCTAACACTCAGTTATATATGGGAGAAGTGTGGCCTGGAGAAGTTAAGTAACCTGTGTGAGACCGTTTAGCTGGAAGTGTTGGATCACTCTCTCCTGACTGAGTTCAATATTCTTTCCCTTCACAGGCTTCCATGATGCTTGAAGGGTGAAATGACATATTATCAACATTATTAAGTTATAAAAGGACTCCCCAAACCCTCCCAAAAGAACCGAGAATTATCGTGTAGTATTATTTAACACCTGCAGAAAATCTGATCTAGAAATGCTTTCCTAAGACTGTCAAAACACAAGCAGCTCAATTTCCTTGATCCAAACTATGTTGAAGAGCAAAAAATAGGTCAGAGGAGAAAGTTTTAAAGAGAAAAGTGTGTTAATTACTCTCGTCTACACTTATTGAAAGGTACAGGGAGAGTGAGAGTGAGTCTGGTAACTTGGAATGGATTTACAAATTTACAGATTTCTAAACTATGAGAGGGTTATTTTGTATTGATTTAGTGGCCAAATCTATTCTCAAGGAAAAGCCTATTGCTAAAAAATCAGATTATAGTTGGCCTAGACTTTTCACTTGGGGAAAAACTGTGCTCAAATGCAGGGAGTAATAGTGGGACCTGGGGATCCCTGTTGAAGTAAGAGGGAGAGAAGGGAGCAAAGTGTGAGGCTTTTTGCAGATAAGAATTCTATCATCTCTCAATTTGAGAATTCCTTAAGTTTTGAGAAATCTAACAGTGGTACCAGCCAACCCTGATTAACAAAGATTCTCTGAGGATGAGGATGATTCTAAAACCCTTAAAGGGGAGCTTTACTTAATAGGCAGGCACTTACACACAGAGAGTAGAAAATCTAAGCCCAAATGTAGGCCCAAAACTTTCAGTGGGGGTTGAGATGTGCTTAGAATCAAATCAAGCCCTGAACACTCAGGTCCAGGAAGATAGCCACAAACCACCATATAGTCACACTTTGGTAACAAAGGCGACACTCCTCTCCTCAGTGTCTAACCAGCACTACGTTGTCAATCTCTTAAACACCACTGCTAGTCTTCTTCTGACCTTTCCCACAGACATGAATAAGCAGAGTTGTGAAAGTACACCCAGTGCTTAGCGAGCAGTGAGCGGTCTCATGCGGCTACAGCAGAGGATGCACAGGAGAGAGTGCCTGCCTGGAATCATCAGAGCTGTATACTACTCTGTGTTCAACCAGAAGACCTCAAACAGACAGAAAAATTGAGAACATTAGCAAAAATTTAGAGTTTAAAAACTTTTGCTCATTCGTCAGGAATTTTTAACTAAAATCCAGAAGGCTAGTGGCTTCTAGATTGCATACATAAGTAAAAAATGAAACAAACTATTCCATCTGCTAGATTAAATACTGGCCTTTCTTTTCTACATACAAACTTCTGAAGTCAATAGGAACTGACCAGAGAAAGCATTTCTCTTCCTTCTTACAAGCTCGAGCTCTCCATTCTGTCTCATCCTCTCACCCTTTCTTGAAGTTCTCTCTGAGGGGATATACTTTATCAGCTACTAGGACCTAGATATATGGCAAGGATAATTTAAACAAAACCTCATTTAAAACCCTAGATTTTTCATTTTGGATGGTTCTGGCATATAAGCAGAATTCTTGGGTTTATAGGCTTGTATTCTAAATTAGGTTATTTATATAGTTCAGATGCTTACATCTTTAACAAACTTCTTTTAAGACTGAATCGGTAGTGTTCTCAACTAATAAAGAGGAATTAATTTGCTTGTTCCAGAACAGATGAATATTTGGGAATCTGAAAGATCCCAGGTCAACTACATCTAGAACTGGAGAGACTTGGTTGTTTTGATCTTATATCAGTCTACTTGCCAACGGCAATAGTAATCTGTGTGTACTTGGAGAGCACAGCAAAGGATGCCTGCATTTTAAAAAACAAATCTCGATACCTAATTCTCAGCCCAAAGTTCAAAAAATTCCAGTAAAGGAGAAATGATTCTGATTAGCAGTGACTCTCTCTCTCTGAAATATCCCAAGATGAGAAAACGCCATTGGAACAGTAAAGCTGGAAGTCTGAGAAGAGATGACAGATAGCTCTGGCTAGCCTCCAATTTCTAACAATGCTATGATATGTTCATCTAGTTTCTCTCTCCCTGGGCTTCCTGTCATCATACAGCACTGAGGCAGAGGTCCAAGAGGCAACATTAGCTACAAATGAACAGCAGGGAACCAGAGGATTTGTATTCAACTACAGAATTTAGGGGGACAAGCTTGAGGCTGGATAAATTCAGTTCTTCCGATTATTAGAGACGAGATATAAAAGCAGAGCAAGTTGCAGGCATAGTCAGTAGAAAGAATAAGTACTTTTGGTCAGAAGACTCATGATTGATCATTAGCTCCATCCTTCACTAGCTATGTGATCTTGGGGAGTCATTTCATCCTTCTAATTCCCACCTTCTTTAATTATGAAAATTGAAAGGCGAAAATACCTTGACCTCCTTCAGGCTGAAGTCAGAGAAGAATGTCCTTTATAAGCTATAAAGCATTATCAAAATATTATTCACTCACGGCAACAAATACTTATTGGGTACTTCTTTTGTCCCTGGTGCAGTGCTTGGTAGAGAAAGTAGCATAATACAGTCCTAGCCCTCAATGAGAGCTCTAACAGAGGACACCAATGTGTGAACATACGAGGCATCTCTCCAAAGTGGTATGGAATAGAGATGAAGGTGCAATTAATTTAGTCCAAGGGATGGAGGTCAGTCTTAGGAAGGTAATATTGGACCTGTGTAAGTAGATGATGGCCAAGCAGAGAAGCTAGGATGTGCATTCTAAGGGGAGAGAAATGAAGAAGCAAAGAGTTATGAATGTATATAGTGTTCAGGGAGCAGTGGGTTGTCTTGTGTGGCTACAACACAGGCTACACAGGGGAGAATGCCTGGAAATAAAAGTAGACAGATGAGAACCGGCTGAAAAGGGTTCTGCATTATGACAGAGTTACATGTCATCAAACTAGAGGCAACTGGTACATACTGAAAGAATGACAGGGGAATAGCAGTTTTTTCCTCCCCTTTCTTTGTCCTCGCACAAAAAAAATAAGAAAGAATATCTACCTTCAAGTTACAATCCAGCAAAAAGATAAATGCTACAGGTATTATAACAGAAGTATGTACGGAGTACAGGGAGGGGCATAAAAAAAAAAAGGGTTGTCAATTCCATATGAGAGTCAAGAAAACATTTATTAAGGGGGTGTTAGTGTTACCCAGGTAGAACAGAGTTAGAAGGGAGCACAAAGGGAGCAGTGAAAGCAAAGATATAGAATCATAAAATAGCCTGGCACATAGTTCAGAAAGAGCTTAAGGTATGAAGGGAATTTGATGCTATAACCTGGAAAGGTAGGCGGAAGCCGGTGACAGTACTGAAAAGGTGAAGAGTGCAGGTTCTAGACTTTAGGTTGTCTGAGTTCTAAAATTTCAGTTCTGCCTCTTTGTAGTGCTGTGACCTTGAACAGGTTACTTAACCTCTCTAAACCTCACTGTCCCCACAGACAAAATGAGAATATTAATAGAATCCACAGCATAAAATCACTGAAGGATTAAATGAGATAATTCATGCGAATGATTTAGTTTAGAATGTCTGATGTATAGTAAACACTCGATAAACCACAAATATTATCATTATCATTATTATAGAAAACTTTATTAGAAAACTATTATAATGCTCCAGGCAAGAGATGAAGAGGTCTTAGACTAGAGAAGAGTAATAGGGATGGAGAAGAAAAGTTACATGCAACTCTTTCTGAGTTGGAAGTGATTGACTAGAGTTGGTGACAAGGGAGAGATGATGGGCAAGACAGAATATAGTATGATTCTAGGTTCCAAATTTGGATAGCAAAGTCCATGAGTGAAAATATTTAGCAATTTGGGATGTGCTGAGTATGGGATATGTCTGGGTAACATCCAGATGAACATGTCAAGTACACTGTCAAATATACAGGACCTTGGCTTAGGAAAGAATGCAGGAAAAGGTTCATTTTCCATATCTTATAGTTTGAAAATCACCCTCACCTGTAGTGCCCGTTAAACAAGTGGCCCTAAGGAGCCATGTCTGATTTATGCAACCATTTCCATGGCCATAGTTTACTGAACTGTAGATGGACACCTGACTCATGGAGGAAAAGAAAACCCCAACCAATCAGGTTGTTTGTGTTTGTGTCTTTAGAATTATGTAGTTGTGGGGGTTTGCATCACCATTTGAGGGACAGTTCACACACAAGCAATGGGAGATATGCAGAGAAATGAATGTAGGAGACATACAGAAAGAAATAAAAATGAGGGACTACAATGCTTCAAAGAAAGAAAAAAGAGAGTAGCTATCCCATAACGTTTAGTTTTCATAAAGCCCAGATGCATCCAGATATCAGATCCTGTGAGATGGGCCTATATCCTTTTCTGTTTGTGCTTCCTTGCATTCCATGCAACCAAACAATCTCCATGACTAACACAGAAGAGGAGTTAGACAGAGGAAGAAAAGCCAGTAAAAGAGGCAGGAAAAAAGGCATTCATAGAGGGAAGAGGAAATTCAGGAAAAAGCAGTATTCTGGAGGCCAACATAAGTAAAGGCTTTAAGGAGTATTAAGTTAGTCAACAGTATCAAGTGTTACAGAGAAATCAAATAAGAGGAAGACAAAACTAGGCTACTGGATATGGCAATTAAGAGGTCACTGATGACCTTTCCCAGAGCAGTACTTATGATAACTCAAAAGCTGTTTTCAAATCTTTCGTGGGGGCGGGGGGGGGGGGGGCGGTGGTGCATTTTTTGCTCAATATGTCTATGAGACTCATTCATGTTTTTGTATATGCAGTCTTTTTCACTGCTGTCTATTATTCTATTGTACAATGATACCAGTATTTACTCATTCTACTTTTGATAAACATTTGGGTTATTTCAGTTTGGGCTCTTATGAACAAAGCAGCTATAAATATTCTTGTACATATGTTTTATAAGTCCTCATTTCCTTGGGGGTATATGCTCATAAATGGAACTGCTGAGTCATAGTGTATACAATTTCCAAAAGTATTGTTTTCAAATCTTGACTGCCACATTAGTCATACTGTTTATCCTTAGGTGGGCCTTTAATATGTCTGCCTTGGTTTCTCCTCTGTTTAAAAATAAAAATAAAATCTTCCCTCCATATTGTCCTAGCCAAAAAATTGATCAGTAAAAGTTTCCATACTGTTATGACTGTGTTCATCGTTTAATTGGCGGCGGGCGGAAAAGCCACACATGTATCTCCATGAACTTGAACACACGGCAAGCAATCTGAACTATCTGAGAGAAGGGATTGATAGATCCAGATTAAAAGCAGCCAGAGGTGCTAGGGCAGCATCTATGAAGGAGTCTTACCTTCATCAAGTGCTTGTTGACCCATTTGGTGAACGTTTTCTTCTGAACGCGGTCTCGTTCATCTGTAAAGGAAACACAGAAGGCACTGGCTTAGCACTACCTGGGCAACAGATTCCCACACCCGTTTCTCCAGGACCATGGGGACAATTTCCACAGAACTGTGAGACAGTATCTTATTGTTGGGAAGATTTGACCTATATGAACTTCCTCTTCCGTAATGACCATGTTGTTACTTTCAAGAATACAATCATGTGCCTCAAAAATCATGACATGGCAAAATCTCCTTAGCATCATAATTCTCTGGGAAGCAGAGTGATTCCCTGCTTTCCCCACAGCAAGCTCCAAAAAGCCAAAGCTGTGAATACCACCAACAGAAAGGGTGGAGTGGCCTCGGCATTTGGGACATTCGTGTTGCAGTGCTTAAATCTCACTCTTCTTACACCATTCTGCCTGATCAATGCTCTACTCCTCCCCTCTCCTACCCCAGTACTTCCTATGTTCTAATTTTCTCATCAGCCATTACCAGCCAGCCAAACTCTCAAAGCTGCCCAGTGTTCCCTCACTGCACAGCTCCTCCCTCCCTACCTTCTCCTAAATCTTACAGAGCCCCCATTTCTTTGTAGGCAAACACTCCATTCTCAACTTTGTTCACCTCTCTGACACAAATATGACTATCAATACTTGAAAATGACTGCTCCACAGAGGCTCAATCCTGCAGAGGACTCACTTTCTCCGACAACTGCCAATTGCCTGGAGCCATTTTCAGAATACTGATCAGCCCTACTCCTCTAATTGTTTGAAGCCCAAGCCATTCCCTATACCATCTTGTTCAAATCATCCTCAAAATGTCATCGCCCATTTCCTGTTGCCTGCCCCCTCCACGTGGCAAATCTACCTTAACCTTCCCTGACAATTTGGTTCACATTTATTATTTCTATAAGTACCCTCTGGCAGGATCCCCAAATTACTTCAATATATATGCTGACGATGTATCGGAGCCTGGTTGGCTCCACTGACCTTTATCTCCTAATCATATTCAGCCACATCCTTTCTTCAAACATACCATTTGGCAGTTACCTTGATCAATTTCTCACACCTCCTAATCATTCTCAATCTTCAATCACTCAATTCTTATTTTCCCCTATTTATTAAGAACATCTAAGATTATCCCTGTCTATACCACACAATATGGTTAAGCGACTCAAAGCTGCCTTCACTAATACCCCAGGGACTCCCACCTGCCTAATATTCTACTACTTTGTTCACCATGACAACCTCTAAGCCTGAATTATCGACATTGATTAACTCATCCATTTCTTCTCCAAGTCAGAGAACATTTCAGAACAAAGTGGCAGAATTATACAAATCTAGTTCACTAGTAATTCATATAAACTTCAGTTAGGTTTTCTCTCCTACTGCCCAGTTATTCCCTTCATTCTAATCCCCTAGTAAAAGCTAAAAAGGGGCCATTCCAAACAATGCCAACACTCTCTCTCTCTACTTCCAGGTAAATGCATATCTGCTTACTTTTCTAAGTTTATAACCATTCAATAGTCTTACCTTCACATCCTTCCTTTCAGCCTTGAATCCTTCCCTGCTTTTCAAGGAAAATTTATCTCTTCCTACTATGGGACCACAAAACTTAGGAATTGGAATGAACCTTAGAAGTTATCTAATTCCCTGCTGATACACAAATCCCTCAACAACAAAAAATCGTATGTTCAGAGCTGAAAAGTCTGTCTAAACCTTGGATACATCTATAATAATCCTGATTCTTAAAACTTATAATAGAGAAGTCACTTTCTCATAAAGTAACACATACTAATTTAAGTCATAATCTGCTTCATAAATTCTACGTATTGGTTCTCATTTGGAACTGTTATAATAATAGTTCATAGAATTCTGCAAGCATTTGAAACCAGGATTTTTATTAGATTTGACCACTGTCATTCCAACATGTTGATCATTTGATCTTTTTAGATGATGATTCAGTTATCCAACATCATCATCCTTTCCAAGCCTGTATCATGTGCAAAGTGAATCAGCTTGCAACTTTAGTCTCATTTAAATCACTTTCTCTTCACAGCATGCTTCTTTCTTCCTTTCCATCTCTCCAAATGCTTATTCTTTAAAATCCAGCTCATTCATTCACTTATTTATTCTTTAAATAAATCTTTTTTAAGGACTTAGGCTGCTTGGAACAGACTGTTACAAAAAGTCATCACAGTCCCTACCTTTAAAAGAGATGATAGGCTAGCAGAGAAGAAAAATAACTTTAATACGCTCTGATAAATGCTATAACAGACTTAAGCACAGAGGGCTCAAGAACATAACACAAGTGGTTAAGCCAACCGGAGAAGGGGAGGGAAGCATGGGAGGTTAGTGAAAGTTTCTGGATAAGTGGCTCCAATTAAACCTTAAAAGATGAGTTGAAGTTGACCAGAAAGAGAAAGGACAAAGTTTTACCTAATACAAATTCATGGAGAGAAGGAGGAGCTTATGTTCAAAGAACGGCTCAGGATTAAGGATGGTTGACAGATAGGCAGTGTATTAGGTCATGGTGAGAATTAAAACTAGATAGGATGGCACGGGCCAAATTATGACTTTTCATGACAAGCTAAGGAGTCCAAACTTTATCTCCAAGAAACTGACAAGGGGAAGGTAAAGGGAAGCATTGAAAGATTTTAAATAGGAGAATGACATGACCAGATTTGTTTGAGAAAAATTACTCCAGCAGTCTTTCCTTTCTCAATAGCCTCTTTGTTCTCCAAATTTTTATGGTAGTTACTATGCTAATCATTCCATCAGCACTTATATAATTACATAGAGCTCTGACTTTTAATACACTATTCTTACATCACCAATAAGATCATTAACTCCTTAAGGAAAGAGATCATGCTTTACTTTTTTGTATCTCCCACAGCTTCTAACAGCTAAAGCTCTATATAATAAGACCTAAAACAAGAACGAAAACTTTCTTGATTGGCCAATATATGGTTAGAAGACTGGCTAAAGAAACACATAGAATGAAACCAGAACCAAGTTACCTACAAGAGTCGAGTCCATAGGTTAATATCCCAATACCCCAACAAGCATCTTCATCTGTGTGCTGAGACATGCTGACATGACAGAAAAACAAAATTAAAGCTAACTAAAAATTCTGCCCACCACATTTTCACCAAAACCAGACCGACTCTGCTTCACTATATTTATTACCTTTATAACCAAGAATAGTCTGTTTCTAGTTGTATAAAATTCTTACTCTGAAGTCATAAGTTTTCTCTTATTTTTCTTTTTAGAATTTCTTTTACTATAAAAGTGACATATGCTTGCTGTAACAGGTTAACAATACACACATAAATGGAAAAGAAAAAGTTAACAGATTTCCTTTTAAACTAATCAACATTTTGAAGAGGTAGAATTCATGTGATTCCTTTTTTAGTCCACTGCCTTATTTCTTTTATCTGAAGAACTAGCAAATTGAGTCTTTTTAATTTTACTATTCATAGTTATTCTGCTCACCTACCAAGCCCTCCCATGGGGATAATGGACTCGGGAAACCTGATGGTGTCATGTCAGTCATGCTTCCAAGAGCTAAAAAACTGACTTTCAATTGAGGGGGAAGAGGTCCAAGTACTTATTCTGAATATAAATGTAAGGGCAACATGATCATAAGCCCTTCCCAAGAAACAGTTTGCCTGCTCAGAGCTGAGCCGTAAGTTCCTCAGAAAAGGTTTTATAGAACAACTTTGCCCCAAAGCTGGAAGATTCTTTTTTTAGGGTCCTATGTTACACCCCCATCAATTACATGAAAGTTCTTTCATGATTTAAGCATCAGGACAAGAGGATATTACAGAGCATGGAGTTTAAGATCTTACTATTTTAGCAAGGAAATTCATTAGGGAAGCCAAGAAGCAACTTTAACACAGACCTTCAGAATGCCCCAAATAGCCCAGACTTTCGAAGTTAGTAATAAGTCTAAGCTTTGGCTCCCTAAACTTAAATCCCTAATTTAATTCCAGGTCCAGCAAAGATCTTTCTGGAGGTAGAATTTTCAGAAGGTACCCTTATATGAGAAGAAAACAGTCAATCACAGAAAAAGCGATATTCTTTTAGATGTTTCTTATAAGTTCAGCCCTACCAAAGGCTATAAACTGACAAAGGAGAACCCAACTGCTCACTGGAAAATTCTTAGGTTGAATACACTGAGGCACCAATTAATCACTTGGGGGTTACTTAATTAGAAGGATTCAATATTTGTTTCCAACTTTAAAACTGCTACAGGCCACCAAGCTATCAATACCTACCCTAATTTTCTTTATTTTCATTTTACTGGCAGAGATATCCCTCCCTGTAAACCAGGCAAGTCCATCTACCTAAAATATGGATCCCACTTCTTCCCTTCTCCCCAGGAACCTTAATCCAACAATTATCCCCTAGCTTGTATATCTTGTAGCTTCCACCTCTCCTTTCCCCTTGGCTTCCTGAAATATGATGACAATGCTGTCTCCACTTGCTCACCTCTTACTCTCCCAGGTAACCTGGCTTCCAGCCCCACAAATTCACTAAAACTTTTTCCTATAATCATCTAACTGCCAACCCAGAAGACACTGATGATCATTCTTTCATCTTTTAAACCTATTCTCCCTCTTGACTCTGAGGCTCCATTGTACCCTGGCTTTTGTCCTTCCTCTTTGGTAGTTCCCTCTGTTTTGCCCACCCTTAAATGTTTACTCATCCTTACTTAGCTTTTTTTCCTTTTCATTCCAGATTACAGGTTCTTGGGACATCCACGGATCCAAGGATCCATAGATGGGTTTGGAGATAAGGGTGTTACAAACCATCTAAAAATGCATATGCAAAACATAGTTTTTCACACACATGCACTGACAAAATAGTTAAGAATAGCTGTTCTCTTACATTCTCCCCGACTGATTTCACCTACTCCCATGGTTTCAACTACAGCCTATACATTGATAATTTCTAAATCCATATCTCCAGTTAAGCCCTTTATCCTAAATACTACTCTGTGTCTCCTAAAAGTTTGGACACGTATTTTGCCTCCTAAAAATTCCATGCTCATCTCAAACTCAGCTTATCAAAAACTGAACTCTCCTTTCTTCCTACTTCTAACAAGTTTCCCTGCTATAATCCATATGTTATGAATTGAATGTTTATGTTCCCCTGCCCCCACAAATTCATATGTTGAAACCCTAACTCTCAATGTGATAGTACTAGGAGAGGAGGCCTCTAGGAGATGATTAGGTCATGAGGCTGGAGCCCTCAGGAATGGGATTACTGTCTGTATAAAAGGGACCCCAGAGAGCTCTCTCGCCCTCTTTCTACCATATGAGGGTAAAGTGAGGAGACAGCCTACAACATAACCTACAACGTGGCCCCAGTGCATCATGTATTATTAAAAAAGCAAATGAGAAAAGAGCCTTTGTTTGTTTCCCTGAAGGCTGCAGAAAAATCACAAGTGGTTCAAGAACCCCAAGAAGCACCAACTGCCTGGAAATTTAAAACTGAGATACCTGAGCTGACAGAGAAGGGAAATAGAGAGTCAGAATAGGCCTGTTCACAGACTTCATGAAGTCTACAATCTAGTGGCAGAGACCAACATGGAAATAATTAACAATAACACCGAGCAAATAATACAACAGATACAAGCTGCATAAAACACAGAGTTGGTTAATTCTGACAGAGGGATATAAGAGTTCATGGAAGGCATGGTGTTTGAACTATAAACCCTTGGGTGACAAGTAGGATTTTGGCAGCCCAAAAGGGGGTTAAGGAATTCCAAACTGAAGGAAAAGCACGAGCAGCGCTTTGAAGATATGTAAGTATACAGGATGTGTTTTAGGGAATGGTAAAGCTATGTACAGTGTACATTCAGCAACATTATAAGAAAGGAAGCTAGCAAGATCAACTGAGGTCATATCACTCCAGAAAGCTGGATGACTATGTACTTAATTCAGTAGATAAAAAAGTATCACTGAAATTTTCTGAACCTAAAGGTGTTTTGAAAAGATTAATCTTCCATTGGACTGAAGGCCAGACTACAGCAGAGAGACAGAAGAAGTAGAAGAACCAGTTAGGGGTCTACTGTGAAAACCAAGAAAGACATCTAAGATCTTGAACTAGCACCGTGACAGCAGGAATGTAAAGAGGGCAGGCAGATCCACATGATAATAGCCCTTAACTACAGGACTAGAAGTGTTCAAGAAAGGGAGAATTCAAGATAGAATAATTCTAACATTCCTAGTCAGAACAACTGGGAGGAATAAGTACCTTGAGATAAGGAAAATAAAAGGAGGCACAGACTGGATGAAGGTAGGTTGGGTAAAGTAGGAGAAAAATAATGCGGTATTAACAGGATCTTCTGGCAGAGAGTTGGAACTTTAGGCCTATAGTTTAGAAGAGTACTCAGAATTGAGGGTACAAGATCTGAAGCTAACAGCTGACAGCTGAGATTGTGGTAATGGAACAGCCTATTTTGACAAATCTTCCTAAATCACCACTTTGCCCATATTACCCCTCTATTCAAAATCCATTAGTGGCTCCCAGAAGACCAGAGGATCAAGTCCAACTCCTTAGTTTCCATAGCCAGTTACAACCCTATGAAATTCAATTCCAGTTTTTATTCACTAAGGTTAAGTGGCTGGAAGAGATAAAGACATGGCCTCTGACCTGAAAAAATTTACAACCTACTCTTCCAACTTTATCTTTACACTCTCCCCTGTGTGACTCAACTACATCCAATCTGATCTCATTGTTTCCAAACTCCACTTTCACATTCTTGCCTTTGTTCACCCTTTTCCCCCTACTGGAATATCTATCTACTCTCCTCTTCTTAGTTTATCTAATTTAGAGCCTTCTTACCAGGTCCTCCTGAAGTCTCACTTCTTTTACACATTTCTGGCTATGCCAGACACCTTTGGATGCTTATAGATGCGTGTTTATTCAATTTACTTGGTATCCAGCATATAAATACTACTGTTAGCTATCTCTATATGTAAATCCCATTTTTCTACTTCTCTATCTGAACTTTTAGGGCTTTGGAGTCAAGAATCATGTTTTATATTTCCTTATATATGTAACATTTAGGACAATAGTAGTCACTCAAGAATACTCATTCATTTAACAAATATATACTGAGAGTCCACCATGTGCCAAGGTTACATCTATAAGGATACTTTAAGAGGGTATTTTCAAAGTCAGACTAAGAAATATTCTCAAATAATAATTAAAAGATGGCTTTTCAGCAGGGAGCAGAGATTTCCATTCGGATGTCCCCTCTACAATTAGCTTTCCTAAATTCTTGCCACATCTGGACCCAGGTGATTTTGCACTACTTAATGTAAACTCAAAAATGGGCTGAAATGGCGATCAAGCAACTGTAATGTCTCACCAATAATGCATAATGACACCAGCATGATAAATGATTCCTATCTTCGTTAGTATATATGTCAACTTTAGGAGATAGGACTGACCTAGATATTTATTGCATTTACTCTGTGTTGGCAGGTACTATGCAAAGCCTGTCTTATTTAGTATTTGATTTAATCTTCATAATTCTATCAAGTATGCATTATTTATCCTTGTTTTATAGTTCAAATTGGTGCTCAAAAAGGCTTCTTGATAATTTGCCCAAAGTCGCATAGTAAGTAGAATTAAGATTCAAATTTCAGTCTATCTTGGACTTTTAACCACCAAACTCTACTGTCACTATGAAATTATTAGAAGGCAACACAGTATCGTCTTATACAATGAAGGGCAGAGGAGAGGTCAGAGCTATAACTATAACAGGGATTCATGAAAGGCTTCTATCATCAAAGGTTGGTGCAGACTCAAAATGTCTCAGACTTGGGAACTTGAGGAAGTGATAACCCTAGAAACTTCAACGCAAAATTAAAATTTTATGTTATTTCTTAGGAAAATCTTAACTTTATTAATGATAATTCTTTTCACTATTGGGAATCAAAGAACACAGGACAGATTAAAAAAAAAAAAGCCAGAAGAAAGCATTTTTGACAAAAGAAAGCCACAGAGATGGAGAGAGAGGCATATAAGGGAAGAGAAGAGGGAGAAAAGTTCAATAGTTTCTACAGTATTTATTGGAGAGCCACATTCAGGAATACTAAACACTTCACAGATACAAAGAGATAGAGATTTAAGAATCCTTAAAAAAATTATGTTAAAGATGGAGAAATCAAAGTCAAGAGAGATTTAAGAACTTAAAAATGTCACATGGGGGCAGAATCAAAACTACAACTTAAATTCCTGGCCTCTGGTCTACGGTTCTTACCTTATAGGCACTAATCTCTCCCTCTGTGAGTCTGAGATTCAAACTGTAAAATGAGCAGTTTGGGCAAAATCAATGGTTTCTAAATACCAGTCTGTGAACCAGCCATACCAAAATTACCTAAGGAGTTTACACTGGGCTAAGTGCTTTAATCTCATATACTCCTCACAATGTCTCTACAAGTTAAGGACTATTTCAATCTCCCGTCAACAAATGACAAAACGAAGGCATAGAAAAGTTAAGCAATTCTTCCAGTTCCTATAACAGCTAAGTGGTTAGAGCAGCAGCCCCATGCAGATGATTGATGCCGAAGTCCATTTTCTTAACTATCAGGTCCCACTGCCAGGGGACTAAATAAGGTAGGATGCGCTGGGGGATATGTTTTTGCGGTGAAACTTTTAATAAAGAGTCTAGATTTCCTTATACTTCTCAGATTACAGAAAAAAAAAAAAATCTTCTGCCTTTTATCTCCAGGCAGAAGATTCTTTCCTCTAGATTCCAGAGAAGAAATCTCAATGCTGAGAAGATAGAAAGCTAGACTACATAGTAATAACTGACTAAAGCTGCCCCTCTCTGTGCCCCAAACACTATTATAGTACCAGCTTTGTTTTTCAGGAAGCACTTAAATATTTGGCAGTACTGGCCTAATAGTCAGGAGACAGGATCAGAATCTACTTGGGTAACAATTTTGTTCTGCTTTAGAGACAGAATAGAAAATCAAAAGATATTAGTAGATTATCAATCCAGTAGTTCCCAAACTTAGTTTTCACAAACCAGTAGATTCTCTAAAATAAATCAGAAAACCTAACATTGTCAACTTTTTATTTTGCTAAATAAGGACATCTAAAAACAAGCTACCACTTAATAATTCTTTCATAATTTTTTGAACATAAAAATAGGAAGGGCAATTTCAGAATAAAGGGCAGTTCTTTGGGTAAGTTTAGCTTTATGAAAGACACATTATATTTTTCTTATCTATTTATTTTACCCAGAATTGATGAATTAATATCTCATTCCAGTACCAGTCTATACGCCCTAGTTAAAAGCCAAGGAAACCTCTAGCCAAAAAGGCTAGGCCACCTGCTCAAAGTCACAGAACATTATTTAAATGAATTCTTCTCCTTTATCAAGAGAGATCTATGTCATAGCCAATAAGACCTTCCTCCTGGCCTCTAACTCCTTGATGTCCCAGCCCCAGACCATCATCAATCCTTTCCTCCTTATAGCTGGCAGAAGATAGTAAGTGTAAGAGAATGAGAAATCAGCTCCAAAGAAGAAACCTAAGCCACGACTCCTCCCTTCTCTCCACCCCACCCCACCTCGCTTCCAGTTTGCTCAGAGGTAGGCTCCCTAAGCAACCAACTTCTGCTAAAAATACACCCTGCACTTTCAGAACTGTGCAACTTCAACTTAAAAGTGGTTTCCTGATATAGGCAGAAGCGTGAGCATGAATTCAGTCTCTATAAAAAAAAGTCCCACACCCAAAGCTTAGGCTCTTAATTGCCAGTCACTACAAGCTTAAGAAGTTCCCCAGGAAGTAGGGCTCCCCAGCCTATTCCACTGCATGTTTTAACAAGCCCAAAGTTTGTAACGCCTGCAAGGCTTCAAAACCCATGCAATCCTATGAGTCAATGAGCGCAAGGGCTATTTGGGACTCTCAGGACCAGGCAAGGAAAAGAACTTCACATACTAACCCATACAGCACATGCGGCAAACCAGGTGGGCGTTGAATTCGTGTTCATCTTGGTAACTGGGCCACATGGTGCCCCTGTGTCTGCTGACCTCACCTAAAAGGAGGGTGTCCCAAAGGCCCACCGGCTAGTGGTCTGTGTACCCGCTGCAGCTCTTCAAAAAAAGGCGTTGAGATGAACAGACAGCCAAAGGGCTGTGCGATGAATAGAGAAAGACAGCAGAAGTACGGAGAAGTGGCTCCGCCCACCACTTCCTACTGACCTCCTTCTCCTCTTGAGGTCAGAGAAGAAGCTCCTCCCCAGGGCACTTCCAAAAACTGGGTCCAGGTATTCAGGCAAGTAGCATCCTATTTAAAAGCAGCACCAGTTCAGTGTTTTCAAACCAAAAGCAGCATGCACAGGTGGCAACTTCATATGTAAAAGTCTAGCCGAGTTATTAAGTGAGAAAGCCTGAGCAGATAGAAGCTGGTCTTTGAGTTATCCTCTGTTTGCAGAGCAGAAGCTTGTGACCTGGTGAATCTTAAGACAGTGGCAGGAGAGCTGGTGAGGTAAAATGGCTTACTTCCAAGTCAGGAACAGTACATTCATTGCTCAACAACCCACTCCTCAGGCTTGCCTCTTCTCAGGCAGAAGTACATATAAAGTGTTAACCAACTGAGAGGATCCCACAATGGGAGACACTATAGTAGAGCGAACCCATACACTGTCTGCTGCCAACAGATTTCTAGATTCCAAAGAGAGCTTCATTTCCCCACATTTACAGCTGCCCAAAGGGAAGAGTCGTTCTCTCCCCAATGATTCCACCTACTTTATAGAGTAGCTCAGCCCCAGCCAGCCTCTCAGGTAGATTAGCACCACAGATTTCATCAACTTCAAAAATACCATTTGCTTGTTGCTCCATTCTTTCCCCTCATCCAGCCAAGAATGTCATCCCAAAGTCCCCTTCCTCTTCCTATGCCCTCCGACTTTGTATTTGCAATCAGCACACTTAACTCAGCTGTGCCAGAAATCCCTTTATCCATCAGTGGAAGGCTGCTTGCTTGTTGTCCAACTTGTTTTCTGAGCCTTGGCTAATTGTACCAGACACTGGAATGCTGACAAAACACAATGAAGGGCTTTTTCATTCAGATGGCCTAGCCCATCTATTGCTTCTTCGTAATTCTGACCCAAACAGGGGACAGAAAAGCCGAGCCTCTCCCGATGTCAGGGAGACAGACACCCTGATCCTGGCCTCATACCACTCAGAAAGGCTCCACTAAAGATAAGGGCCTAATCACTGGCCCTCTGCTCCAGGTCCCTAAATAGAATGACTTCTTCAGGCTAATGCTACTTCCAATCCTGTTCCTGAAGGCAGGGAGGGAGAGGCAGCACCCAGTAAAGCAAGTTTCCAGAGATAATCCCAAAAGACTTCAAGTGAAAAAAAAGTAAACCAGAGTTTGCCTAGCAGGCCTTTCTGATAAAAAAGCCCTGTAACCTGCCTCAGTCCCCTGACAGCTTCCTTCACTTCCTACTGGGCATCCCTCCCACCTACAAACTGCTAATAATCCTGTTACCACTTACTAATAACGGGACTCGCAGCTGACTTTATCCCTCCTTGACTAAGCTCCCAGTCACCCCGATAACCTGTGACAACTCTACTCAGTTTGTTCCTCTTAATAGACTCTTCTTAGTCAACTCTGGAGAGGAAGGGTCCTCTTAGAATTTACCTTGTCCTAGGATAAGAAATGCATAAGGAATACGGAAGAGAGAATAGGAAGGAATAAACATCTCCTGATTCATATTTAGTAACCTTTTCCTTTATTAAATTTAATTCCTCAAATGCAGAGTCTACCTTTTGTCTTTATATCCCAGTCTCTAACATACTTAGAAGGTACTCAATAACCTAAGCTAAAATTAAGTGAGCATCTACTATAACTGTTAGTTCACAGGTAATGTGCTAAACACTTTAAATATTATTTTATTTAATCCCAACAATGCTCTAAGGAAGGTATTACTACTTCTATTTTAGAGATGAAAATACTAAGACTTAAAAAGGTTAAATAACTTGACCAAGATTACAAGCTCTATCCAGCTCCAAAACTATGCCTCCTGTTATACTCTGCTGTTTCTGAGGGGGACCTAAACCAGAGTAACTAAACTGGGGTGGAGGAGCTGTTATGTGTAAGGAGGTAGAATATTCTTAGGAGGAACACTTGACTATGGCCAACTGGAGATTTAGGGCATGTTCCAAACAAATATGTGGGGCTATTTCTAGAAATACTAAATAATTTTACAGTCTCCAAAAATCAAAATAATCATTACTGGGTAAGGGTTGAAGAAGGTGAACCAAAGACTGTCTTCTCAGTCTGCTGGCATTCAAGCAGAATCTTGCTCCTGAAGGCACTGCAGACTGAGGAAAGTATGGGAGAGTGTTGAGGACAAGGTCAGTCTAGCTGCCAGGAGACAGGCCTTCCCTTCAGGTTCCTAGGAGGTCCTGAGCCTCAAAAGGGAAGCTCCTGCTGACAGTAGAGTCAGCTCTTAATTATCCAGAGAAAACCAACCTGTATAGTAATTATCCAGGCCATTCTCTTTTATTTTTGCCCAACCACTAGTCATTTCATAGTTCATTAGATGTCCGGGGATGTTAGAGGTAGGAAAAGGTGAGTTTGGCTGCTACCTGCAGATCTTTAAAATGTTGAGGGAAGAGGTTCAGGCCAAGATTTCTACACATGACCAGAAGTTATCTGAGGATTTACAGCTACTGGCTTTCTTACAATAACACAGATTATTGAAGTTATATATTTATTTTCTAAAATGTCGAAATCACCCACTATTAAGGATATTAAAGCTGATGCAGAAGTTTTTCTTTCCTTCTAATATATAAGATAATGATTCATAATATAACACTAACTTTTTATATATTCCCACATTGGCTTTTATCATATTTCATTTTTCACTTAGAAAAATTTTTTTACGTTCATTATATTAGTTTCATGTGTACAGCAATTTCTTTCACATTTCTTAATTCCCAGTTGTAAAGACAAGCACTTATATTTTGTTCCAGCATCCCACAAGAAAATATTGTCAATATCTTTTGTGCAAAAATTATGATAGCGGAAAAACAATATAGTCTTTACCATATGCAAAAGGTGTCCTAAGAGCTAACTCAAATCAACCATGCAGTATTATTGATCCCGTTTTACAGATGAGAAAACAGAGGCCCAGATATATTAATGTCATTCTGTCAGTAAGGGCAAGAGCTAGGATGAATACGCAGGCAGTCTGACCCCAGACTCTCAACCTGTTCTCAACCACAATTCCATACTGCATTCAAGTATGGGCCAGATGCTCACACTTCTAGAATCACAGAAAATTAGAGATTTTAGTCTTTTTTCTTCTCATACAGATTGGAAATTTGAAGTCCATGGGAAATAAGTCTAACATCACATAGTAGTGAGCGGAAGAGTCAGGAGTCAGAACCCAGATCTTCTGACTCCAGGTTCAGTGGTCTTTCTACCATATTGCACAAATCTAGGGAAAAAAAACCTAAAGAAAGAAAAGAATAAAGACTGCGCCTTAATTAAAACACCTAATGCTTTAGTTATTTGAGCAAAGATACATTCAATACATGACCACTTATTTAAATATTTATTGAGTGCTTATTACATGCTTAACAAATTTTTAGATAATACAATGGGAAGATGCACGGTTAAAGTCATAAATAGAGAAATCAAAGTTCAAAGCAATCTCAAAAAGCTGCAACAGATCTCATAGGAAAAAATTTAACGAGGATACCTATAAGTCTTATGCTTTAGTTCAAGAAAACCAAAGGTACAGCAGTCTCTGGAGGAGAGACAATAATTTGTGTACAGGGTTTGGCCATTTTATAACTAACTTAAGTTCAATATGATTCAACAGTGTGATAGAGCCGCTTTAAAAAAAAAAATGATGATGGTCCAGATCCAGGGATTATAGTTGGTCCTCCTAGAAGGATGCTGGAAATGGAAAAAACCTTAAGAGATTGGGTTGTCCAATCCTTTTGTTTTATAGATAAAGAAAACAAGACCCTAGAGAGGAAAAATTTTGTCCTTTTGCAAATACACAAAAATGCAAATGTTGTTCTCAACTAACTAGAAAGTTCTTTTCTTGTTTATACTACCACGATGTGAGATATTAATAAACTAAAACACAGGGCAACTCTATATCATTCAATTAATCTATAATGAGCACCCACCTCAGGCCACACATCAAGCTACGCCATGCTCTATAAATACACAAATGAACAGGATATAGTTAAATTGCTAGTTTATATCTAATGCTATCTTAATTCCCTTTTTATTAGTTCAGGTAACATTTACTGACACCTCTTTTGCTTGACACTTGAGAATCTGAGATGCCTAAGAGTCCCTGTTCTTAAAGATCTTATAGTCAAATAGAATCTAATTAGTGAGGAGAGAGACAAGCTAAGAGAAATGACGATACAGGTTTGAATAAGAAGTACTAACAGTACTGGGGCACAGAAGAGTAAATCTTATTTCAGTCAAGGAAGGCTTTCCTGAGGTGCTACTGGGGCACAGAAGAGTAAATCTTATTTCAGTCAAGGAAGGCTTTCCTGAGGTGCTACTTACCTTAAAGGACAAGTATCAAGCAGTCCAGTTAAAAAGAGGGTACAGGCATTTCAGGTAGAGATCTGCAAGTTTTTAAATGATGCTAGAATACTAAGTGCTTGTGAGGCCACGACAGGAAATGAACTAGAGAAATAGGCAGGGGGCAGATCATAAACATCCTTTCACGTCATGCTGTAGAGTGTGAAATTTCTTCTAAAAGCAAAGGGGAAGCATTGATGGATTTTAAGCAAAAGAGTGACACAGCTCTGTATTTTAGAAAGATCACTCTGGCTACAGTTAGAAGACAGTTTAGGGGTGGGTATGGGGGTGGGCTGAGAATGAATAAGGGAAAGAGATTATTTCAACAGTCCTAGAGAGAAAAAGAATGAAGACACACAATAAAACAGTAGGAAGTTCTGGAAATAATGAGATAATATATATAAATGAGTGTATGGACAGGATGTTTTGAAAACTATTTAAAATTCTAAATACTAATTGATCGCTAAACTCTTATAAGTATTATAAGGCTTCAGTACAAACTGTCTATGTCTTCTGTATCTTTCTGACATCTGCTGAAGAAATAGTGACTTGGGAACACTGTTGTAAAAGCCATGTACTTATATAACCAGATCTCACCAATGGAACCATAACACCTAGAAAAAAATAGCTAAGGTTAGCTAAGGGATAGTGATCAGTGATTCCTTCCCCATGTTTCTGCTGCAGTCCCTTCACCTGCACACACACACACACACAGAGAGAGAGAAGAGAGAGGAGAGAAAGAGAGAGAGAGAGAGAGAGAGAGAGGAGAGAGAGGAGAGAGAGAGGAGAGGAGTGAGAGGGAGAGGGAGAGGGAGAGGGAGAGAGAGAGAGAAGCCACCGCATTTTCAAAGCAAAAACAATCAGTTTAACTGTCCAAAGGGAATACTAGAAAGATAAGGAGTTAGAAAATCATATATAGTAATGAAAAGGAAAGTCTCTAGGCTGGATAAAACAGCCTTCAAATACAAGCAAGCCTGACACCTAGAAGGGAGAGTAGGCTTGATCTTAGCCAGGCTGAATTTGTACTAATGTACATAAGTTACAAAGACGCAAATTTCAGCTTAAAAAAGAATTCAGCAGTTATCAACAAAATGAAGAGCCCACAGTTTGTATGTTTAACAATCAGAAACCTTCAAGCAAAGGAAGAATTACTTCCGACAAGAGGACTAAGAGATTGGACTGATAAATATGTAAGGTCTTTTCCACCCCTAAGAGCAAAATAGAAGATGTTATCAATTTTAAGGATGGAAGAAATCACAAATCTATACAGTGAGGATTTACTAGAATACAGTATGTTAGAACTGCAGTGCTGAAAGGAACCTCAGGAATTATCTACATAGAGGTTTCTACTCTGAGAGAATACTTTTTCCAACAAATCTTATATGGAACTCAACATATAGGATAAATAAGTGCAGTATTTAATAGCATAAATCAATCATAGAGGTTCAAATTTATTTTACTCATGTTAAAGCCAAATAACATAACCAAGCAGGTAATTGTGATTGAAATTAAGAGATTAATTACAGTTATATCAGTCTCAGCTTCCAATTTATTTCTATGTTGTGTTTTACTGCATTTAAAAAAACTGATTTACACAAATAGAAACAATAAGTTTTACAATTTGCTTGGTAATCTCAGGATTTTATTCAAATAAATTGATATAAGAACCTGAAAGAAATATGTTTCAAAGTTGAATACTTTCAATATCTAAAAGCTATGTACATTCTTTATGATATGTAAATATGAATAGAAAAGTAGGGCAACAAGCACAAAAACTTTTAGTACACACATCGAGCCAATATTACAATGGTATCACTCAGTAATGTGTTACCTACTCACTATTATAGGAGTATGTGAGCCCATACAACAGAGCCTTGCCCAGAGCTTAATAGGCACAGGACGTATGTTCTGCAATAGTGTACACACCGCCAATTAAAAAAAGACAAGAACAGGACAGACAATCTTCACCTTTTTAATCAAGTATACATTTATAAGCAGTATGATAAACTTTATTCTGGTGATGTCTAACTTTTAGACACTACATTAGTGTAATTATTTTTAAGTACATTTTAAAATATACATCTTAAAATTAGATTTATAATAAATGGGTACAGAATCTCTTAAGTACTTCTGTGGTAGCTTTGGTATCCACAGCCTCCAATCAAAATACCACTGCTCTAATTTTATGGATAAACTGAACATAGCAAGTACATTCCCAGTATAAGGTACCAGGATCAAAGTTGTTTCATAGAGATAAAAAGGCTTTTACAAAGTATTTTTCTTTTTATTGCAATATAGTTTATGGCTGTTTATGAAATTAATATTTCTAAAATATAAAAAAGTATTTAAAGATAAGACTGTGATTCTTAAGTTCCACAGAAAATTCCATACTAAAGATAAACTTTTAAAATATTAATCAATATTAATGATTAGTAGTTTAGAAATGTCATTACCATAACGCATAGGGAAAGGAAAGCAGCAGCTTCCGTCTAAATGATATTTCTTTCTCTCATGATGTATGAAATAGTATACAGGGAGAAATAACTCATAGCTGCCTACTCTGTTCTTTCTAAGCTCAAATACAGGCTTGCATTTCAGGAAAGCCACTTTGGGGTACCTTTTAAAACACACCATCATACAAGCGAACATATTTCTAAATGTCCTTCTGTTTTTGCTGACATAGAAACAAGCTGAGATCTGAATATTTAGTCAAAAGCTTTTCTTGGACTTACTGGAAAGGACGCTGGGAATGACTAAATCTAATTCTAATTCTGTCAAGCATTCATGAACTTTTAATAGAAAGCTAAGTAATGTCATCAAATCTCCGTCTTAGCTTAAAAGACACCAAGTAACATGTAGAGCAATACCTAGTCTGAAGGTAGTCAGCAGATCACAATGACAATACTGAAGTCACTGAGATCCAACAACATACTCCAAGAAAAGTTAGGCTTCATTAATCCTCAACTATGAAGGTTCAGAATCAGCCAAACATGGAGCTGATCCCAGCACTGGGTGTTCAAAAGTTAAAAGAATATAATGTAAAGAATAGCAATATGAGATGAAAGCAGGGTCTGTTGCCATCTAAATTTTTTTTTTTAATTTTTTAAATACAGTACCCAATTCCCTGGGGAAAAGCACAGTTAACTTCTTTAGATTGAACAGAATGACTTAGATACACAAACTGTAGAGGTGCCTGCGGGGAAAGAAACAGTTTCAATCATATCAAAGAGAACACAGGCACTCCAGTGTTCCAAGATGCACCTCGGCAAGGACACCACTCAACCCTTTCCTCTCACTGACCTTTCCTCCTCTGCTTTTTCTCACCCCAAAATACACCAACTCCAAAAACTTCTCTAATCCTACAAGTTTTCCCACATCTATACCTGGAACGGGGTGACAGAGTTATTATATGCTTTTGGTTAAAAACAAAGCCCCAAGAACCACTTTGAGAGTGAGAAAGTAAGGAAAGGAAGGGGTTGATTCTCTGAAGAAAGACAGAAGTCAGTCGAGTTGCCACTTCCCTCAACTTCCAGCCCAGACATCACCTCACCTAATCAGCACCCCCACCCCCAGCCAGATTGCTTCATAGACCAGGAAAGAGCCTGGATTCCCAAACTGGTCCCAGGGCAGCCCAGTTTTCTCAGTAGGTCCACACGCACATTCAAGTCTGTCAGCACTCCAGTTAAAAGGAAGTACTGGCCCTTTAAGGAAAGCAACTGGGAAGATCTCTGTCTCTTATCCTACCCTCAAAAGCCCCACAGTAGATTTAAAGAATAACTCAGTAACAGTTACCTGCTCTGCTTCTGGCATATCTCTTCCAGTATAGAACACCAGCAATTCCAAGAATGTGAGTCAAAATAAAGATGGTTGATGGCAAATAAGTTGAATCTAAGAAAGGCATTGCCAGGCCCGTCCTTTCTCCTCCACTGAGTTAGCCACAAGCCCAGAGCTTGGTGAGGGCCTCCTAAATGCCTTTCTCCTGAGGTTACTGCTGTCCTTTACTATCTGCACAGAGGCAGAGGCCGGCAGCTCAGCGTTGTCAGAAACTTCCTGGCGGCTTTTCCTCCATCTCGCCTCTGACTGTTTTTCAGCAACCAGTAGTAGACAGGGACTAAAACTGTTCAGTGTGTCTCAGACAAAGCCCAGGAAACAACTGCCAGAGGGGGAGGGGAAAGGGAAGGAGGAACAAGGAGAGTGAAAATGAGAGCCTAAGCTAGTGTTGAGCTGACTCAAACTCTATCTCTGGCATCCTCTGTTTGGCTTAAACAAACAAACCTCAGACCCCTCTACAAGAAGGGAGGGTGTCAGAGGACGTCACACTCAACTTTCCATTCCCAGCCTGGATGGAATGCCAGACTTCAGGATGAAGCCAAAAGAAAAAGGTCACGGAAGCACTAGGGAACCACTTTCTGGGAGGAGGCAAAGTGCACAAGGATGTGTAAGTGTCCACAAGTATCCTGGCACAGCTGGAGAGCAACCCTTCCACACCTGTAGCCCAGGGTGAGGCAAGGGACCTGAATGTCACTGCAGAGAGGACCACATACAGAACAAGTTCCATGAAACAGACCTGACATCAAAGTGTAATGCGGATGAGCAAGGAGAACAAAAATCTACCTAATTTCCACTCGCGCCCAAGGGAATATCAGAACACTCAATGACAGCAAAAACACAATGCCTTCCACAAAACTAAGGCCTGCTTACAAATGAAAATTTGATATGGATGTTGCAGCAGCAGCTCAAAACACTTTACCACTACACTCCTACTACAGTGACTAAAATTCCAAAAAGTGATAATATCTAGTCTTGGCAAGGATATGAAGCAACTGAAAATCTCATACACTGCTGGTGGGGTTATAAATTGGCACAACCACTTAGTTTGGCTAAGCATACACATACCAGATGACCAAGCAATATCATGCCTAGGTATTTATGCAAGAAAAATGAAAACGTGTCTACACAAAGACCTGTATGTGAATGTTTACAGTAGTTTTACTCAAAATAACTAAAAACTGGAAACAACCCAAATGTTCATCAACTGGTGAACTAATAAAATTGTGGCACATCCATACATGGAATACCACTAAGCAATAAAAAGGAACAAACTACTGATACATAAAACAGCATGGATGAATCTCAAAAGCATTACGCATGATAGAAGCCAAACACAAAAGGCTACATAATGTATGATTCCATTTATATATGACATTCTAGAAAAGCAAAACAGAAATCAGATAAGTGGTTGCCAGGGGCTGGGGGTGAGGGAACGGAAGTGACTACAAAGGGAGACAGGGAACTTTAGAGGGTGATGGAAATGTTCTATGTGTCGATGTGAATGATGGTTCACACTGTGATGATGGTTCCATGACTGCATATATTCGTCGAAATTCACAGAATTGCACATCCAAAAGGGTGAGTTTTACTGTATATAAATTATACTTCAATAAACCTAACAAGCACATTTAAAAGCTGGAAAGAACCTGAGAAGTCTGCATGACCTAAACTGAATATGCAAACGTCTCGTAGTACCAGTACAAAGGGTCTTTGATGGAAGAACTAATACAATATGAACATTTTAATTTAGCATCAAGATCACCTACAATTCTGTTCTAACCGACATTTCATTCATGAAATATTTACTGTGTACTATGGGCCGGGCCCTATTCTAGGTACTGGAGAACAACGCAAAGACCTTATTCTTGTGGGGCTTATATACTAGTAGGAAAATAAGATAAGACATAAAATAAACACAAGTAAATATATATTTTGTCACATCAATGCTGTGGAGAATAATAAAGAAGATGAAGAAGAGAAGGGAGTGCCAGAGGAGGAAAGTTCCCAGTTTTGTCCATAGATGGTCATAGAAGGCATCTCTAATAAGTTGACATTTGAGCACAGACCTACAGAATACTGGCAAACAAGTAGTATGGCTATCAAGAGAAAGTACCAAAGAAAAGAGCAAGTGTAAAGGCCCTGAGGCAAAAGCAGGTTTGGAATGTTCAGGAAACTACAATGGTTGGAGCTAAAAGAAAGAAAGGGAGAGTGTTAGGAGATAAGGCCAGAGAGTGGGGTCAGATCACCTACGGCTATATAGGCCATTTGTAAAGACTCTGGCTTTTATTTGAAGTGAAATAGGAAACCTTTGGAGGGTTTAGTGTGACATAGTGACATGACTTACGTTTTAAAAGGATCACTCTTGCTGCTATACTATATTGAGAACAGACTACTGAGAGGCAAGAGTAGAAGCAGGGAAACTAGTTAAATTGCCATTATAATAATCCAAATGAAAATTGGTAGCTGAGAAATGATGATAGCTGAGACCAGGGAGTGGTGGTAGAGATGGTGAGAGGTGGACATCATCTGAATAAATTATAAAGAGTCATCGGGGTTTGATGATCGACTGGATAGGGAGTGAGGAGGGAAAGAAAAGAGTCAAGAATGGCTCCAAGGTTTTTGGCCTGAGAAACTGAAAGGACAAAACTGCTATTTCCTAAGATAGGAAAGACTACCAGAGAAGCAAAGGGTTTGGGGTTCATTGTGGTTGTGGATGTTTGGTTTTTTGGGGGATGGATGGGAACTCCCTTTTGGATACATTTGGTTCGAAATGCCTAGCAAACGTTCTAGTGGAACTTTGCATATGCAACTCAATACATAAATCTAGAGTCAAGGAGAGATCTAGGATGAAGTTTGAAAGCCAGGAAACTGAGTGAGATCACTTAGGGAGTAAACAGAGAGAGAGAGAAAGGAGAGATCAAGTTCAAGGACTAAGCCTGTAAACTCTCCAATAATAGGTTGGGAAGAGGAAGACTCACCAAAAGAGATTTAAAAAAAGAGAAGTCGGTGGATTAGGAGAATCAAAAGAACTGCTGCCCCAAAACCAGGTGAAGGAAGTGCTTTAAGAAGTAGTAATTAAACCATGCCAAAGCTGTTACTGTGTCATGATGAATCTGACACTGAATTTAGCAACGTGGAGGTTACCCATGACTTTAAGAAGGGCAGTTATGATGACATGGCAGAGAAAGGCCTGATCGGAGTGATTCAAGAGAGAATGGGATTCATGGGGATGTAATGTACAGGCTGCTAATTATAATTAATAATGCTGGATTCCATGTGTGAATGCTGATAAGAGAGTAGATCTTTTCTCATTACAAGAAAAAAAATTGGGGTAACTATATAAAGTGACAGATGTTAACTAGGCTTACTGTGGTGATTGTTTCGAAGTGTATACGAAAATCAAATCATGTCGTACGCCTAAAACTAACACAATGTTATATCAGTTACTCTTCAATTTAAAAATAATTTTTAAAAATTAGATATAAAAAAAGAGAATGAGAGGAGAGAAATTAGTAACAATAAATAAAAACAACTTTTTCAAGGAATTTTGCTGTAACAGAGCAGAGAGAAGGATATAGGGTCAAAAAAGAAGATTTTTTCTTGACATGTGAAATATAATAATGGAGTTTGCTGAAGGGAATAAGCATTAGACAGGGAAAATTGATAGTGCAATCTAGTGGACACTAAGCTGGAGCTCCCTCTAGAGCAGGCTCTCTTGTGAAACAGAGCATTTCATTCATTCATTCCATTTAAAAATATAGAGCATTATGTTAGACAGAGTAGACACCAAGATGATAACGACACACCCCTTACTGTGGACACGTTCCGGAGCTGGGACAGTCAAAGAAAATGGACTTGCTTGGAAGAGCATTTATTACAATATACTATACTAACACTATAATATACTAACATTTATTGAGCAGTAACTAGAAAGCACTTTCACATCTGTTACTTCATTTAATCCTGATAGTATCTCCTAAGAATCCCCATTTTAGAAATCAAGAACTTGAGGCTCAGAACATTCAAATTATTTTGCACGATCACAAAGTAAGAGAATGAACTGACATCTGAATTATCTGTCTGATTTCCAATCAAAATATTTTAGCACGCTGCCTCCCTTTGCTAAAATGTTCTGGCAAAATAAGTACACTAACTTGAAATTAAACAATTTTAGGTATTTATATGTTTGGAATACTTTCTCTTTGTAAGGAAGACTTAGACTATACCTTAGCTCTACCTGGCTCTAAGGAAAGAATCTCACTTCAACTCAAAACATTACAGTGCTAGTACTGTCTATATCATCATTATACAACTGTTTTCTTGCAATCTTATAAATATCCTCATCAGATTTCATTTCTCAAAGTGAAAGCCATTTCTCTGCCTTATTCTGCTACCAGAAGCTACTGTTAAACTGTCTTAATTAGAAAATCAAATATCATACTTGTTCCACTCGAAAATACCTAGGAAATTTGAAGGAAAAATAATCCAAAGCACTTAAATACCAAGATTCCTTCTGAATCTACCATTATTAATAGAGAAGATAATGAAAGGTAGCCAAAGTCATTTATTCTTCTTAAGATCTTCATAAGATGGCATCCTATACCTTGGATACACCATTTTTCTACATGTACATATGTTTGTTTGAAGGAAGAAAAAAGAGGGGAACTAAAAATAAATTTTTCACTTAGCAAAACTAAGATGAATCTGTATGCTGTCATTTATAGGAAGTGGTTAGAGGCTGGCAGGAGGGAGTGACAGTTTCTTTTTAGAGATCACTTATTATACAAGAATGGGCCATTTAAAGTCATATTTAGCACCCCCCAGGATATCCCTTGCTAACAGCAAATGGGCAGGGCCCCAAAGCATCAAAGAAGCCTTGTAGAAGCAAGACTCTAAACTTTGTTAAGATTTTTAGACCAGGCCTCTCTTTAAGATTACTTCACTCACAAGAATTTAGGATGGTCACCCACAACCGTTACCCACAAGAAATCTCAAAACAAGGCAATACCCCAGAATCACTTTAATGTTTGTGACAAGATGAAAGCAAGTCTGTGAGAGGGGAGGCTGTATGTCTTATTCATACTGCCATGGAGTTACACTTGGTCTCAAAATAGCACATCCATGAGCATAACTTCAGCAGATACAGACTAAAAATGTAAGACCCATTGCGATTAAAATTTCTGAACTCTAGAAAAAGAAAAGTAATGCTTATAAAGAGAGACTGAAAAAAAACAACAAATATAGCTGAGATTGTGACTGATAGGATGGGAAACCTTGGGCTTCCGGGACTGGCAAGATCCAGGCATCCAAACCTGGCCCTGAGCTCTGTCATCTGTCTCCTTTCATGAGTCCAGTAGGCATATAACTATAGATAGGCAGGGGATGTGGACTTCACAGGAGCTAACTGGGAAACATCATGACTCCTGTCTCTAATGTTAGCAATGTGAGATTAAGACAAAAATTAAGATGCAAAGGCCCAGAATGCCTTTAAAGAATATTCTACAGACCCAAATGTCAATGAATACGGTAAAGTTAGAAAAAGCTCCCAATTTCTTGCTCAGTAACCTAGATGTCATGAGCATTATAGAAGTATGGCAATTACAAAATCAATCTTAAACCAGTCTGCCTGGGTTCAAACCCAGGATCTACTACATGTGTCACATTAGTACCTTGAGGCAAGTAACTTCATTAACTTCACAGACTTCAGTTTCCTGGTCTGTAAAATGATGATAATAATAGTACCTGTCTCATATAGTTGTAGTGAGGATTAAATGAGTTAACTCATTTAAGGCGCTCAGATAGTACCTGGCATACAATATACACTCAATAATTATTGACTATTATTATTATTTGGAGGAGCAGCAAATCACAACTGACCACAAAGACCTCTGAATACTGTTCAGACTATAGGAAACCTTGATAAACTGATAATTTACCTAATCTAAATTGCCTAACTCCGGTCTCCAATCTGCCAATGCTGTCCTCATCCACTGTGAGATTAATGTCCCTAAAGCATGCACAATAACTGGCACACCTTAAATGCTCAATAAATGTTTGTTTGTAATTTCATTCTAAAACTTTCAATTCCCCACTGTCAGCAAATTAACTCCAAAACTTTCTGGCTTTACAATATTTCCCTAGTGTATCCTAGAATGTATATCCTTCCCATCTCCACATGTCAAAATCCCATTCCTATGGACCAGCTGAAAGCCAATACCGCCACAGAATTTTCCATGGGATAGATTCCCTCTATATCAGTTAAAAGTAAACTTCTCCCCCTCTTAAATTTATATTATACTTTACATGTTTCTCTCATGACGTTTAGCATTTCCTACTTTATAATATAGTCGTGTGCTTATTTTTACTCCCTCACTAAAGTTTTTGAAGCTGGATAAATTCTGTTCTATATAAAATTTAGTTACTAAATAACTATTTGTGGAATGGATGAGTAGAAAGATAGATAGATAGATGAACTAATGAATGAACAAGAGAGTTTAAAGGGCACTGCGAAAACAGGAGTGAAAGAGCAAAACTAGATCAATAAACCATGAAGATTCCCAAAATAAAAGCAGTTCTTGGGAATGTACACATTTTGACCACAAATACATACACCAGAGAGCAAATACCTCAACAACTATACATCTTATGGCAGGAATAACTCAATATGCTCTTCTAGATAGGCCTACAGATAACATACACTAACAAAGAGGTCGAGCCACTTTTAACACTGAAACTTCCAAATCTATCTGGGAATTTAAGAGAAAAAGTAACCAAGAACACTAGTATAAGTTCCGCCCTTCTTTACAGCTGGGAAAAAGACAATTTCTTGATTAGAAATTCTACTTCTACAAATCTAACCAGAGATGGATTCTGCCCAATATCCAAACTCTGGGTGGCCTTCTTGTCCAGCTCAGCAATTGAAGCTCTTACCCTTGAAAAGAAAAAGAAATGGAAAGTAAAAGAGTAAAGGTAGAAAGTAAAGTGGGAAAAGCTCTGGTGTAGCACTTAGAAAACTCACTCTTAAAACCCAAGTGCCTTTCTCTCGGCCCAGGACTCTACATTTACTATAACCTGTTAGCCAAATCTGTATTTAAATTCTGACTTCACAGTTTTGAACCAATTATTTATTCTCTTTAATCCTCAATTTCATCATCTGTAAAATGGGGACAACAAATTACCACTTCACAGTGTCACAGTAAGGATTAAGCGAGAAAATGCATGGACTATTTGGCACACGGTTAACCCATTAACTCATTAACGTTAACTATTGTTATTGTTACTACACTAGAGCATTTATGCCCTAGCAAGGCATCAAGTCATCTTTGGTAGCCAATGCAAAGAGAAAAGTCAAGGTAAAGTGAGTGTTATTTAACAGCGCTAAGCCACCAACTCAATGAATAAATCGAATTAGGCTTCAATGGCATTGCTTCAAAAAGGGAAAGGGCAAGAATATTTAATCTTAATATCCATAGTACTATTTAAAATAATCCCTCTCTTTTGGATCATTTGGATTCTGACCATTTCCACCAAACAAAATAATAAGATCTAGTTATTAAACTTTTTCCAGGAACGTCTGGTAGTCAGTATCTTAAATAAATGGAGAAAATTCAAAAAACAGGAGCCCTATGGGGACTGCTTCTAAATTTTGCCAAGGTTGTTATTTTTGTCCAGAAATATCTCTCATCCCAAATGAATACAGAGTGAAAAAGAAAGTGAGCATCTTAATTCTACCCAACCTGCATGCATTTTTAAATACTTCCCAAATAAAAACAAAAAAATGGTCTCAGACCGCATATTTTTTAGTGTGGTCTGGCTAAGAAACACGTGATCCACTTTAGTTTTCCTGAGACATCTTAAGTACCAGAGGGCAGGAATGGGCATGTCATTGAAAGGGATCAGGAGCTCAACAATGAGGGAACCTGGTAGGCTTGAGAATGCCAATAGGTAGTTACGTCTCAGGCTCAGAAAAAGAGTCTAGGTAAGGGTAGATAAGAGAGACCAACTTAAACTATTTAACCATGGACACCAAGCTTTGAACATAAGGAATTAATTTCAGATGTGAGATAGTTTTCCAGATCCTGGCAATAGCCCTAAATGAAAAAGAACTTACCACTTGAAGACAGACAGACTTGTCAGCTTCTTTACACTTGTGGACCCTTGCAGCCTGTTCTGAAGCCTAATCCACAGCACAGTAATCATCTCAGTCTTTGTTAGGAGAATCTACCACCAGGCTCTGCTTACTTTCTAATAAAACCTGCTCCTATGACCCCCTTACCAGGGTCAAAGGAGCCAAGTCAAAGGAAACATGCCTACCAGGATCTCCCCTGGTAGTATCACTATTAAGTGACCTTAGGGAATCCACTTAATAGTTCTCAACTTCAGGTTCCTAATATGTATGTATATAAAAATATCTATTGTTCAGGGTTCTTGTCAAGATTAAGTAAGGAATAAATCTAAAGTAGGTAGGTATAAGCCAGATGCTTAATAGTTTTCTTCTCGTCTCCTTTCATTTTTTTTTTAAGTTGCTCTTCAAATCTTATTCATAAAACAAATTCCATTCTCAGCTTTGGTTTCTTGCTTCACAAAGCATTTGGAATAATCTGTTCTTTAAATACTCAATAGATCCACAAAGTTCTTAATACAGGTTTGCATCTTTTGTTTCTGCTCTAATATAAACAACAACAACAACACTCAATGTCCAAAGATGCCACAGTAAAAACAAGGAATCTGATTGATCTCCATAAGATTAGTGAGTTTTTCTCATTTAGAGCTTAAACCCCCAGTGACCCCTACTGGACAAAAAGATACAGAAGACTGAGTTTTATAACCAAGACAAAGAGATTTTGTGATGGCTTTTATTGTACTGAAATTCTCACACATAGAACTTTCATTACACAAGCTCAAGCTTGCCTCAAAACCCATACCCATCCATAACACAGAAGGCAACAGAAGTCCAGTCTGCTCATTCCATTCACGGGAAACATTATCATCGCAAAGTTGATTGGCTTATTGGCAGCCCCAACTGGATCCCCATGTCCCTAGCTTTGTGATGAGTCCTTATAGAGAAAAGCACAGGCAGAGAAGGAGCAGTCACTGGCACACAACTCCTACCTCTGAATACCCTGCAATTTTTCCATTCCCTGAGCTGACTCACACTCAGCTCGGCCAGAATGCCAGCCAGCAGTTAGGGCTACTACGTGTGCCTGGTGAGTAATGCTTCCCCCATGCATCCTCCCAGATGCTCCTGACTTAAAAAATCATAAAAGGAAATATCAGTAACAGTTTTAAGGGAAGAGAACACACGCCCCATCCTGGAAACATGGATTGTTCCTCTCAGATGCCCTGCAGGGACTCAGAGCTATAGTGAATTCCCCCTCACGGCAGCCAGGTGGCAATGCAGAAACAGGCAAAGGCAAAAACACCAATGAGTACAATAAATCCTGACTCTAAAATCTGGGGACAACAGTTTCTATTTTGGATAAAACCAAAAGTGATGGGCATGAGGCAGAGCCCAATCCAGCCAAGTCGGTTATGGTTCATTCCACCATAAACTACTTGTCTAACAAAAGCTCTGCCTAGTGGAAATTGCAAGCCAACCCCAACATCAGACCATCTGCCATTATTCAGCCTGACACTGTGAAGTAAAACCCTAATGGAAATCAAATCTCAGAGGAAGAGAACAGCCTCTTAAGTAACTGCCCACCCACCCTCAAATGCCCAAAGTAGAGGATGAAGAAAAGAATGGCATCTAGATTTTGATCAGTGACTGGCACACTTGTTATGCATCAGATCTTAGACAATAGTTGTAGTTCAACTTTCTCACAATAGCTATTTCTGGAGCATCTAACTCCTCTGACATGATTCTCTGGAGCTATCTCAAACATTCTGGAAATGACTACCAAGAGCTAGACAACCCAGGGAAATAGAGAATGATCTTTGACAGATAATTTACTTTAAAGATACGTTGGACAATGATCCTTGATGAATCATCAAACAGCAAAACTTTAATTAACTAGGACCTGATTAAATTGGGTCTGTAATCCAAATACATAATATCACTAATTTTTAAAAATTTTCCTGAAACCAGAGCACTTTCAGTACAGCTGCCTACATTGTTTTTTTCTCACCTATAATCCATGAATCCCTGATACGTTGGAAGAAAACTATTATCCAGCTCATTTTAGACAAAACCCAGAATGTTCAAGATCCCGATTTATCAAAAAAAAGAGAAAGAACCTATGACTATTACCTATGACAAAATTACCTAATTACTAAGATCAAAAAAATACGTACAAAAATTTTCAACAAGAATGAAACAAAAGTGCCCTTTGGTTAACCTTGTATTAACCAGAATATTTAATTAAGCATATATCATATTTTATCGCTACATTTAGCAGCTTGAGAATTTGAGAAGGAGGTTATATTTCCAGCTTTGTCCCTAGCTTATTATATGACTGCAGGATCATTTACTCACACTGGATCTGTTTATTCATTCATAAAATGAGTTGACATTCTAGATCACTAAATTCTTTTCCAGTTCTAAAATCCTGTGGTTCTGTGAAATATTTAGTTGCCTAAGTTCTATGTTAATTGTTAAAATAACAAAAATAAAATTACAAAACCAGTCTTATAATGTACTATACTTTAAGAGCTTACAATTTAGGGAAGTGGTATGTGTATAAACAATTACAGCATAAGGCAATGTATGCTGTGTTATCAGGGTGGCAAGACCACAAGAATTCAGTGAACAGAACTTTAGGAATTCAGTCGATGGGATGGTCATTTCCAGCTAGAGAAATTTAAAAATTAGAAAGAAAGGCTTCCATGGATGAGGTATATAAGCTGGGTCTAGAAGAATACGTAGGACGTTAACAGTCTGAAATGAGAAGAGTAGACATTCCAGGAGGGAAGGTGGCATGAGCAAGAAAATGGAAAAAAGAAGGCATGAGTGAAGCTAGAGCACAGGGTTTGTGTATTTAAGAGAGAGAAATTGGAAAGATTTCACTTCTGCCAACTTTAGGTTACATGTAGCCAACTTAACATGCACATTTATCTCCATTTCTTTCTGAAACCTTAGAAAAATGATAATAAAGGAATAAAAATGGCACAAACCCACATGAAAGAAAATATAAACAAAAGTTTGATAACCTGAAGAGTGAATAGATAAATGGTCACCAATTTAAATTTCAGCTTTCTCTTTCTGCTAAGTGCCTGTGGGGAATGAGGGACAATAAGAAACAAGGTACACTGTGCTGCAGGACTCAGTCTCAGGGACTGGAAGCACCAGGTACCTCTGAAGTCTGGTGGGAAGGGGAAGGAGAACTGTAGGGCGAGGCTGAAAGCAAGACCGGTTGAGTGTCTTCAGGCCCTGAGGAGGTGAGAAGTGAGGTGCCTTACTGAAAACAGGGGTATTAAGTGAAATTTGACTTAATGAACAAGCCTCTCCCTCCTGCCTCACTGCCCTGCTTGGCAACCCCAGGGCTCTCGCTGTCTGGCTTAAGAGAGAGGCCCTAGACAGGAAACCAGCCAATTCCTCTCTGAAGAAAAGGATCTCTCCTACCTGGTCATTCATTTAAGAGCACACCAATCAACAAGTCCCACCAATTAGATTTTTAGGGGCTAACTCATAAATATGAAGATCAGCAAAAAACATCAGACATTTTAAGAGAGTCTCTAACATGAAAGACAGAGACTAAAATGAACAAACAGAAACTTGAAACAAATAGAGACAATATTGGATGGAGAGGAAATCATTGAAGGGACTGTAATTAATATCCTCAAAGTCCTAAAGGGCAATATTGCCACAAAACAAGAACGAGTAGTATAAAAAGATGGATGGATGTTCAGAGAATAAAAAAGTTACTCAGAAACAAAAAAATTGCAAAAATAAATAATTCTAAAGAAGTGCTGAAAAACAGAGCTAAGGATCTTTACCATAAACTAGAATGAGAAAGACAGAGAATTGTAGAGGGGGGCAGAAAAACCAGAAGATCCATCAAAGTCCAATATCCAACTAATAGAAAAACAAGAAAGAGAAAATGGAGAAAACAGAAGAGAGGAAATTATCAAAGAACTAATAAATAAAAAAAGAGTGTTTTCAAATAAAACAGACACACAGAGAACTCAACTCAGTAAATTAAAAAAGATCCTCACAATCCTCATCATAATTTTCAGAACACTAGGGATAACAATAAAATCCTAAAACATAGTAAAACTAAAACAAGTCACAAACGAATGTCAGGCACCAGGATGGCACTGGACTTCTCAACAGCAACACTGGAAACTCGGAAGAGGTAAGCCTTCAAAATTCTGATAGAATGTCATTAATCAAATGAAAAGTAGAATAAAGACATTTTAAGATAGGTAAAATCTCAAAAATATTTATCTCTCATGTATCTTTTCTCAGAAAGCTACTCTAAGATATATTCCAATGAAGAGACAGAGTAAACCAAGAAAAATAAAAGCCTGAGATCCAGGCAACATGAGACCAAAGATGGAATAGAGATGAAGGAATTTCCTAGTACGACGGTGAAGGGAAGTCCCAGGATGACAAATTTACTAAATCCTTCAGTTGGAGAACAGATATCTCCTAGGGGATATCTCCAAAGAAAGTGTTGAACCAAAAGATTATTTGATATGTTCCAACATATTTAGAGTTCTCTTAGAGTTTCATGGGAGTGTGGAGATAGGTACATAGAACAGTAAATAAATGAGAAAATAGGGCAATTAGTTCCAGGAAAAAGTTAAAAGGTAGTCAAGAAAGAAAATGTAATTGCAGAATACTATGTAGCTCAGGTTTAAACAATGTATTATAATCACAATAATCTAAGCACTGAATACCATGCAATGGAAAGATGAGGAAGAGGAATTACGTGTGTTAAGGGGGTAGGGATGAAAGAAAGAAAATCTAATCTTTTCTAGTAGGACATCAACAGATAATGTCTAAAACTGAAACATCAAGAATCACTTGACAAGAGTATATTTAAGAAATGCAGTGAAAAATACTAAAAGACACCGCTAAATGACTTGGAAGCAATTTTCAGAGGTGGGGAGGGATGGTACAGAAGATTATTTTTCTTATATACCTCAGTGATATTTGACCTTTTAAAATAAGAATAAATCTAATTTTGATAAAAATAATTTCATGGAAAGTTGGGCTGGATTATGGAAGATCTTGAATGACAAGATGAGTTTGGATTTTATCCTATAGGTGATAATGGGCCCTTAAAAAGTCCTTTTCCTCCCCCACCAAAAACAACAAAAAACCACCTCAAAGATATTCTGAATCCCAGCCCCCATATATCAATTCCCTTAACATTCTAGTTAATTGGCGCATCAAAATAGTTCTCCCTTACCACTGCTCAACCTCTTAATTAAAGGCCTTTCGCTCATAACCAAAGGAAGGGAGAAAGGAGGCAGAACATGTCTGGATCAAGACTGCTCCTGCACAGACTCATCTGACTCAGTGGAATCAGGTGCTGACTTCTGAAACAGCATTATCACAGATTACTCGCAGGGGGGCTCCCAAATCAAGTCCGCCCCAGGGACATTTTTCCCTGGGTTCTTTGGCATTTCAGGTTGAAAGTCTCTTCTAATAATTTGTTACTTCATGGAGACATAAAGGGAGAAGCACAACTAGCACGGAGAAGGAATACTGCTAACTAGGGCCCAGGAAGTCCAGCATCGTTCTTTAAGAAACGAGTTATCAGACTCAGTCCCTCCTGGTTCATGTCCTTCTTACCCTACTCCAAAGATCAATTTTAGTGCCACAGTGTATCTAATAATATTGTCCAAAAACAGAACTCAGGACCAGTCAGAAGGATGCAACAATTAAAGAGAATGCCAAGTAATACGTAAAGCTTTCCTCCTTCCCATTCCAATTTCGGGGGGATTTTTTGTTTGTTTGTTTTTACTTTTTCATCTTGCTTATGATGTATCTTAAAGAGTCAGTATCTTCTGCTTTTTGGTGGTGTCCTATGCTACTTAAAAGTCTGTATCTCCATGCCTGTTTCAGATGAATGATTTATAAAGCATAAAACCTGTAAGTGATAATGTTGTGCCATCTCTCCCCAGATATTCCTCGAGAGACCTAAATCCTGAGGCAGAATACTACCAATAAATATCCCCTTTTGTCTTTTTGTAAACTGCTGATTTAGCCTCCAACCTCACAATGACTCAGACTCTGGCAGTGCTAAGGCACAGAAGTGACCTGGAGCACTCTCTTACAACCTTAGTATAAATGCGAGACTGAATAGCTAACCAAATTTAGTGCTTTGCAATATGAAAAAAAATAACAAAACTTATTTATCCTTCCTCCTTCCTCCTGACTGTAAGTTTCTCCAATTCTGCGGTTCGTCCATAAATATCAGGGAGGGCCCCCAACTCAAAATAAAGAAAGAAAAGGGAGGAGGGGGAGGGGAGGGAAGGGAGAAGAAAAGGAGAGAGAGAGAGAAAGAAGAAAGAAGAAAGAAGAAGAAAAGAAAAGAAAAGAAAGAAAGAAAGAAGAAAGAAGAAGAAGAAGAAGAAAGAAAGAAAAAGAAAGAAAAGAAAGAAAGAAAGAAAAAGAAGAAAAAGAAAAAGAAAAAGAAAGAAGAAGAAAAAGAAAAGAAAAGAAGAAAGAAAGAAGAAGAAAAGAAAGAAAAGAAAGAAAGAAAAGAAAAGAAAGAAAAGAAAGAAAGAAAGAAAGAAAGAAAGAAAGAAAAGTGTGGTTAAAGCAAAGATACAGCTCTTATCAAAACTCTGGACAGAACCAGAGTACTTTTGGCAATAAAGTACCTCAGACGTGACCTCCTGATATCCACGCAAGTTCCTGTATCTAATAAATCGGGGTAAATGCCACACCTCAAGCCACCATGAGCATGTGAGGTTCAATTCCAAGACATAGACCCTACTAGCCATGGGGCTGATGCACAGAATGCAAGAACCCATACACAACACTGCATATAAAATCCATGCCTGGCACAGGATGCTCACTCAGATACAAACACGGTACACCCAAAACAGGCATAGACTTGACCAAATGCTCTGAAGGCACATGAACAGCACTGCCCACACCAGGGCTCATGAGAAAGGAACTAAAAAACAGGTGACGTTTCTTATGATCTATGCTAGTCAATCATTCTGACTGCCCAGGCAACTGCACTATTCGACACCTCCTTCCTGTGCCTCAATCAAGGTTCTTGTCTCCACTTGCTCCTCTGACATCATCCTGTCTTTATATTTTCTTTGAAATTCCTTGGATGAAAAATGAGTCATCTCTTCCTGCCAATACAGGCCTAAATCCCTTCCAGGTAAGTCATTCTTTTAAAGTCAATCCTCTGAGGGCAGGGCACCTCCTAGCGGCTACTCCAGCTACCATTTCCACACCTCCCAGGAAAGAATGCTTCAGACCAAGATCAACAGCCTGCAGGAAAAATGTAAGAAATGAAAGACGTGAGGTTCTTGGCTGAGCTGGGAATGGGACCTGGAACCCAAGACATAAATTATGCATTCCAGTGAGACGCACAGTGAGAGAGTAAGTAAGAACTGAAGTAGGACACAGAGTGTCACACTTAAAACTTAGAAAGGCTTCAACCTCAGAGTATTCACCTTGAAAGGTTTGGTTCCTGATATAAAGTGCCATTAATTATTCTGCAAGAACTGAGTGCAAACCTAATTTCTCACCTTAAAGTGCTGAGGCGACAGTAATCTGCCCAGTACTCAAGACAGTGATGCTCTAACTTCAAGATTCACAGTGGCAGGAATAAAAGGCTGAGTACAAACTGACAAAATACTATTTATACATACAAATCATCCTAAATATTTTTGATAACAGCTTTACTGAATTTAATTCACATACCATATAATTTATCCTTTTAAAGTATACAATTCAATAAATCTTAGTATACTCACAGAGTTGTGCAACCATCATCACTGTGTAACTTTAGAACATTTCGTTACCCTCACAAGAAACCCTATATCCATCCATTAGCACTCACCATTCTACCATTCTACTGGCAACCACCAGTCTACTTACTGTCTCCATGAATTTGCCTATTCTTTATAATGAATTTATACAATATATGGCTTTTTGTGTCTGACTTCTTTCACTTAGCATAATATTTTCAAGTCTGATCCATGTTAGCATTAGTACTTCATTTAGAATGAATATTTTATTCCTTTTTATTGCTGAGTAATATTCCATTGTATGAATATGCCACATTTTGTTTATCTATTTATCAGCTGATGGATTTTGGGTTGCTTCCACTTTTGAGCTATTATGAATAATGCTGCTATGAACATCTGTATACAAGTTTTGTGTGGCTATACGTTTTCATTTCTATTGATGTATACTTAGTGGAATTGATGGGTCATGTGGCAACTCTAACTTTTTGAGGAACCGCCAAATTGTTTTCCAAAGCAGCTGCACTATCTTACATTCCTGACAGCAGTGTATGAGGGTTCCAATTTCTCCACATCCTCCATGTGTCTTTTTGATTATAGTAGCCATTCTAGTAGGTATGAGATGGTTTTGATTTGTATTTTCCTAATGACTAATAATGTTTGAACATTTTTTTCATGTGATAATTAGCTATTTACATATCTTCTTTGGGGAAATGTCTATTCAAATTTTTTGCCTATTCTCTCATTTGTGGGGTATTTTTCACTTTTTTAATAGTATGCTTTGAAGCACAAAAGTTTTTAATTTTTAACTTTATTTCTAATTTTTATTTTTTATTATTATTTATGCCTACAGCACCTGGTCTTCCTAGGTGGTCTCCCATTAAAGTACTAACCAGGCCGGACCCTGCTTAGCTTCCAAGATCAGATATCGGGCTTGTTCAGGGTGGCATGGCCGTAGACCATAGACCATGGCTCCACTGGGGCGCAAACCCAGGACCTTCTGCATGTAAAGCAGGCGTGATAACCACTACACTATGGAACCACATCCAAAGTTTTTAATTTTGATTAAGTCCAGTTTGTCTATTTTTTTCTTTTTCTTTTGTCACTTGTGCTTTTGGTGTCATATTTAAGAAACCATTGTTTAATCCAAGGTTGCAAAGATCTCTAAATTTTATCTTAATAGTTTTATAGTTTTAGCTCTTACACATAGGTCTATGAGCCATTTCGAGTTAACTTTTGTATATGGTATGAGGTAGGGGCCCTATTTCATTCTTTTGCATATGGATATCCAACTATCCCAGTATAATTTGTTGAAAAGACAATTCTTTCCACACTGAATTGTCCTGGCACCTTTGTTAAAAGTGAATTGACCATAAATATACAGGGTTATTTTTGAACTCTTGATCTATTTCATTGATCGGTATGTCTATCTTATGCCATTATCACATATGGTTGATTACTGTAGCTTTGTAGTGAGTTTTCAAATTGGAAAGTGTGAGTCCTCCAATTATGTTTTCTTCTTCAAGATTATTTTGGCTATTATGGGTCCCTTGTGTTTCTATATGAATTTTAGGAGCAGCTTCTCAATTTCTACCAAAAAAAAAAGAAAGAAAGAAAAGCCAGTAGAAATTTAAGAAAGGTTGCATTGAATCTATAGATCAATTTAGGGAATATTGCCATCTTAACAATATTAAGTCTTCCAATTCATGAACACATAAAATAAAAAGCAATCTGAGCCACACTGTTTTCTGATATTTCGAGACAAAAATACTCAAATTTCCTTACGCCCTTTCAAATACTTAGCACACTGAAAACACGAGATTTGAGGATCCCTCCCCCCAAAAAATAATATGCTAAAAGCCACAAAGTATCTTTCAATTTCAAAGCAACAAATTATGCTTTGTTTCCAAAACAACCTAGCACTCAAAGACCTAAGACCTAGAGACTTAGTCAAGCATAGCTGGGGCTGAGAAGGGATGGCAGAGGCTTCGTGATGTGCCAGGCCCCACTGGCCTTGGCTTATTCCACTTTAGTAAAGAAAAAAGTATGGAATAACCATGATCCATTTCTCTACCACAAATGCCTCAAATATGACAAAATAAAGTGTTCAGAAATTATCTCATATCTTCTTTTATGCAAATTGGCCACAAATCATTCTTGAGGGAAATGAAATCTTTGCATCAGTACTAGGATAGGGAACCAGAAATTTTATATAAAATGGACTTGTTTGTAACAATCTGGTTAGAAGAGGAGAGGCAATCATATTAAGTCTTAATCCAGCATTTATATGACAAACACTTCATTTAAATTTATATATTGTGGCCGGGGTGGTAGTGGTGGAGATTATGGGGGTGCTAAAGGCCCTCTTAGCTCTCCTTTGGGTTGCTGCTACACCTACCAGACTAGAATAAAGACAAAGAACAGGATAATTTTATACATTAATATATAAACTATACAATTAACATTATGTAGTTAAGTAGGCAAAAAGCTAACCAAAGGCACTCACTTTAAAGCCTAGCATCAACTCTGACCTTTTCAATCACACAGCAAAGCTCTCACTTTCAAACATAATTAAATGCCTACTATATGTGCCAGGCAATGATCTTTACATACATAACTCTAATGCTCTCTAATTCCTACTCTTTCAGGTAGGAACTGACACTCCCATTTTACAGAAGAGAAAATTGAGATTTACAGAGACTAAGTACTTGTCCAAGATCACACAGCTAATAAGTAGCAGAGCTAGGACTTCAACTCAAGCATCTTCGATTCCTTATCTGGTGCTTTTCCCATTAGTCCAGTGGCTTTCCAAATATTCCAAATCTCTTGTCCATGCTTCATACCAAGACTTCAAGGAACAAAAGACACAGAAGGGCAGCCAAGTCCTACTCCAACTCTGTTCTGAGTGGAACTGGTTTTCCTAGACCAATTAAAGTGAGTGCCTTTGGTTAGCTTTTTGCCTACTTAACTACATAATGTTAATTGTATAGTTTATATATTAATGTATAAAATTATCCTGTTCTTTGTCTTTATTCTAGTCTGGTAGGTGTAGCAGCAACCCAAAGGAGAGCTAAGAGGGCCTTTAGCACCCCCATAATCTCCACCACTACCACCCCGGCCACAATATATAAATTTAAATGAAGTGTTTGTCATATAAATGCTGGATTAAGACTTAATATGATTGCCTCTCCTCTTCTAACCAGATTGTTACAAACAAGTCCATTTTACATAAAGAGGGTGATGGGGGAGAGGGACAGAGAGAGAAATATGATTAAAGACAAAGATGGACATCATTAAAGAAGTGTGTGTGGGAGTTCACCTTGCAGCTAAGAAGGAACCTGAATAAAAGCAAGCGGCCCTGGTCAACAAAGAGAAGATGACTTTTTTTCCTGATGATTTCCATTTCTCCCCTGCAAACAGAAGTTAAAATATCATTTAAGCACTGCTTAATCATTCTCCAGAAGTTCACTGTGGTTTAACTTATTATATTCTGACAGCATCCAGCATGATCCTAGAAAACCCTGGAAGGGAACTAAAGAGACCATCAAGAGATTGTCCCAAGTTGGGCTAAAGTTGACAAGAAAGCAGAAGAAAACTTTCAATAAGCATAAGGCTCTACTTTATCAAGCCGGAAGTTTTATATTAAGTTCACAGGCCACCTGTTCTTTCAGCTTCCCAATCTGACACCTAATTCATGCCATGGCCATGGCTCACTGAATAAGACGCCAGACCAGAATTTCACTCCTGAGGGCTAGGGCTTTAAGACTACTGGAATGTGCCTAGTAAAGCCTTGGGGGTGTCTGGGCAGCTGAAAGCCTCCACGAGGGAATTCAGTAAGGACAACTGCTTTCCCTCAACCCGAGGTTGTGAATTTAAAAATAAACTTCAGTGACCCTTATGCCTTAAGAATTATTTGGGAAAGAATGTTGTTGAATCCAGCAACTATTTGTCCCATTGGGGTGAACCAGAGAGAGGGAAAAAGAAAGAAATGCTTATACCTCTCTCAAGGAGTCTGATAGGACAAAAAGATGAGAGAAATCCCAAGTCGGCTTTCCCAAGAGCAAAAGCTCATAAACTACTATATGTAGTCTATTTCTAAATGACTTGTATTTTCTGATTTTAAGAAGGATGTTAGAGCACGTGCAGCATCTGTGAGGTACTGAGATTATGTTCAGTACGTAAAGTATTTTTAAAAGGAAAAACTACAGTGTATCTGTAAAGCAGTTCACTTGCAGGCCCTCTGTGCTCTGCCTGTCGTACTGGGGAAAAGAATTTGTACATAGAAGGCAGTGGGGAATAACGGTTTCCCTGACAGCCTAGATACTGTGGAAATCCCCTTCTCAGTGATCCCATTTCTCAACTTGATTAAAATAACTACCACCCAGATTCTTGGAAATTGCCATTTTCCTTATTCAATTGGGAGCTTTATCACCATGGCAGTGCAGCTTTTCTTTACAGCTAAAGAGCTACAGGATTTCAGCATTATTCTCACCCAAATGATTCTTAAGACTTGACGGTCACTGGGAACAGCCTAAGGGCACTTTAGAAGGCAGTGGCTCTCCCATTCACTATAGCTGCTGGTAGATACAGCAAAGTAAACAGTGCATAGAGCAGAACTGAGATGTTTCCACAAAATCACCTCGTGGAGCTGACTCTCTGAAAGGTTATATTACCAATGCCAATTAGAAACTGGGCACAGGGCCTGCAGTCCTACCTTTGTGCACACAAATCCCCCTACCACTACCACCTTCCCTCTCTCCGTTAGCAATAAAAATGTTATAAATGACATGTGGGGTGGCTCCCTCTCTGATGTTCCTTTTCGCACAGCAAAAGGATGACAGCCAGGGCCTAATGTAGCTATTTGTACTTTAACCACCAATCTGGAAAACTGTTACATAAGAAATTGTTAGGTAGTCCAACACCTGAGGCTCCACAAGTCAATCATGGTTATTGACGTTTTTGTTTTATTGGAGGGTTTTAGTGGTTCATTTTTCTGTGTTTTGTTTTCTCTGGGGCAAAGGAGAAATATATGGGCTGGAACTAACCCATTTCCCTTCCTTAGGATTGAGAGGGCAAGGACTACAGTTTTGACCTTTGTTACAATGTGATGTTTTAAAGCAACAAAAGCTGAAGGAGCTGACAATACTTAAGGGACAGGTTGGAGCAGGGTAGCAATGACCAGAACAACTGTATGCCCTTCCCTTCCCAGCCAGAAGCCAGAGGCTCCTACTGCCTCAATGTCTGAAAACACTTAATGCATAAACTTCTCCCAAGCCTGATGAATTGTGTGATTTACATGCAGCAAGGGCTATCCTTTGCAAATCATTTTTCTAATTTTTTTTTTTTTCTGATAGCCCCCACTGCTCAAAAGAAATAGTTGAGAGGGAGAGAGGAAGAGAGGGGAAGAGAGGAGAAGATAAGGGGAGAGAGGGGGAGAGAGTTTAATGCTTACCAGTAGATTGTAGACGGAAAAACACTGGGAAGAAAAGGGAGGAAAGAGTATAAAGAACCCCATTTCTTTCAGTGAGTCAATACAACTGGACCTTGAGACCCAGGAAAAACCCCACCTTGACCTATCTGAGGACCAAACTAGCATTCAGTGCCTTGTATTTGGGGATTGTTCCTAGGTCCCAATGAACGGTAACACTATCCCCTCCACATCTGTGACCAAATAGGACAAAAGAAATTATAGCCTCACTGAGGTATCTCTCCAAATACACATACTACCTTCTTTACTCAAGTTAAGACAGGGGTACTGCAAACCCCTTGAACACAGGGGCCAAGTATGTATTCCCCAGCACCTAGTCCTTTGTCTACAAAGAGTGAAATTCGATAAATGTTTGTTGACCTTAAAACTGCCCTTCTGTGTTCCAGCTGATTCCTACGCAAACCCTCACCCTCCCAGAACTACGGTCACCCATCTCCCTTGTCTCAAACCTCTAGGCCAGTGACAGTGATTCCCAGTCCTCCAAGTAGTATAACACAACTCTAAGTTTCCAGACTACCCCAAGAGATTTCAAACACATCTTTGAAATGGAGCTAATTTTAACCCTCTTGAAGTTCATATTGTCTAGCATTTTTAAGGAAAGGAAATGAAATCAAACTAAACAAAAGAAAAGTCACAATTCCCTGAAGGCTGGGAAAAAGGGAGAAAAAAAAACAGTTAAAAGTTCTTACAAAGGACTGCTCCTATTCAAGGCTTTGAGGGCAAGCAATGTGATTCAGAGGAAAGACTATATGTCAGGAACCTGGGTCATGGTTTCAGCTTGTCATTAACCATCTCTGTGACTTGGGGAAAGTGTCCTTTGACCTCTCTGGGTGGGCTCTGCTCCTCATCTATCACTTTAGAATACTATGAATTTGGGGTTGATCCAAGAACCAACTAAATATCCGGAGCTAAATCAGTGTTGGTTAATAGATATAACAAGAATTCATTTCTAACTGGCCCAGCACAAGCAGAAATTTTCTACTGGAAAATGACCTAAAGAGGGAAAGTCTTTCCTAATGAAGGAAAGAAAGGACCTTCTATACAAGGGATAAGAATCAAAAGTTAGTAGAGGACCTGAGAGGAAAGTAAAAGCTATGACTACAGAATTTAAATGAAGACGACTTTAGAGGTCTTCCCCTCCCACTCATTCTCTCTCCTTACCACTCTTTCAAGAATCCTGAACTCTGAAAATAATTAAGAAATGCAACACACCGACACACAAACAAGCATTCTAGACAAGAGAACTGCCGAGAGCTATAAAACTGGTTTAGAAGAAGAAAATAAGAATTTACAAAATGGAATAAGACAAAAAACAAAAAAGTATATATAGGAGAATCACAACACACTTACATTTAACCACACGAATTTGACCAGAGAAATAAATTAAACACATGCAGAGATTTTCTCACAACTCCACTAGATGAAGTTTTACACCAAGGTGAGGTTATGTCCTGGGGTGAACATGAGATGAGAGGACATGAATCCGAGACGTCAGCAAGTCTCAGTTCCCATGTGCCTCTCACACTGTAAGCACCTGAATTATGAATATGATTCTAGTACTTGAGATTACTTATTTTCATCTAAAATATCCCCTAATTACAGGCCAACTATACACAAACCATGTTTATATACTTGATTGATGGGTCACTTAAAATATTTTTCAAGGATAATTTTGATTATTTGGGATTTTCACTTTATGTGCTGACTTTAGAGCCTAACTTCCTGCAAGAGGTAAGATGAGACTTCACCTTGTGCGGAGGAGAAGGAGAAAGAAAACACAGATGTGGAAATCCTTCCTAAATGCTAAAGACAATATAGAAAAGGGCAAGAAAGAGACAACAAACTTAAATTTCTGGGTCGCTTCCTTAGCCCCTACAACTTGGGAAAGGAGGTGGTAGCTTATAAAAGAGCCCAGAGGCGTAGGGTAGATCATTCAGCAGATCTCTTACTCACGGCCAGGGAAATACAGTGGCCAAGCACTTGCTCAGACCTTCCACTAATGACACTCCTAGCCCTGGTTCTAGAGTCACTGTGACCAGCCCAGCCCCAAGGATACCCGCTTCTTCCCTAACTACTGTATATTTGGAGGACCAGGGCCCCCTCCTCTACAGCTTGGTTCACGCTCTCCTGGAATGCAAGAAACCTCACTACCCTCAGAGACTGAGAAAATGGATAACTTCCTGTAGTCATGACCACTCCCACTCCACAAATAGGAACTGCTTTGTCAAAGAGTAATAAGTTCCTCCTAATGAAATAGATTCCCTTGCTGACATTCAACTAAGGAGACACTGAGCCTCTATGATGTGTCACATAGAGAATAAACCTGTGCCTTTGCCTCCAACTAGTAAAAATATGCTGCCTAATGTGAACATTTAGACTAACAAGGCAAAGGCCTGACTCTGCTAGCCCTAGAAAGCCACATTTGGAATTAGTGATCAGGAAAATAAAGCTACACTCAACATTTGCCATAGATTATATTTACTGAAATAGTCGTTGATATTTCCTGAGCACTTACTTAAGTGCCAGGCATAGTTCTAAGTACTTTCTACATGTTATTAACTCATTCAATTCTCATTACAATGCAGTGAAAATGGTCCTATTCTAACCCTCACTTTCAAGCCGAGAAAATCTGGCCTAAAAAGAAAGGTTAAGTAACTTGCCCAAAGTCACACTAAATGGTAGAGCAGGGTTCAAGTTCAGATCAGCCCTACAGGTCCTTCGGGAACTACTGTTTTGGATTGATTTCATAAACACAGGAAGAAAGGCTAGTAAAAGCAGTCACCAAAAATTGGACAGATTTTACTGTTTTTTTTTTTCTTTCTTTCTTTCTCCCATCTCTGCATAAATGAGTGGTAAAGCATGATTAAGTCTCTCCAAGTTCTATTTTGCTATCTGTCCTTGCCCCAAATCCCTCAAACAACACCTTCAGCGGCTCTGAAGTCTTCCCACAGCAGCTTAAGAAAAAAAGAGACAGAAGAAGGCCTTAATCAAAAGCCCTTTTCTTCTGGCAAACAAAAGGCCTTGGTATTTCCACAGACAGACTAGTTTTTCTTAACCCTAACCAAAGATTCTTTGGCAGAGAAAGAAATATGAAAATGTTAGGCTTGGGGGAATGGCTTGTGCTTTAGGCTTTTGTGTCCCACTCAGTAAAGCCAGCCCACTGAAACACAAACCAGCGGCCCCTCAGTAACTCTAGGCCAATTCAGTCAGCTCCAGGATCTAGGGAGAAAGAGAGTAGAGTCCCCATTCCTGATGGTCTAACCTCTTTCTCCCCACCCCTTCCCCTGAGAGTTAAATCGTTATAAAAGTACACTAGAAATAAAATACATTTGAAGATACAGACACATAACAGATCAAATTCAGATAGTGAAAAAAAAGCAATGAGGTAGGGGAAGAGGACAGAAGGCCTCGCTTCCGTGCTTCTCATCCCAAATAAACAATTCAGAGTTTAAGCACTTTCCTAAGTAAACTGTTAGGACCTGGCAATTGTTTCAAGGGCTTAGTCCACTCAACACTGGGTTTCAGAGGCATAGTGTGGCACTGAACGGCCTTAAGTGGTCGACATTTTCCCAACAGGGTAGAGAGAAATTAAGTCTATTTTATATAATAGACCAGTAAGGGGGAAAAAGGAAGGGAGATAGTCTGCCAGAAGACAAGCAGGCCTAATCCCAGATACAACTAGATCAAACTCAGAATCTGTGACGCTCCATTCTTTGCATGAGCATAATAGCATTACTATAGCAAAGTGCCAGAAGCATTTACACCTAGTCAACAGCACCCTCCCCTTGCTGTCTTGCCCAGGATATTATGAACAAAAACCAGTATGAAGACATCTCCTAGCAGCCAGGTCTCTATTACAGTGGGGAACAAGAGTAGCCAGGTATGAGGAGTCTCAGTTGGTTTAGAAATCCCCTGCAGTGAGCAGCCCAAATTAATGTGTGATTACTATCTATAATGGTACCAATCCCCCAAGGTATTAAACCATGACGTAATAAGGCGCCATGTGGCTCAGATTCTGAATCATCTCTGACTACCCTGGAAGTAGGTCCTACTTGCTCTCAGGCAGTATCAAAGGTCAAGAGAGTAAAAGGCACTGCTCAGCCAGGCTCAACCGATGGCGAGTTTCCAATGTCTGGCATATAGTAGGTTCTCATATATATGTTGAATGAATAATGTATAAAACATTTAATCTTCAACTGCTATAATCAGTTCCTTCCTACACCCAAGGAGGTAGGAGTGTCAGAGAAGAATTCTAGACGGTAGAAAGAAAAACTTTTCTTTTCCCTGGCAATCAAGCTCTTCTGTGCAAAGCATAATGCTCCCTTCTATATAAAATTCATTACTCAACTGTTCTCTCACAGAGAGGGATAACAGGCCACACTATCCTGATCACGTACAATGGTTCTTCTGCAGCTGGTATGCAACATACAGAGTCCTCTGAAAGATGGCAGAGTATAGTCAGAGAGATGTCCACTGTAGCAGTTTTTGTAACAGCAACAAGTTGGAAACAACCCCAACAGGCAACAATAAGAGAACGGCTAAGTAAAGCCATTATCAAAATTACAACTTAATAACTTATGACTATAAGGAAACACTAAAAAACTTATTTGTATATGTTACTATGTGAAAGATGCCAGACACAAAGGCCACATGTTATATTATTCCAATTATATGAAATTCCACGATGCAAAGCAAATTAGAAAACAGATTGGTGGTTGCCAGGGCCTGGAGGAGGAGGGTGCTGAGGACGGTGCTGGGGGCGCGGGTGGTGGGGAGGTGGATGGGGAATGACTACTTAATGTACAGGATTTCCATTTGGAATCATGAAAAAATTCTGAAACTAGATAGCCGTGACAACTGCACAACCCTGAAAATGTACTTAATGTCAAGGAATTGTATTTTTTTATATGGTAACAATAATAAATTTTATGTTATATGTATTTTACCACAATAAAAAATGGATTGGAAAAAATATATATACGGACCAGAATTACAATTATGTACAAGTAAACATGGACCAGAAAGGAACACAGACAAATCCCAATATCTGTTAAATTAAAATGGGACTTAATTGATGCTGGACAATAAAAATCAGGAAAGAAAAATAAAAATGCCAGAAGCACACAGCCAACCCTAAAGCCATAATCACAAGCCTACAAATAAGTGCCTACCAAGTGGAGGACAAGTTACATAGCTCACAGAGGCGCCAGAACAGCAGGTGTGTGTGCTATGGGGTAAGGAAGAGAGGTCTCAGGCCCTCTGCAGCCCAGTACTCTCTAATCCCCCTTAAAAACACTCCCTAGGGCAGAGGAACCATCTGTTTCAACAAAGCCTAGAGCCCTATAAGCATATTAACTCTTTCAGTGCTGACCTCCTACAGATGGGCTTCACCCCATATTAAGTGCTTTTAATTTTTAAAATGCCTCTAAATGTTAGAACATAAGCTCTCCAATGGAAGAGATTTGACCTGTTCTCTTACATATCCTTAATGCCTAGAATAAATTGATATTAGTGGGTACTCGATGAATGATTTTCTGACTGAATCCATTAAATGTCTTTTCCCTACAATAACTGTTTCATCTATGCCTTATTTTCTAAAATCTCCCTCTTGTCATTTGTCCTCAGAGTCCAACCTGGTTTCCTCAAATTCATTTGACCAATCAATATCTGTCAGCTTACAGTACAGTATAACTAATCTCACTGTGTGATTTATTGCTGGATCCCAGTGCCTAGCACAGTAAGCATGGCAGGTGCTCATACATATTTGTCGAATGAAAGAATGATTCACTTTAGTCACCACACCTTCTAAGTGCTCAGTAATAAGCACTTAAACTTGATTAGATATGAGCTAGGTCCTGTGAGAGTTGCAGAAATATAACGCCCATGAAACAGTCTCCTCAAAAAGCTTATAATTTTAATAGGAAGACAAAACTAGAATGTGGAAAGTGATATGTCAACATGAACAATGATAATCAAAGTCTTCCTGGAGAAGAAAGACCTGAAGTGGAAAAATGGAGAGATTTCAGTTAAGTGTAAAGACCAGGGCATTCCAGATAAAGAGAACTGCACAAGAAAAGGCCAGAGGAGAGAATGAATGAAGTACTTCAAAGCACAATGGAGAGATGGACTTGTTTGGAGCTAAAGGTGTTCTAGGAAATTATGTGAGACAAGCCTACATAACTGGAGCATGTCACAGCATGAAAGGTCTTACTTACTTTGGGTAATAGAAAATACTACAAAGTAGCTGGTAGTGTTAACTGGAAGGGAGAAACAGGACACAGCGAACAAAATATGAGGTAATTGCAGTAATTCAGGCATGAGGTGATGAGTGACTAGAGTCATGGCAAAGGGAATGGGAAGGAAAGGGCAAACTTAAGAGAAATTCTAAAGAAACAAAAGAACTTGATGACAGATTAAAAATGAGGGTTGATGAAGAAAGAAGAGTCAAAAATATCTCCAGGGTTTCTGATCTCGGACACTGGAAGAATGTGAGCACAACTGTCAAAAATGGGGAATAAAGGAAGAGAGCCAAGTCTCAGCTTGGTTTTGAAAATACTGAGTTCGTGGTGATATCCAAGTATAGATGTCCTGTAGGCAGCTGGAAAAAAAGAGACTAAAAATCAAGAAATTTTTATGCCCACAATGAAATATTATTCAGCCTTAAAAAAGGAAATCCTGTCACATGCTACAACATGGATGAACTTGGAGGACATTATGCTAAGTGGAATAAGCCAGTCACGGAAGGGCAAATACTGCATGATTCCACTTATGTGAGGTATTTAAAGCAGTTAAACTCATAAAAGCATAAACTCGAATGGTGGTCGCCATGACGGGAGAGAGGGAAAAATGGGATGTTGTTGTTGAGTATAGAGTTTCAGTCATGCAAGATGAAAAAGTTCTAGAGATCTGCTGACAACCAACATGCAAAGAGCTAACAAAACTGTACCATACATGTAAAAAATTATTAAGAGGGTAGATTTCATGCTATGTTTTTTGCTACAATTTTTAAAAACACCTAAAAAACTGAGAGATTTTAAGCAGTAGAAGACAGATGCGGGATTGCGCGATTTAAAAGAAAAACTGAAGCCAGAAGAACTGGCTAAAGAAAGAAAGGAAGGTCAGGAGTAGCATAATAATAATGCCAGTTATGTTTGTACCATGTGTTTATGTGCCAGCACTGTGTTAGAATCTTTCCCTACGCCATTCCATTAATCCTAATAATTTTATGTGAGAGATATTATTACCCCCATTTTACAGATGAGAAAACTGAAGCTCAAAGAAAGTGAGCCACTTACCCCAAGTACCATAGACACTTGGATTTTAACCCAATCCAGCCCGGATCCAAAGCTCGTGTTCTTCCAACCTCACCACACTGCTTCACTCCTCAGGAAACTACCAGAGTAAGAGTCAGAAGGAAGAAAAGACCCAGCAAAGGCAGACAAACAGCAATCATGATGGGTAAAGGAAAACTAAGAAATTCTCTCACTGAAGCTAAAGTAAGAGAATATTTTAAATAGGCAGGGAAATAATCAACAGTGTCAAATGCCAGCATTCCCACACAAAATGAGGTCGACATTCCAAATCCACCTGTAAAGGGTCACATAAAAAAGCCCTGGGCCAGTATTGAAGTCCAGAGAATTTCAAAGAAACACAAGCCCTAATCAGAGCTAAATGGGCTTCTTTTCACCCTCTTATCACTGACAGACACGTGAGGCTGCCCATCACCCCACTACTCCATAGGCATCATGCTGAAGAGGATCATCTGACCAGTCCCAGGAAATACCAATCCAAACACAAAGCATTGCACAACACTAGGCTGGGTTCAACTTGAGCTGTGGGAGAGATGGGATCTCCACCCCAGCTATATAGTTCAACGTACATTTTGTTTCTAAAACCAAACTTCTTTTTGAAAGATTTCATATGCTTGCTCTCTTTACCTCTTCTGTCATCCTAGACAAACTAAAATCAGATACATACTGGTTTACCTGCAGCCCCACTTCCCTATTAAGCGATCTCTTATACTTCTGCCAGTTATACTTCTTCCTCACACCAAAAAAAAAAAAAAAATACACACACACACGTATATAGTTTATGTCATTCCTCTGCCTTAAAAATATCTAGTGTCCTGAAATGCCTACCATTATTCCTTAGCCCTTTATAACAAAGACTCAACTTTCCATTCCAGCTTCATCTCTCTCCCTAAACAACTACCCATTCTCCCCAGCTTCCTACTTTATAATACTTCTCATGCTTCCCCACAGGAAACAGAGACTTTCATGAGTCTATTCCTTTGCACAACCTGCTGTCTTCCCAGAACACCTTTTCTCCCTTAACTGGCAAACTCCTACCAACTTCAAAATTCAGCTCCAACATTAATTCCACTGTAAAGTCTTCCAAATCATCCACCATGCTGCCCCTAGTAATCACTCCATCTTGTTCTACAGCACTTTGTTCATATTTCTATTATGGCACTTGCCATAAATATATGTTACAAATATATATGTTTCCTCACTAGACTGTATATAGGACTGACAATCCTTCAGGGACAGGGGCTGTCATTAATCTTTGTATCTCCACTGCCTTGCTTAGGGTCTGGCATACAGAAGGTTCCCAATGAAAGAAAGGAAGGAGAAGGATACAGCAACTTCCAGCGAAAGATACAAGAAGCATGGAACATTACCAGGGAGTGAAGTAGTTAGTTGATAACGAACTGTAAAAAGTGATCTTTCAAATCAAAGGACTTCAAGATACATCAAACCAGAAGAGGTTCTTGCTACTCCACAATGAACAAAAGATGCTGTTTAGCAAGTGGTGTGCATTCAGAAGGAGCATCTCCAGTTGCTGTAATGAATAACACATACAATTAGGATTACTAGCCTGGAGTTTCTCCAGAACAGACAAAAGAAACTGAGGCAGAATATTGCAGATAAGAGCCTTAACCCCTTAATACTAAAGCCTACTTCAAAAAAAAAAAAAAAAAACTCAAGACCAAGGATGGGAAAAAAGTGATCATTTATTTATACTTTCTTAGGCATAAAAGCTCCCTCTTTGAGGAAAGATAGTGTAACACTCATCTCCAATTAACAAAAACCACAGAACTATCCCTACACATTTGAGAGTCCAGAGTGCTAAGCATTACACCATGGAACCCCATATTCCTCACACATTTCAAACCAGCAGCAAGAAAGGACAACCTCAGTGTGAACTTGTGCTGATGCCCCTCTTCGGCCTCTTCAGTGACAGGAGTAAGCCTAAAAAATATACAATTAACAAGAGGATAAACTTAAACAGTACAAAACTGTTAAGCATCCAGACAAGTACAGGATTTACTCAGAGTCTACAGGTGCCTAGTGCTGAAAAAGGTGTTGGCAGGTCTCACCCCAGAAGCACTCAGACTCCCAGATTCCTTGTAGTGAAGTGAATTGCCCCATTGTGATAGGTTTGCTTAAGGGCTCTGGGAATAGGAGGAGCTGACAGTTCTCACTGTAAAGGATGCAATCCTGTTGGTGACTCAAGCCACTTTCCACTATCCTGGCTGCTGCAAAGGCATTCTTATTGACCCTCCTGCACACAAAGTCCCACACATGTGCCTCCTTCTCTCAGGCCTCAAGCTAATCTCCAAATGCCCACAGTCAGTCTAACATCAGTTAGAAAATCTCACACTGTCTGCTCCAGGATGTCAATTCCAAGTCAGTCTAAGTAACAGAAGCTGATTTGTACTTGACTACAGTATATTGATTTAAACACACAGCACCAATTCCACTTCTTCCAGAGGCAGACACCTACCCACAGCAAGACGACATAGTAGAATTTGTCAATCTATTATATCAGGTTAAGCTGGCCCAATTTACTAGCTAGGGGCTAACGCATTAACAGCAGGAAAAGAAAAAGAGAATCTCAACGTCATACTAATCTGGGATTTCAATATGGTATTTCTAAACAGCACTGATTAGGTCATTCTTGGTACCGCAGTTTCCTGATCAACAATGACGAATCTCTCCCAGTACAAGAGGAAAAGGTACTATGGTTGGGAGGATCAATGAAGCCATTTAAATGTCTGGAGCTTCTGGGAGAAAAGCTTCAGAGTAAAACAGTGCAGTGATGTGATGATGACATGTGGGAGCTGCTGACTAAGTAAAAGAGACACTTGGCACCTATCCCATGATGAAATTAACTGGATAATAAAACATCTGAAACTAGCTGGCCATTAGGCCTGAAGATAGGGCTGTCCCTAGATATCAAGGGGCCAAGAGCTAACAGAGAGGTATTCATAGTGTTACAGGTAACTTTTAAAAGTGAAATAAAGTTCAAAACCAACACCTAGAGCTTTGAATATATGTATTAAGACCAGTAATTCCATTTATAGAAATCTATCCCAGAGATGCACAGGAAAAATTACTTATAAGGATGTTCACTATCATGTTATGGTAGTGAAAAATTAGAAATGCACATGCCCACAACTGGGGAATGTTAAAGAAATGATCCTTCCACTTGAGGATTGGCTGTTAAAAAATGATGTTATAGACAACTACTTTTAAAGGCACAAAAAAATGCTTACAAAATAACAAAGAACAAGAGAAAGAACTGTATTACAACAATAATAAATATATAAAAACAGCATTTTATATAGATATGGATAGAAAAAGACTAAATGGAAATACAAGAAAATATTAACATAGTAATCTGTAGCATGTAGGTAGGTTTTGGTGGTGTTTTGTTTTTTGTTTTTCCATGCTTTCTATAAGGACAAAATAGTGCATCTACTTAATGGCAGGGGCAAAAAAAATAAAATCTGTTTTTTTCCCCTAGCATTCTCCTTTAGCCACATTGAAGAGAGAAAAGAACATTCCCACCCCCCAAAAAAGGACTTTCCTCTCAGGTGTGAAGGCTTGTCCTGCTTGCCCAGACATGGGAATAGGGGCCAGGCTTCTAGGTTGGATGACTAAGTGGATGTCCAAAGTAAAGCTAATAAGATAAAGATGATGTGACAAACATATCAGAACTAATGGAACCAAACTGAGTGCATGCCTTCTCATTAGTTACCTTGTTCAATTAACAATGTTGCCGCTGCCCAAAATATACCTGGAACCTCTCATGAGGAACTGCTTACAGACTAGTACCATCTTTCGGATGTTTTCAAGAGCAGTACATTTCCATTCTTTGAGAATGAATTTAATGTTTCAAAACAGCCAGTCTTGGAAAATATCATTTTCTGACCAAAAATTAGGTATGGCTATAAAATGACTACAGAGTTTTTTATGGGAGTCATAATCTGGCACTGAAGAGAAAAACCACAAAAAGAGGTTTTATAGATTTATACAGCACAGGCAGCATTGTCAGAGTATTTTTTTAACCTCTTGTGTTGACTACTGAAGGACATTGAGATATATGAGTTTAGTTCAATTCCTCAAATGTTTCTTAATATGTACCAGGCAGTATGCTAGATGAGGAAGATAAAAGAATAAATGAGACACAGTTCCCACCCTTAGCAACAGTATATAACTAACGTCTCCTGGGCTCTTGCGCCCTACCAGGTGTTCAATTTACCATTTCATTTAATCCTCACAACATCTGGAGGTAAATTCTACTATCATCCCCATTTTACAAATGAGAAAACTAAGGCTTACAGAAGTTACAGAAAACTTGGCCCAAAGAGTAAAGACTAGCAGGAAAATTAAATGTTTAATAAAACAACTTTAACAGTGTGATATGCTCTAAAGTATGTTTAAAGTGCCGTGACAACACAGATGAATAAAAAAGAAATAATTCTACCTAGGAACACAACAACAACAGCAACAACAAAAACTATGGGGGAAAGTGACATTGAGCGAGGCACTAAAGGATGAATACAAGTTTGGTACAAGGAGAAAAGGGTAACAGTCTAGGCAGAGGGAGCAGGACAGTCTATGCGAAGGAAGAGAATGATGAAAGCGCATAGGAATTTTGGGGCATTTTTTTTTTTTAATCATTATTCACAGACCTATCACAAGTTTTTCTTAGCAAAGGCTAGAGAACCACTTTCTCATCACTACCACCTCCTTGCTGCCTCCCAAATTAATCCCCAATTACCAGTCACAGCACAGGACTGGGCTCTGCCAAAGAGCAGAACTTGGGCCAACAGTTTGACCAGTCATACCTACAGGAGAGGTCTACCTGGGCAGAAATTATTCAATGGCGATGGTTTTTGTCAGCCTTGAAAAATAAAAGTTAAAGCCTCCCAGAAGCAGCAGAAGCAGCAGAAGAAGAAGCAGCAGCAGCAGCAGCAGCAGCAGCAGCAGCAGCAGCAGCAGCAGCAGCAGCAGCAGCAGCAGCAACGGAATATATTGCACAGCAACCCTGGCATCAAAGCACCAAAGAGTCCCTGGAAACTGGGGACTAGAACTTTAAAAGACTTCTCCCACTGGGCTCCCTTCAACAATTACCCACTAGATGATGGAGGAATGGCTGCAAGCTGAACCATGTCAAGAAAAGCAAAGTCAGTAACTAAATGAAGAGGGGAGCCAACTACCTCTTTCTGTCAGCCTCTCTGGAACACACAGAGATACAGGTAAAATGAAAAGCAGCAGCTATTCACCATAATCAGGGGACACAGTGGGTGAAACTCAACCCACAAGAGAATTTGACAAAGGCAATGGTTTGTATGTAATTGCATGGCAGCCCAGGGTTCTCTACAATGTTATTTGTCTAAGACCTATACTAACATTCTAGAAATGATAACAAGGACTAAACCAAAACAGCCACATGCCCTCTTCCCAGGAACTCTCCCACCTGGAAAAGATTCAGGAGAGAAAGAAATTAATCAGATGTTTTCTTTGGGTGAACAAGACAAACTGCTGTATATTATCTGTATATTATATACCTTATGACATAAAGACTATTGTACAATGTATATAAGTGAGTGAAGGATTAGAAAACAAGACACAGCTCAAAGCACCAAACTGCTACTCTCCCTCAGAGAGGAAGGTGCCCAAGTGTGTTTTATACAAATACATGGTCAAACATGGATATTTTCTCCCAGCTCACATGGTCCCCAGCATCACACAGCAGCACAATATAGCTATTTTGGCTGCTATACTCCCAGGCACTATTATGTCCTTAGCAGAACAGATGAACCCTGCTCCATGCCAGCCAAGTTGGGTATACCACTGTAAACTGTCTATGTTATGGGAGTATTATAAGAGCTACATTGAATACATGTAAAGTGCTTAGGACAGTGCCTAGTCCATAACTAACATTTGCTGAACACTATTGTTATTATTAATATCACTAATGCTGTTGTCTTCCAGTCTAAACCATCATAACTATCCTATGGTGAGATCGAGTAAGATCTGAAGCCAAACATGTGAATGGGTGACAAGGGCTACAACTTCCCAGTCAGACGGTGACCTGATCCAGCTTATCCTGGACCACAGCAGGCACTGTGATTCAAATAAGTCTCCAGGACGGACAGAAGAAAGAAGAGGTAGAACATTTAGTGAATTCTGACTACATATCAGACACTAAATTAAATGTATATATCCTCTTGTTTAATGCCTATAGCAGTAAGTGTTTCAGAGTTCATCTTAGAGGTACAGAACCAAAATAACATGGCAGAGAGCACATGTCTGGAGTGGAGTGGGAGCTGTACTGCTGTGGTCTTTTCTCTGATTTTGGCTCCATACAGAACATTCCCCATGATGGCACATCTGGTCTGTTATTCATTCCTATAAATGTTATTCATTTATTCCTAGTAAATACAGGGCAAAGGAAGGAGGGAAAAAAATAACTGTATAGGTGGGCTGAGAAAATAAATAATTGCCAAGCTAGTTTCAATATAACCTCCTCTGAAAGCAGAAATAACCCTTTGTAGGGTGCAATTTCAAACCTCTACATCCCTGAGAAGATCAAATCAAGAGCTATTTGTTCCATTAGCCCCATTGAGAAAGTCAGGAGAGTTAGAGGAGATTGGGGACCAAATCAACTCCTATTTAGGAAGTAAAAAAAGGATTCCTTCCTCCACGCATGTTTTATGGGAGGAAAACGAAAGCCCCCCCCCACCAGTCATACCTGCTCTTTGTTCCTGAAGCACATACAGCAGAGGAGGAGAGTTATGAGTGGTACCGTTTCCTGAGAACGTCAGGAATCTACTTAGGTCACTTCTAAACCTGATCCACACAGGCTGTGGCCATCTTAGTGTGGTTAACTGCTCATCTAAACCCTGACACAAAGGGGAACCAAAAGGAAAAATTATCCCCCAATCCTATGGATTAGTAAATTTCCAATAGTTCCATCCACCACCTGTCTATCTTCAAAAAGCTCTGGTCTTTTATCAGTAGAATGACACTAAAGGTAATAAGGAGCTCAGTGTTCAAGGAGAGGAACTGATTCTTCTACTGAAGGAACATGCACGTTAATTAAAGTTTATTAATCCTTCCAGGAGTTTTGTAAATGCAGGAGGGAAAAGGCCCCTGCTATTAGGTGGGCATCATGCCCAGGAATATTGAAGGATCCCTCTAAGACAAGAAATAGGGCAAAAAAGGAGGACTCTTGCATGGGACAAGGGTACATTCTTACACCTCCCTTCATCCCCCAATAAGGCCCAAGAACTAAGAGTCACTGAGAAGGACCACTGGTTTCTGTCCCCCATCTCTCATCATTCCCCATGAGTCTGGATGAAGCAGCCCAGACTCTCTGCCTTCTCAAAACTTCCTGTGACAGGAAAGCAACAGTTAATGTCGCTCATTCTTGCTAAGACCTGTCTGATGTGTGATGAGCTTAGAGTCCTGAATCTAAAAGCGGTTGGCTCCAGCTGTCAGAAGTTCTGAAAAAATGTTTGTATGGAATGTGGAGAGAAAATGGAAGAGAAGATAGAGATAACTGAACAGTACTTTATAGCTGCAAATCCCTTTGTGGCATATAAAGCTCTCAATATATATGACCTCTTAGAAATAGTTTTTCAACATATAAAAAAGTAAAATATCTATTGACTCTGGCATAACAAGAGTCCAGATCTCCTGCCATTCCCCTCAACTCTAAAGAAACTCACTTTACAACATTTTCCTCTACCTTCCCCTACTCTCTCCACACCCCACGGTTACTCTGGATCCAGAATCCTAACTGCTAATGAAAGAAGGGGGGTTTAAGCACCTTCCTGAACAGACAGATGGCAATAAAACCACCTTTTAATTGGAGAAAGGGAAGTAAAAAGATTTCATTCATTTTCCTCCTTAATAGCCAAAAGGAGTGCTTCATCGTCATATCTGAGAGCATTTTTCTCATCTACAGTTAGTGAAGAGTCTCCAACCCTGCAAAACGAACACTATCCTCTTTAAATACCATTTTAATAAAAAGACACCTCCTTTTTAGTCATTGATTTACCCTTCACAGCAGCATTTCTGGCCTATCAATCTGACTCCTCCTCTCCCACAACCACTCCTGACTCCCTGTTCTCTCCAGATGATCTTCTGACTCACTGTAGACACAGGCAAGTGGAAAACCTGGCCCAAGAAACCTAATTACACCTAGGTGAGGCTGCAGAGCCCAATGGCAAGAGCCCTCCACTCACACTGTCTAGGGAGTGCCGTGGGCTCTGCTGATCTCACGACAGCAGGGGACATTTCTTCAGTGCCCATTCAAGCCAGAAAACAGGCTGCTGCTGAAGTAGCTGAGAGGATTCCCTCCTACTCGCCCATGATCATGTTTATAAACTCTTTCCCTTCTATGTAATTGCCTAAATGTGGCCAGCTTAGAGTAAGAGGGCTTTCTAAGCCCCTAAGGGATTGATGAAAAGTAAAGACCCCATACAATAGAGAACCACAGTAAGTGTTCACACAATCAGCAAGGACAAAAGGCAGGGAGCCAGAAAGCTTGTAATAATACCTCTAAGGTTGTTGAGTCCCTCCAGGAACTTCTGGTACTTGTAAGCATTCATGCCCCGGCCCAGCTGTGTTGGTTCAGTGGCTGGAAGTAGGCGCCATGGAGCACTGACAGCTGAGAAGTGAGACTGATCTCTACTACTGCGTCTCCTAGCCCCCAAGAACTGGACTTTGACCACATTTACAAGTGACGTCACCAGAGAAGCCTCATTGCATTACAGCCCTTTGTGTACCCTCATTTGTTGCAGTGAGCGGAAATACCTCCCTAAGAGAGGCCAGCTCCTCCTTTGTGCAAATGAGACAAGAGACCACAACAGCCCCTGCCTATCATCTGCCTCCTCATCTGCCACCTTCTCTCTAGACCCCAGCTCAGGCTCCACTGGGATTACCTACCGTTCCTTTGGTTTAAACTCTAGGGAGAGAGGCTAAAATGCTTTCAGGACACCAGTTAGGGGCTCATCTAACATTTGAGAACGAAACCTTTAAAGGGCCACACTTGCCACAAGAATGTAACCATAACAGGAGCTCCTGGGCAAATATCACATGGTAATGGGGCAGGTTTTACAAAATAAACAACCAACTCTGCACTCTCCTCACAGCAGTCATGTTTACAGACTGGAATACAGCCACACACACACAGGAGACACTGCACATCAATACAGCCCAAGGCAGGGAGAGGAGAGAAGCAGAAACTGTTAAGCCCACTCCCTAAATGCTGAAAGCACAGTTCAAGGAGGCAGGACATTCTCTATAGATAGTTAGGAAGAAACTGCAGTCCAGACAACCATCCACTTGCTCTCTACTCCAGGGCACGATTTCACTCAGCTGATTTGTTTTTGGTGAGTTCACTAGCTGCTACAAATTTCATTCTAGTCCATTAGCCTCAAAAAGATGAGCCCTTCCACCTCCCGCCACCACCCCATAGTTACAGGCTCTTAGGATAAGCTACAGATTATAATCAGAGGAGAAAAACAAGAAATTTCTACAGCATGTTTGTTGTAAGAAATTCGAAGTGGTCCATCTGCGTTATTATACTCATTTTAGAAATGATTTTTAAAATAAAATAAAAAAATGTAAATTTTCATTTACAGATGAGAAAATAGAGGTTAAGCAATCTATCAAAAAGTCACACATCAGGCCAATGACACAGCATGGAAAGAACCTATGTTTCCCAAACCTGAGCTTGGAATTCTGGCTCATCTTACCTTGGCATCCTAGAAAACCATGGGCAACTGAGTCTGACTCTGTTGTATAACCCCTCATAAGAGGGATATCCCTCTCCCAGGTTTGAAGTTTTTCAGAGCAATCTGCCATGCAGGCTGCTGTTCAGTGACTTGGAGAAGAATTGACAGTGTGCCACATATAATGTTCCACAAAACTCCCAATTATACAGGTTAGATAGATGCAGGTGGAGAAACTGTAAGTAGCATTGAGAAAACAAAGAGAAAAGGGAATATAGTATGCCTGTTTGAAAAGATCAGGCTAAATAATATTAGCAGCTATTAAGATAATGGAAAGATAAAAATTTAAATGCTACTGGTCAGTCAACAGTACCAACCAGGTAGCCAGCCACTATGTGCAGATCTGAGTATTAATTAAGAGTCACTGGGGACAAAATACATGATTCCCTTTCTTAAAGAACAATTTAATGGGCAAGATTAAAAGGCCAAAAAGGAGTTTAATGCTTACAGAGCATAAGTTAGACAGTGAAATACAGTTTAAAAAAAAAAAAACAAATATAGATTTTACAATATACTACTGTGAGAGTCAGTATCTCTGAGGTCACCTAGTTCAACATACCAGGTGCTTTTGAGTTCTCATCTGTGAAATAAGGCTGTGGATGAGAAAGACAAACATTCAATAACAGTTTGGATCATGTGTGTCCATTTCCTGGTGTTATTCCACCATTTCTCCAGAAGAATATGGATAATAGAGTACAGTGGAAAGAACTTTGGTTGTAGAGTCATGACACCTGTATGCCAGAGTCTATCTCAAGATCCAACTTTGCCACTAATTAGCTATGTGAGTGGGAGTTCCAAATTCCTATAAAATGCTAGTTCTTAACTTTTTTTTTTAGGTCACAAACTCCAGTGAGAATCTGATGAAAATTAAGGATATTTTTCTTAGAAAAAGGCACATATTCACCTACCCACAAACTTTTGTTTACAAGTGGAGAGGGGTCAACGAACCACAGGTAAAGAACTTCTAGAATGATCTCTAAGACCTCCTTTGTGCCATGATATGAAAGCAATTAACACAGTGCAATCCAAATCTAAGCAATGAAAGAACAAGGTGTAAAGGAACGATCCATCAGCCAGAGGACAGCTGCGTCCTCTTGCTTTAATGCCACTGTAAAATTCTATCAGACACTCCTCCCACCTGAGGGAGGAAAAGCAGCCCAGACGACAGGAGTCTAATGGCAGGAACTGACTTTTTAAAATAGCCACTTGAACTAAGTGCATTTAAAAGACAACATATGCTAGTTTGTTATTTCCTGTGTGTTTCACCATATCAGATAAAAAATAAAGAAAAACAAGGATGTTTGGAATGATTAAGTGAGTGATGGTTCCAACGTGAGGCTCTTAGGAAAGGGTGGGGAGGGTACAGTGGCCTGGATGGACTCCAGTTCTTGCAGACGATGGACCTTTCCCCAGAATAAGAGCATTCCAAAGCACCACAGTCTAACATGTCCATACACCCTTCATGGCTGTTCACCTTTTATCCTTCAATGGGTCCCACAAGGGTGAAGAGTGAGATGTAACACCGGGTGTAAGAGAGATCCTGCCCTAAATTCCAGACAGAGAGACAAAAGTGAAGGGCTAAGGATCTGGCAGTCCAACAGGCACTCTCTGGCCAACTGCTGACAAAGGGGAAAAGAAAGCCCTGCTGTCTCCAACAGCCTTTACCAAGGCACAGACACCTAAGAGCTGAGTGGAACTTGACTGAATGCAGGCAGATCAGGAAGTCCAGACTACAGTGCATGAGGTGTGGTCCTTATGGCTTCTGACTCTATAACGCAGATATCAGTTAAAAAGGAATACCTGCCCTGCCCTGGAGTGGGCTCAGGGATGCCACAGCCTAGGTAAGGAGAAGACCTGAGTCAGGTTCAGGATGTTGCTCCTAAAACAGGCAGGCAAGGAAAGTTCTAGGTCCATGAGGAGAGAACTTGGAGTTCCCACAGTTCCCCTAAACCATCTAGAAATCAATACCTCCTATAATTCCTTCAAAGCAATCTCTCTCCTAAAAACAAAGGTCCTCTTCCCACAAAGCAATTCCATAAGCCCCTCAGTGACACTAAATCTGGATTGCCAGTTGAAGGAATTCACCCAACCACTCATTCCACGTACATCTGTTGCACACTCACCATGCACCAGGCACTGACCTAGGTGCTGGGAACACAGAACTCAGAGTCTAATAAGAGAAAGCAGGACAAAAAAGGATTGCCTCTGTCTCCTCAGGTTCAGAGAAGGGTCATGAGTGGTCAGACTGAGGGTACAGCAGACTTCTAATGGTTCATTCTCTAGACCAGCCCTGAAGACAAGAGGCTCAGAGACATGAAAGGTAACTCTCCTCAGAAATACATCCATTTTCTTTGAGGCAGAACTGACACCCAGACAGCCAGTTGCCACTGTTACCCCACTGTTACTCCAAAGCAGCTGCTGACCCAGGAAGACAGCAAAAATGTCTCCGGTGACTTAAGAAGCCAGTAACAAAAGCAGGTGCCAGGTTCATGATCCTATTCAGGGAACAACAAAGATCACTTTCTTCATTGTCTTCCCCTGGCAGCAGTGTCTGATGCAGTACGGGGTTGAATTACACCTTGTCCCTCTGGTCTGCTAGAGAAAATGAGTTTGCCATCGGAAGAAAGGGTTGTGGCCAGGGCCAAAGCTCCCTCTGCAGAGCTGAGGACCAGAAGAAAAAAGGAGTCAGATCTCGTATGCTTAGAAAGAGAGGACTGAAATGGTATGACCAAGGGAGGCCTGCATGGAAACTAAGTGCTGGTTTGGCAACAGGGCCTGACAATGAGCCCATGCTTTCGGCCACAGATCCTCAAATCACCTCTCGCTCCTTGATCCTTTTCTTTTTGGCTCTGTGGTCCATGGAGAAATAGGTGAATCCCATGAATCTTCTCCTCCCTACAGGGGTTATGTAATACTATAAGACCAAATAAGATAAAAAGGGCTGAGCAATTGGGAGGGAAAGCAAAAATACCTGCTCTTAGAGTGAATCTATACCTGCATCACTTCAGATTCTAGCTCTACCTAAAACTAAGGCTCCTTTCTAAGTTTATAAAATCATAGGATAATGTAAATGCCTCACTGCTGGGAATTCTGAGGACCTAAATAAAAGATCAGAGGCAAGAGTCTCTGGAATGAGGTTACAAACCTCTGTTGAATTTATTTCAACAAAAGCATACTGAAACAGCTATACGTATCCAGGTATAATAGAGATCAACAGCTTCCCCACCTCCTCACAAGAATGGTTTCTCTCATCAACTCTACCAGGACCCAGACAGAGAATATAGCTGCACTTCCAAGTCATTTAAAGCAGGGATCCCCAACCCTCGGGCAGATCAGGAAGTCCAGACTACAGTGCATGAGGTGGTGTGGTCCTTATGGCTTCTGACTCTATAATGCAGATATCAGTTAAAAAGGAATACCTGCCCTGCCCTTGAGTGGGCTCAGGGATGCCACAGCCTAGATAAAGAAAAGACCTGAGTCAGGTTCAGGATGTTGCTCCTAAAACAGGCAGGCAAGGAAAGTGAGCTGAGGGCCAATGAGCAAAGCTTCATCTCTATTTGCATCCGCTCCCCAACCCAGGTAGCACTGCCTCAGCTCCACCTCAGATCATCAGGTATTAGATTCTCATAGGAGTACCGGTCCCTGGTGCCAAAAAGGTCGGGGACCGCTGAATTAAAGGAAGGCACCTGCTGAGGAGAGCCACACTTAGTTATTCTGACAAACCTGGGTGTGGGGGGAGGGGTGCTTGCTGACTCAATTCACCTGGGCTCCTCCACCACCAAATAAAACGAGTCTCCAAAAAGGCCACCAATTTCCTTTGTTGCGTCTGAGCAGAGGAAATAAGCAAAATAAATATTTTTGAGAAATCAGATTCTAGACACTAAAAATAGTACAATGGAATTTTTCTCGGAAGCTGTCTTTTGCTAACAATGAGGTTATATTAAAAAAAAGAAAAAAAGAAAAGAAGTCTAAGATAGACTATATAGACTCCAGGATGGCAGGGTATAAGCTCTAAGAAACTTATTATTCTTGAGTCCAATATAACATTCTGTGGGAGGACACCACATTGTTACAGAGGTGCTAAAAGTACCTAATTGGCAGAACCTCAATGAGGGTGTCAACATCTGTTTAATGAGAAGTGGGTACATATGTATCTGCTATCATATTGTCTATACTTATCTATATGCTTGAAACATTCATAATAAAAAATTAAAGCAATGGATGAAACTATCCATCAAATCTATAAATATGCAGATCCTTTGACCCAGTAATTCCACACCTAAGAATTTTTCCTAAAGATATACATACGCAAAGTGACAAGTGTACAACAAAGTTTTTCATTATAGCATTTTGTAAAAAGCAAAAGATTGGCAACACACTAACTGTCCATCAATACGGAACTGGCTAAATAAATAATATATTCATATAACAGGAAATAAACATGGAGCAAAAAAAGGTCTCTATAGGCTGACACAGTTTTTATGTGCTGATATGGATGAATCTTCAAGATATAATAAGTGAAAAAAAACAAGGTCAGACTAGAGTGTATGTTAGCTCTCATTTATATTTTTAAACAGAGGAAGAATATATAGAATTTAGGTTCCATAAATACAAGGATTTTTATTTGTTTTGTTCACTGTTTATCCCCAGAGCCTAGCATAGTACCTGGCACATACCAGGTACTCAATAAAAATTTGCTTAATTAATTTCTTACTTCATAAGATACGTGAATGAATAAATGCACAACACATGTCCGGAAGGGAGCACAAGAAAACGGATAATACTGATTATCTTCCGGAAGGAAAAAAGAATGGTGAAAAAAAGATTTCTCACTGTGAATCTTTCTGTACCTTTTGAATATTCAATTATGTGACTGTGTTCCCTAGTCAAAAAATAGCTGGAGGTGTAAAAGCCAAAAATGTGAGGTTCTGAATCCTGATCCCAGCACAGCCAATCATTCTCACTCAATCATTCATACATTTAACAAGGCTACCCCGTGTGCCTGCCCTCTGCCAAACGTGAAGAGCACTGAGATGAAGGGCTCAGAGCCTCTTTCCCCAAGCAGTTTACAATCTAGTGTGGGAGACAAGCAAGTGACCCAACACATAATGTAGTTCAGCCGATGCTGATAAAGGTGCACAGAAGCATAGAGAAGAAGCACAGAAGCCTAGGGAAGGCTTCTGAAAGGAGACGATGCTGGAACTGGGACTTCAGGACTAGAGAGAACTAGATTGATGGGGACAGGAATGTTGCAGACAGAGGAAACACTATAGAGACATGAAAGAACATGATGCATTTAAGGAACTTAAAATAGTTTGATATAGGGCACTCTCAATCCTGGAAGAATGATGGCAGGACATGAAAGCTTTGCATGCCATGCGAAAGAAATCAAACTTCAACCTAAAGACAACGGAAAGTCACTGAAAGGTTTAAGCTTGGGAGTGACAATTCTTTTATGACCAAACATTAATTTTAGAAAGAGCATTCTAGCAGTAGTGAAAAGAAGGGGAGCAAGGCGAAGGGAGGGGAACAGTTAGGACACAGTTAGGTTATATGCTGAGAAACAAGAGAATCCGAACTAAGAAAGTAGAATTTGGGATGGGAAGAAAGAAAGGGATGTGAGAGCTGAGGCAGAATTATACAGTATTTGATCACTGTTTTATTTGAGTTGGGGTGAGGTGGCGCAGATGGACAAAGAAAAGGAAGATTCTCAAGTTGCTTGTGAAGATAGTGCCTTAAATAAAGTAAGGGACAGGGGAGAGAAAAGCAGGTTTCCTGGGGTGAAGGAGGGTTTGGTTTGGAACATGCTGAGTAAAAGATACCTATATACAATATCCCAAAGAAGTCCTCCCTCCAGTACTGAGAGATAAGTGTCTGGAGTTCAGGAGAAAGACCTGGCTGGGAGATCTGGCCCAGCAGTTGAAGCCATGAGTATAAATAAGGTCACTCAGAAAACTACATAGAGGGCCAAAAACCAAATCCTTGAAAACATCTTTATTTATGGAAGATAAATCTGTAAATGAAGAAAGAAAATCAGGGAAAGATAAGGTCACAAAAAGTTAGGGAAAGAGAAACTTTCAAGGAAGATAGAGTGTTTTATATTAGTGTCAAGTACCACAGAAAGGTCAGGTTAAGATCAGGGCTGAAAATTACCATTGGATTTGGCAATTTGGAGGTGACTGGTGACCCTGAGAACAGCAATTCAGGAGAGTGGAAGGTGCTCTTAAGAATCTTGGGGGAAACAAAGAACATGTCTGTAAAAGAGGATTCTCACTTAACATCTCTTATTTTCCACTTCCCCTTCCATAATATATCTGAGTGTTATTTTAAGATAAGTAGGAAAATGCACATAAAATAGTGTTAGCACTATTAGGTGTTACGTACTGAATGATAATAATCCAATGTGCTACTACTTACTACTACATTAAAGTTGGTTCCATTTACTCCATAAATCACCAAATTATGTGTGGACACTTATGTGCAAAACACAGAGCTGGCAATGTGGGAGATAAAATAGTTTATAACACTGTCCTAAACCTCTAGGATCTCATAGAAGAAAATAAAACGTATATACAAACAGGATATGAAAATACCTGAAAAGAAGTGACCATTAGCATTTAGGTAGGAAACTGGAAACTTACTTCCAGCAGGGTGATCAGAGAAGGTTTCCTAGAGGGCTTTGAGGTGGGTTGTGAACAATGGGTAAGGTACAAAGCAGACAGTGAGTGAAGGTGCTTCAGGAACAGTTTTGTCTGGCTTAGATGTAAGGAGGTAGTTGGCAAGGATGCTGAAAAGGTTATTATGGAGAGCTTTCGATACCAGGCTGAGAAAATGGAGTCCTGCTTCTCTGCTAACTGCTGCTCTGCCGTGCCACCTGCCTGTGGGGTATTTCCACCTAAGCATACCACAGCAACTAGAACTCAAGTTATTAAAAGTGAATCCACATCTCCACTTCCCTAAGTCAATGCCTCGTTTTAATTTCCCACTTTGAGTAATGGCACCATCCTTCATACAACCCACTATCAAGTCCTATCGGTTCTTCCAAATGCCTCTCGATCATCTTCTTTATTCAATGGTCAACCTCTCCTGTCTAATCCTTACTACCTCTCACCTGGATTACTAAAATAGCTCAAAAAATGGATTTCCCTCCTTCTTATCCAATTCATGTTGCATGTGCTATCAGATCAATCTTTGTAAAACACAGCCTTAATTAAATCATTCCAATACATAAAACCTCCAACAGCAACACAAAACCTACCACAGAAAAAAAATCTCAGTGAAGTGCAACTCAACCACACGGTATAACTTTTGTGGAGCGTAGTCTAGCAAAATGTATCCAAATTTTTTAAAAGTGTGAAATGACTTTTTACTCAGTAATTTCACTTTTAGGAACTTATATAAAAGAAACGTGGTTAAATATGCAAACACGTGCGCGCGCGCGCACACACACACACACGTATATTCATCTCACTGTTTACAACATCAACACAAAACTACCTAAAGTTCAACAACAGGGGACTGGCTCAAGTGCAGTGCACCCATACGAGGGACTATTGGCAGCAATAGCAACTATTATATGGATACATATTTAATTTAATTTTATTATTAGTTTCAAGTATGCAGTACATTGGTTAAATATTTATATAGTTTAAGAAAACATTCCCCCAGACTGCTCTTTCTCTCCTCTGCCTCTACACCTAGCCATTACATTATTGCTGACTGCATTCCCTATGCCGTGCTCCCCATCCCTGTGACCATCTATCAACTACTAATTAGTACTTCTTTAACCCTTCACCCCTTTCTTCCAGTCCCTGGACACATATTTTTTGACACTGAAAGATTTTCAGCATATAGTATGTGAAGAAAACAAGTTACTAGTAGTATATTTTTGCAAAATATGTATTTACATGTATATATTTGCAGAAGAAAATATCTAAAAGGAAATAAAGCTAAATGAAGAGAGAGTCTACCACAATACCCAATAGTAGCATAGCTCTTTCAGACTTTCCAAACATCCTTTTTCTGGAGATAGCAAGAACTTTATATATAATCCAACAATTCAACCAATTATTACAGCACCAAAGAAACTAGGGTGAAAAAGTACAGTGTGCCTTCAGTGAACTCATGATCTAAAGGAGCCAGACAATTAAACAGACAATTGTAAAATAAGATGATAAGTATTATTACAAAGGGATGTGTAAAGTACAAAAGGATGAGAACTCAGATGAGGAGGTACATTAAATTTTTCCCGGTTGGGGTGGGAGGAAAGAAGCTGAACCACCACAAAAAGCTAGTTAGTTTTGAGCTAGAACAATTACTTTACTGAATGAACAAGAGTTTGTGCAGCAGATAAAGTAGAAAGAACATTCAAGGCATAGGAAACAGCATAAACAAGGAACAAAACTTAGAATCATACAAATGCTCAGAAGTCTGAACTGTACCCTGTGAAGGAACAGAAGGCAGTGAGCACTGGAGTTTTTAAGAAGAGATATGGCATGATCACTGGTAGTAAGCCAAAGACGATGAGAATCTGAAATAGGGCAGTGGGTCTAGCCAGGATGGACAGGAAAGGATGATGTTGAGATGTTTCAGAGCTAGAACAAACAGAACTTAGTGTCCAATCAGATTCGGAGAATAAGGAAAACAAAAAATAAACAAACAAATAAACCAAACTGAATTTCCTAGCTTGGGCAAATAGGTGGAGAGTGATACTGGTATCTGAAACAGGGTGTATATGAAGAAAAGCAGGTTTGGGCAGGGGAAATAAGGGGAATAATGATTAGCTTGGTTTCGAATATGTTACATTAGAATTTCTGTTTACTTCAAAGTGGAAAAGAACAACAGTCATTGGGAAACATAAGTTTGGACCTCAGAAAAGTTCATATTTAGAGATTTTTGATCTGAGAATCATCACTGTACACATAGATAAAGCTGATAAATGAAATCACCAAAGTAAACTGGTCCAGAGAGAATATGCAGAGTGAGGGGGAAAAAGGAGGTCCAAATAGTGTTAAATGCTGTGACAAGGTTACACAACAACTGAGTAATGAATATTGCAGCTCATCACTAGTGAGAGCGAATTTGGTTGGGTTGGTGGGCACAAAAGCCAGGCTACAGTGGGTCAAGATGTCTAAAGGAATGTAAGAAAGGCTATTAAAGAGGTTTGGGGCGGGGTGGTAAGGAGGAGAAAGTTAGTTTGAAGAGGAGACCAGCTTAAAATAATTTTTCTTAGGATAGAAAAAACCTGAACATATTTATAAAGTCACTAGGTGGAAAGAGACTAAGAATACAAACTATGTACACACCCAGAGGCCTGCCCCTGAAATATGAGGAATGAGGTGAGGACTAGAGAAGATCATAGATAAAGTGAGAGGTAGAGCTATGGAAAGTAAAAGGCTCAATGACTTGAGAGTTTACGAGGTGGGGTGGAGTAGCAAGTTTGAGGAGAGTGGTGAAAGTATGGAATAGCTGCTGGAGGGAAAAGGAATGGGAGCCAAGAAGAGAACAGAAAGATTTCAGGGCAGGGCTGAAAGTCAAGCTGTGGCTGGAGCTCATAAATATGTAAAGAAGTCAGTCAGCACAATGTTATGCAGTAGAACTCAATAGCCCAGTGAAGAAAATGAACATGGGTCCAGCTTTGGGGAAAGGAAAGATGGGTGTGGCAAAAAGAGATGAGAACGCTAGTCCAAGTGTTGTTGTATAGGACAGGTAGGGAAGGCAAGGACACCGTATAGGGGCTGACTGGGAAATGAGCAGAGACCAGGTTTTGTGGCAGAAGTGGAAGAAAGGAGGCTGTGACCAGACTCTGGGATTTCCAGGAGGAGGGGAGCAATTTTAGACCACCTCGAAGACTTTTCCCCAAGAAACTTAGCCAAGACAAAAACTGATGCCATGCTGACTTCTAAGCCATGTTCTGATATGTAAACTAGTTCTTCAAATGGGGCTAACACATCAAAGGTAGTCTCAAAGAATTACAATGAGAAAGTGGCAGGACTGAGTTCTCCTAAGCTTCTTCCTTCCAGATTTGATCTGGATCTCTGGGCTCAATATCAGTAACTATTCTTTTTATTGACTGGGAGATCATAAGAGTTGTCGCGCACGTGTGTGTGTGTGTGTGTGTGTGTGTGTAGTGGCTGAACCTAACCTTTAAGAAACTGCCTAATTGCTAGTTTAGCAATTCCCTCAGGGTCCCAGAGCCAACTGCTATAGGACAAGAGTCACTGTCCCTCTCAGGGCCTTGGATCCTTCCCCCAGTACTGAAGTACAACAGTAAGGACAACAAATTGAGCATAATAATCACATTCAACAGGGAGGTAGAAGTTGGAGTCTGCTAATAAGGTAAGTGACATCTAAGATAGAAGTGGGAAAGTGAGTTCACTTCTTTTCACTGCAAAAAACTGCAAAAAACTAATTCTAACCCTTGTATCACAAGGACAGAACAGTCTCAACAAGCTACTCACTCATTCCCTAAAGATCTGGGCTTCTATCAAGCCTAATATCCCAGCCTGCACAAAAAGAAAGATTAGATTCCTCTCAGAGGGGCTGCAAACAAACCAGAATATTCCGCCAAAAGGGGACTACTGGCTTATAGTGCCGATTCACTCTAAGTGCTCCGACTTCCTTTCAAACTTTCTCCTATCACCCAAAAGACAAAGGGTAGAATTATAAAACGTAATTTCTCTTATTAAAGTACACTAATCAAAAGATAGAGAATTCAAGAGTTGGTTGTCTGGATAAGCATCTGGAATTTGGCCTCACATCAGCCTGGTCATTCACTCCATTTGGACTGAGATGGACCTGCTGTGCGAGACAAAAAAAAAACTAACCAAATGTTTGTTTCATGTAGCTCTGGTCCACCTTCACTCGGGTCACCGCCTTCTTTTGCTCACAAACACATAATTGTCTCTAAAAAGTAGGTCAGGGCCTTGTGGAATAAGCTGGAGGGGCAGCTAAGACTCAGCCTATCACTCCAACAGGCCTGGAGAGGCCCAAGCTGTGTCTAGGAGACCAAGACCAGTCAACAGGGCATCATGCCAAGAGCAGTCCAGGTGCTCCAGGCGGCAACCTGGCTACTGTCATTCCTAGGTGGTGATTCAGCAAGCTGGGAGAGCAGAAGATGCCCAGAATTCGGGGCTGAGGCTCATGTGAGTCCAAAGAAACACTTGTCCCACTCTGATGGCTAATGAGGTGTCTCTAATCATCCCTGAATGGAGAGAGCAAGAGGTGAACAATCAGAATGCTAAACTTTCCCCCACTGTCCATATGGGCCCTTCTGTAGAATACCAAGCATTGCTCAACCATATATGGAGCTGTCTGAACTTCTCCTCACTTCTTCTCCCAAATATTTTCTTCAGGATACCCAAAAATAAGTACGACTCCTTATCCATTGGCTAGAAATACATTCTTAGCACTGTAAGATGTCATTTGAGCAGACCTGATGAAGAATGGGTTAAAAATTTTTAATAGGATACATCTTGTTCCTGGGCCCAAATACTCCATCCATCCAAAACTCTAAAGTAAGAGAGACTCCTTCCCTAGAGCCCCCTCCAACCTCTAACTGGCTAGTTCACTAAATATAGGATATTGCTTCAAAGTCAAAAAGAAGGGGCCCAGGCAGGCGACACAGGATGAGGCGACACAGGGCTGGTAGTTTGGGAAATAGCTACCAGAGGGCCAGCTGTCCAGCTGGCTCTGGAATCTGAAAACTTCCAAACCTAACAACTGCCTTTCTCAGCAAGAATCAAAAGAATGTGAATCAGCTGTGGAGGATAAAGGCTGCAGAGTCCAACTTCAGAAGCCAATAGCAAACCATTTCCTTAGCCATTGTTCCCCACAAAGAGCAAACTGCCATGAATTTCACCTCCAGATCAGCTACAAGCTCTAAGAAAGAAATGGGAAAAGGAGTTAGTTATCTCTCTGACAAACAGTGCAGGCATCTCTCTCAATATTTCTCATTCTCAATATCTATCTACCTATTTCCCTCCCACTCCCTCTCTCCCTCCAATTCTCTGGTTATAAAACCAAAATCACTAACAACCCCAATCTTTCTAAATTCTGACAATATAACTTTGCATTATATTCTGCTCCCATGTATCTGTGCTCTTCCTGATCTCCCACTGCTTCTCCTGCCCCACAACATACATGCACTTCACCTCTAAGGTACTTTAGAGTCAGAACCACAATAAATAATACCTGACTTCAAACCATTTTTATTTTTTTATTAGATTTAAGTCTAGTCTTTGTAGTTATACTGTCAAATCTACAAAGGAAGAAAGGAACCATGTCTTAACATCACTATCGTAGCTAATACTGCACGTTTACCATGAGCCAAGAACCATTCTAAGCACTTTACACATAATATTCCATTCAATCTCCATAAGAATCCTATGATATAGGTGCTATCTGTACAGCCACTTTATAGATAAGAACTAAAGCACAGAGAGGTTTAAGAACTTGCCCACTTTTAATGGTAAATGGCAGAGCTTAGATTCAAACCCTTATAGCTTAAATCCAGAGTCCATGCTCTTACGACGCTCTATACAAGCTGTCCAAGACCAGCAGCATCAGCATCTCCTGAGAACTTGTTAAAAACACAAATTCTCAAGCCCTACCACAGACTTACTGAGTCAGGAACTAGGGGTGTAACCCAACAATCTGAGTTTTAACAAGCCCTCCAGGTGATTCCTGATGCAAGCTAAAGTTTGAGAACTGCTCTACAGAACTGTGACAAGCTGCTTCTGCTTTTCTTTGAGTCACACCTAAGACAGAAAGAAGTCTAGAAGGAACTAATAATGTAAAAATATCCTGAACAACCGATTATGCATAATGTTGTTAAGGGTGCATGTAGATTCTAGAGCTGACTGTCAATGTAAAACCTACCTCTGCTGCTTACCTATGTGGCCTGGGCAAGTCACTTAGCCTTTCTGTTACTGTTTCATCAAGTATAAAATAGAGATAAAAATAGTACCTACCTTCACTTAGTTGTTGGGATATCTGAACAAGTTAATGTCATGTTTTATTAACTATGGTCTTTGGTCCATTTTACAATTAAACAAATTAAACAAATATTTATTAGGCATCCATGTGCCAAGCATTGTGCTGGACACATGCATTCATCCATCAACATCTCCCCAACCCATAAGCAGCCTTATATGCAATACTCTGTACTATGGGATATGAATGCATTGTGCTGGACACATGCATTCATCCATCAACATCTCCCCAACCCATAAGCAGCCTTATATGCAATACTCTGTACTATGGGATATGAGAGTCACAAAAAAAACAAGGCATTAATCCTTCCTTTAAGGACAGCACAAAGTAGTGGACCAGCTACACAACTGTAACACATAGTAGCGAGGGATAAGAACCATAAGATAGCATTGTTCGGTGGAAAGAACATGGGTTTTGAGGTCATAGGATTTATATTTAGTTCTAGCTGTGTGTTACCCCTCAGGCCAGTTACTTAACCTCTGTGAGACTCAGTTTCCTCATCTGCAAAACAAATGTGATAAACTATCTGTGAAGCTCAAAGAAGCTAACATGTGAAAGCATTTTGTAAAAGGCTATGTAAATGTCAGTTGAAAATATTATTACTATTACTTGTAGGTGAATTTCTTTTAATACTATGTAAGTTCACAAAGATATGACTTGTACCTGAGGAATTAAGAAAGGCTGCACACATATGCACAATGTGACATTTGAGATGTAGGTGGAAGGACAAATAAGATGTAGAAATGAAAGGAAAATCCAGGTAGAGGAAACAGCATGAGTAAGGCACAGAAGTAGAAAAACACGGCATATACAGGAAGGGCACGAGTTCATTTTAACTGGAATGTAAAGAATAATGGGAGATAACATTAAAAATGTAGGTAAAGGGCAAACAAGGGAGAAAAATGAACAGATCTCCCTACCACAAGCATCTTTGATAATTCAACTAGGAGTAAATGATAAAACAATCGGTTAAAATTAGTTTTTCAGAGTTACCTGTGAAGCTGAAGTACCCCACACATGCTCTGCTCCATTTTCCTGAGCTGATTAAGAGCCAGATATCTTGTACGTATGGAAAACGGAATACCTAGAATTATGCAGCTTGTGTGGGGGCCAACCTGAAAACAATGCTGTTATTTCTCATCAAAGTTTCCCACTGGAAACTCAAGAGAGAGACAAGCTCACAAAGACTATTTTGGCCTTTAGGACCTTTCGACATCATTATTCAAATAAGAGAAAGCTATGTTTATCTAACACCAGCTACAAAATGAAGTAGAAAGGGTTCAATCCTCAGCCATCTTTCGAGTGTTTGTTAGTACCACTATTCAAATAAATATGAAGTACATTCATTTTGTTTTGGTTTTTGTTTGTTTTGTTTTCATTCATAATTTTTGTACAATTAGTATGCCAACAAGATCCTTGAATGACAGGTAACACGTAGTCTAGAGTAGTATTAATTTGTTAATACAGAAATTGAGGCTTCCAACAGCTTGTTTCAGACAAATTTTTTAAAGATTTATGTATGTCGAAACTGCTGAATGAAATAATGTACTTTTAATCTAGAAATTCTTGCTTGCCAGAGAGTATCGGAAAGTAAGAAAATAAATTTAACAAACTTTGAAACAAATCCATTTTTAGTCAACTAAGAGTAAATATAACTTCTCAATCATGCCAAATATTTTATATTGAAAATCTAACTGGCAGTTTTGCATGAAGAAAAATGCATTGCATAAGAGAAAAATATTAACTTTCAAAGGAACAAGTTCAAAAATCAAACTGAACACTCTTGTGCTTGTCTTTACTGTCGTACAAGTGCCCCCTACTGTCGTTCATATTTAATCTATATTTCTCTAAGATAGATTCTTTATATATTCACTTTCAAATCCTTTCCTGTAGTGGCCTTCACAAACCACAAATATAATTCTTTAGTCATATGTACTTATACAATCATAATTGACTAATACTGTGATCCTTACTAATTTAATATAAAATTCTTTATTATATTGACAACATAAAATCATCCTGAATAGCTTTTGAAAGATAACTAGTATATAGGCATTGGAGGTTTGAAGCAGGAAATGTGAAGGTAGGCCAACTTGGTTGGGGAAGTGAACTGAGTGGATGTGTCCCTGTGTCCATGACACACTGGGGCAAAAACCCCAATGACACTGCAGTCCCCTGAAGCACAGAGAAAGGACTGGGGACATATTGGTATAAACCACCTTTTACCCACTACAAATAAACAGCAGAGTCCACATATAGGGATCCAGGAGTTTGAAGGGGCTGCCTCTCCTTCTCAGCCTCCAACCTCTATGTCCAGCATAAGTGCAGGACACAGAACTCTGGGATCTTGGACTTTTCCAGATCTAATTTAGGTCTAACTTTTTTTTTTTTTGAGAGCAGAGAAGTCATAGCAGGAGAGTAGTCTCTCTTCAGAATTTTGGTAGAAACTGCAAGAGCCTGTCCTAGCTGTCAAGATCCTCCTGCTAAGGAACTTTATGCTTCAGTCACCTTGGAGACCTCTCCCATCATCCTAGGGACTCACTGTTGTTAATATATATATTCTCTAAGATATAGGTAGGCTGGGTTAAGAGGGGAGCCAGAGGATAACATGTATCTCCTTTATTGTATTAATTGTCAATGACAGAATATGTATGTGCATATACATATGCATAGATGTGTGTGTACATATATGTGTATATATATCCTACAAATCCTACCCTGGCAAGCCAGTCTGGCACACAGCTAGCCATTCACTATGCTTACTCCATGGCTGTACAGCAATTTTTCCTCAGCCCCTGACCTGTGGCAAAACAAACTGGGTCTAGATATGTCACACCAAGGGTCCCATTTCATAGTATGAGCAGAGGAAAGAGGCAGGGAGGCAAGGCTGTCAAGCTATAGGCACTACAAAGCAGTCTATCCTTGGGGGAAAAAAAAATTAGGCTAGAAAGCAGTATTTTTTTCCCTATAGGTCTGCCAAGCCCAGGTCCTCTGAACAGGCTCTAGTGTCAAGCTCTTATCAAAATGGGTCCCGTAACCAAAACCTAAAAGATGAAGTCAACACACAAGCAATAGTTTCTTTTTTTGCTTCATTCTCTTCCTTATAGCTCTGGGAGCTCTAACTATAGAGAATCAACCCAACAACATTACTATAAAAATAATCATATTGTTTGCAACCCAAGTGTCTATCAATGAGTGAATGAATAAAATGTGGTACATACATACAAAGAAATAGCATCCAGCTATTTCTTTAAAAGGAATAAAATTCTGACAACACTAATGAACCTTAAAGACATTATGCTAAGTGAAATGAGCCAGTCGTGAAAGTATAAATATTGTATGATTACACTTATATGCAATGTGTAGTCAAATTCAGAGACAAAAAAGAGAATTTTGGTTGCCAGGGGCTGGAGGAGGGGGTAGAAATGGGGAATTATTGTTTAATAGGTACAGAATTTAAGTTTGGGAAGATAAAGTTCTGAGTATGGACAGTGATAATGGTTGCATGACAGTGTGAGTGTACTTAATGCCCCTGAATTGTACACTTAAAATGGTTAAAGTGGTAAATTTTATGTTATGTATATTTTAACGCAATAAAAAAGTCATATTATATATGACTCTTACTAATAAAAAGAAGCTAAGGTTACATACCTACTAAGTGCCAAGCAATGTGCTTTACATATATTAATTCATTTAATCTTTACAAAAATCCTCCAGGATAGTTATTAATACCAACATTTTGCAAATGAGGAATTAGAAAAAGCACACACAGCTCAGAAAGGTTAAGCGACTGTCCAAGGTCACAGCCAGTAAGTACCAGAACCAGGATTCCAATGCCTACACGTTACCACTGTAAAATGTTTTCCATCATCAAGAGAAATTTATCTGATAACATAAAATAGCCACAAACTGCAAAAACCCTGGAGCAAGGAAAAAGGGCACCTGGTCAGCAGCAGAGATAAAAGGAAGAATTTACAATGACACACCGAATAAGGACATTTCCATCAACGTGGACAGCATATGGCATATACAACGGTGGTCCCATAAGATTATAATGGAGCAGAAAAATTCCTGTTGCCTAGTGAAGTCATAGCCTTTGTAACATTGTAGCACAACACATTACTCACATATATAAAAATACAGCACATATAATTAAGTACAGTTCATTAATACTTGGTAACGATAATAAATGACTATGTTACAGGTTTATGTATTTACTGTCCTATACTTTTCATCATTATTTGAGTGTACTCTTTCTACTTATAAAAAAAAAAGGAAGTTTGCTGTAAAACAGTATGCCGTAAAAACAAAACAGTAAGCCATACTACGCCAGTAGTAGCCTCATGCATCTCATGTTTATTGCCTCTCTTGATTGCATCACTTTCTCTTGTGTTTGATTTAATCTCATGATGTTTTGTACAGCAACATGCTGTACAGGCTTGTAGCCTAGGACAACAGGCTATACCATACAGCCTAGGTGTGTAGTAGGCTGTATCATCTAAGTTTGTGTTAAGTGTCCTCCATGATGTTCGCACAATGAGGAAATCTCCTAATGACACATTTCTCAGAACCTATCTCCATTGTTGAGTGGGGCATGAGGGTACTGTTGAAAGTTAGGTACATACATGTTCACTGATTCTACTTATACGGCTGTTCTTCCTCTGATGATCTCTAAGAACTTTAAACACATCGTGTAAAACCTAGCCACGTAAAACCTCAACAAATCTAGGAAACATCATTTGTGTTAACCACAAAACCCAAAAATGACATTTCTCATAACCTACCAAGCAATGTCTTATGTCGTAAGAACTTCTCCAAGGTCAACAAAGAAAATCTGAGTGTGTTGCAAAATTAAACCCCAACTCGCCAAACACTAAGCAGAGCTCCACTAGAAGCAAAGGGGATCACGATGGCTTCCTCCCCACTCTTCCCTTTTCTAGTCCTCAGTTCTCACTCCAGATGGATCAAGAACAGGCTAGTCTAGATGGTCAGACAGCTCTTGGTTAGAAAAACAGAAGCTGTTGTTTGGATCCACAGGTGGAGCTACTTCTTACTAACCAGCTGCCACCTCCTCCTCCCTTAATCCCACACGCACCCCCAGAGAGGAAGCTGCAGGGTCTGCTTGGGAAGACAGGGGACAGGAAATCTGGATGGCTAGATTCCAGTCCCAGAATGTGTCATTCAGTCAAGGCTCAGGGGGGCATCCTACCAGGTTCCATTCCAAGGGTGGTGTCATTTCCACCAGGAACTAACAGTTGCTCCCCAGTTTCCGATTTAGGCACTAAAAGGATTGATCAGAGGATGTGTAAGAGTGGAATCCACAGCATGTAGGTCTCCATGAGCCACCAAGCTTTTCTGACTAAAGTAAGAGAAGGGGCTTTACCACCACAGGTCAGGTAGGAAAGAGATTCAAAGCGATTCCTTTAGGTTCTGTACCTCTCCCAGGGGAACGAGGAAGCCTGGGTTCATGTATATGCTTTGAATTCCTCAAATGAAAGCCATTCTGCTGAAAACGAAAGCAGCCTCCATCCCACCCCCACATCCCAACTGATTTATAGTCAGCAAGTGTCTCCTGGTACTAAGAAAATATGCTATCAAACAGGAAATGAAAAAATATCCATTTCTTCCAGAAGGAAGGGTGAGGGAACACATCCCTCAGACACAGGAAATCAGCTGATCAGGATCCAAGCCAAGCTCAGGGAAATGACTGCTCCCTTCTCAAGGCAAAGGGGTTGTGCAAAGCCTAGTTCCTATCAGGCTTCAATCACTCCTTATGTAAGAATTTCCAAGTCTAGGCCATCTTGTTATAGATATTTACTAGTTAAAAGGGGGAAATGAAGGCACCTCATGCCCTAAAGCCAACCAAAAGTACATCTTCACAAACGTCCTACTTTTTGCTCATGGGCTAAAGGAAAAGAGCCAAACAGTAATGTTTGCACAATACTCAGAGAAACCTCAAGAGACATTTGCCAACTGCTGCAGGTGATCCAAATATTTAAAGTCTAAATCCACTCAATCTGAGATTGTGGCTTGGTGTGGGATATAAACCAGAGAAGAGGCTGAGCAATCATCACAGTAACAGCTTTATATTTCTACAGTGCCTGGCTAGCAGGGGCTCAAATTTTCTTTTCCCACCCCTAATCTAATTCTGAGCCCCACTGAATTTGCAGAATCCCTCCATTTGAGAGAGATAGGCAGGTATCTTTGGTCTCTGCTACAAAAACGTCACAGTGACTTGTACAAGGTTATTCGCTAGTCAGATGAAACTAACACAACTTCTAAATGCTTTCCCATGTAAAGGAAGACTGCAAAAGAACTATTTCTCAAGAAATTCTTAGGCAATAAAAATTTCTGTGTCCTATCTATAAAAATTCCTTTCTTTCTCTATCTCCCTTATCCATCTCCACTTTATACTAATATCTCCCAACTCGATATGCCAAATATGTATCTGCCTGTAGTCAATTCATTTAAAGCTTCCCTCCACTGTTCAACTCAACATATATTTATAGAGACTTCAAATTGGGTACTGTGTTAAACATCAGAGACACAAAGATGAATGAGATGCTATCCCAGCTCTCAAGATGCTCAGTCTTATGGAGGACAGAAAGACACACAAATAACTTATTCAGAAGGATCAATAACATCAAAAAGGAAAAAAATATGCTTAGAATTCTTTACTTCTCAAGCCATAGCTAGGGAGGTTTGGTTTGCCCAGTAAAAAGAACATTTCTCTCAAAGAACCTCTGAAAATATTTTTACTTTCTTTATTTCCAACTTAACATCTCCAAACGATGCTACCCAAAATGCCAAGACTGTATACTGGTACATGTAAAAACAAGAACGTCACCATCATGGAAGAGAACTCTTGAGTCAGCTCTCAGAGGAAGCTCTGCAGAACCGCACCCAGGAAACAACCTGAACAATGAGGTGAGTGTACTCACTTTTTCCCCTGTTCACCCCTCCCAAAGCCAGAGAATGAGACAAGTAGGAAGAATTATCTGAAGAGGGAGAAAGAAGTAGACACCAAAACCCACGTCATCCCCTATGGACCAAAACCCTCCCACCAAGACAGTCACAGTAACATAATAATGTTTAATGATCTAAAAAAAGTCATTTAATATTGTTAGTCCCTCCAGACTAGTCTGCAGTGAAATCATTCCACAAAAAGTAGAGGCATCTAGCTTAAAACAATGTTATTTTTAAAAGGGTGTTTTCAAAAACAAAAGCCCAGTCATTACAAATGTATTAAAGTCTTGCTATATTTATACTCTGTTCAAAGCACCATTAATTCTCATCTTCTGATAATGAGATATCCCCTAATAGAGAAAAAAAATCAAGTCCAAGAGTGATCTTTTCACCTTCAGGGCAGCTACCAACCCCCTACACAAGACTTTCTCTGGGTCCATATTACTCAGAGCAAAAGAATGAAGAATGCAGTGAGGTCTATCAACAAAAAACTAGATCCTCATATTGGAAGGCCCCAAGACCCCTAAATCAAGCAATTGAAACATTCTGCCCTGTAAGCCACAGAAGACTTAAAACTATCACACTCCATTTCCTTTTTTCTACCTTCCTACCATCTGGAGAGGGCAGAGTGGAGGATAGAGAGAGATTACATTTGATGTCTTCCAGTAACAACCCTTACTAGCAAATACAAGGAGATCCTGGCAACCCGAAACATCTAGGGCTGGTAAGACAAACGAGAGAAAGGAATATTTCCATCCCTTGCCTCACTGTGACTATTCTGCATTTCTTGGATTTCCTAATTCTGAACCAAACCCTTTCTCCAGACTCACCCTAATGAGAAAGCAAGTAGCTGGGTGGTACAGCTTTATTGCAAAGAAAATAAATGGCAATTAATAACTGGTTTGCACCAGAGAAGCTGGTTTGACTAATCAGCCTACTGGTTCGAAGAAGCTTCTCTCTGCATTACACCATCCTTTTATTTATGTTTTTAATAAAGCTATATCCCCACGTCTAATGATATATTCTCCCTTCCTTCCCCCTGTCAGCCCTCCTCCTACACCTCTCTTTTCCCCAGTGTGGAATCTGAATCCCATTCATTAGAGAAAGAAACATAACCTGTTACACAAGTATTTCATCGGCTGACACTCCTCTCAATGACACACACCACATTATGACAGGCAGCCAAGATGACGTCATCAGTTGAGTGTTCCCTCAGACTTCCCGCTCTGAGCACCTAATCTTTAAAAGGGTGTAAAGTACTAAGAAAATCAATCACATCAACATTTGGTGAATACCTGCTAAATGAAGGGCACTGTGCTAGGCAAAATGAGGAATAGAAAGAAAACTAAATCATCATCTGTGAGCACCAGAAGCATAATCTAATTGGGCAAATATATGGGAAGTTAAAAAACAAATAATAAAATACAGCATTACATGGTCAACTGACTATGAGTGGCAGAAGTTAATGCTATGAGTTCAGGATAAGAATAAATTGTCACAGGATTAGAATGGTTTGAAAAGGATCAATAGGAAAGGGAGAACTTGAGCTGAGTTCTGAAGACCTGTAGGATTTCCCTAGGAGAGGTGGGGAAAGGTCTTACAGGAAAAGGGGATGGCTCTAGCAAAAGTACAAATCCTAAGCACCAAACAAAGGCTCAAAAGTAAGCTAGATGTTCAGCAACAAAAATAAATAAGAGGCAAATATAAATTAAGAAAATCTGTCACCAGGAAGCTATCCTATAGAATACTGGTAAAGAGTTTTTCAGGCAGAAAAAAAATGATCCCAAATGTAAGACTGGACATTCTGGGAGGAAGGAAAAGCAACGTTAAAAAAAAGGTAAATATCTGGTAAATCTAAATGAATATTGTCGCATAAAACAACAACCATAATTGGGTTTTTATTTACTTAATAAACAATAAAAATATACTAAAACATTTGCATTAAAAATAAATGGTATGATAAAATAAATAACGCATGCATAGAATATTAAAGCAGAGAGAAGAAAGTGGATAATTCATTCATTTAAAAGAGCTCAAAAAGTCATCATTAAAGACATAATATTTGGAGTGCATCTGAAAGTATACATTTTTCAATAAAGTAGACTTAGGAGGACTTTTCAGACAGAGACAGAAGTGTGAGCAAGGCACATGGACAAGAAACAATCTGGAGTGTGAGTAAACTGCCAGCAGAGGGGCTTAAATACAGCAAAGGATTATAGGGGTATCAGGCAAGAAATGCAGCGAGGAGCCAGGGTGTAGAGAGCCATGTCTTCTAAGAAATTTCACCTTATGCTACACTGGCACATAATCTACAGTCTCTCTCTCTCACGTGGCCCTTCACAATACAAGACTGCTTTTCACAGGGCATGTAGGTGAAGGTCACCTTCAGAAAAAATAAATAATAAGAGGTCAGAATGTGAGACAAGAGGAGACATGACGACATGAAGGAGTAAAGGAGAGAGAAGGGCAGAGCCAAAGTACGTCTGGCAAGAAAAAAGCTAGAAGAATACACACTGAACCTTTCCTACTGGTTAACCTGACAAGTAGGACTAGGTGGAGAGACAAGGAAAGAGAACTTTTACCTTTTTTTGGTACTGCTTAAATTTATTATAATGAGCATGTACAATTCTGTAGTAATAATAAAGAGAGTCAGATAAATATAATAGGCCTGTGTTTTTCCTCTTCAGTTCTAAAACAGTATTTTTTGTTTTAAAGAAACTCCCAACGTCCCACACCTGACTAGGGCCCCTTGGCAAGACTTAAACCACTAAGTAAAAAGTGCCAACTGAAGTCACACTCCCTTTCCCACTCAAACAATAAGAACTTATAAGAATGCAAGTAAAGGTCACTTCCCTGACCCCTTAAGTCGGCATGATTCCAGAACTAGGACTTTTTAGAGAAAAAAAGGAGACTCAGCCAGACAGTTCTATTCAAGTAAATGAAGGGAAAGTATAATACCATGGTTAAGAGCTGGATCTCTGTTGTCCCACAGAGCTAGATTTGAATGCCTGCTCTACCGTTTACTAGGTGTGACCTTGGGCAAGTTATTTCACTGGCTGAGCCTCACTTTTCTCCTCTGTGAAATAATAAGATCAACTTTACGGGGTTTTAATAAGAATTAAATGGGCTAATATATAATATAAAGTGCTAACACAGTCCCTGGCACATAGTAAAAACTCAACTAATGGGAGCTATTATTATTACTATTATTTTTATTAATCTACTCAGCCCATAAAAGGGAGACATCTCCCATCAAGCTACAAATCAGGCTCATCTCAGCTCTCTTCCCTAAATGCTGCCAAAACCTAAGTGCAGAATTAGCCAGACGGGGGGTGAACCTGGGTTCTTCCTGCATCCCAACCAAGAGAATCTTAGTAAAAAATAAAAAGTCTTAAGAGACCAGCAAAAGTTAATTTCAAATATGCTCTTCTCTACAGGTTAGAAAGTAGCTAAATCTTCTGTTACAGGTTGAATTGTGTCTCTAACAAGATGCTGAAGTCCTAACCCACAGTACTGTGATGTGACTTTATTTGGAAATAGTCTTTACAAATGATCAAGTGAAAATGAAGTCATTAGCGTGGAACCTAACCCAATATAAAACTGGTGTTCTTTTAAAAAGAGGAAATTAGGACAAAGAGCGAGACACATACAAATGATTTATAGGCACAGAGAGGGAACACCATCTCCAAGTAAACAAACTCCTGAGGCTATCAGAAGCTAGGAAAGAAGCCTAGAACAGATTCTCCTTCGGAGCTTTCAGGAGGAACCGACCCTGCTGCACCCTGATTTCAGACTTCTAGCCTCCAGAACTGGAAGACATTAATTTCTGTTGTGTGAGCCACCCAGTGTGTAGTACTTTATTATGGAAGCCCCAGAAAACTAATACACTATCTTTTTTTTAAATTTGTATTTATAACATTATAAATTATGTATTTTCAAAAGGAATTTTAATTTAAAATAAAGGTGAGTTATTGAAAAATGACAGGACCTGGTTATACGCACACTTCTTTCTGTACTAATTCTCATCTCCCAACAATCAGAGTACCACCATGGAAAAAAGACATTAAGACCAAGAGAAATTCTTACTCCTTTTGAATCTAGTATTTCTGCTTCCATAACCATTACTTGATGAACAGAAAGCAGGAAAAAAAAGAGAACTCATGTATACTGAGTATCCCTTGTGTGCCTCACATATGTTAGGTGCTAATAATACACATTATCTTACTTAACTTCACAACGTCCCTGCAAGGTATGAACTATTCTCCCTTTTATTAATGAGGAAATCGATGTTTAGAAAGGTTAAGTAAGTTGCCCTACATGAGATAGCCAGGATTCAAACCTCTTGTTCTCAACTACACCAACTTTCTGGAACAAGTACTTTTGAAGCAATTCCCTAGATATGATTTCCCACCAAATTTTTTATTTCAATCATTATGTGTTGATTGAATCAGTGAAGAGACCTTAATAATCTTGTCTAATTCCTCCCAGTTTTACAGTAAGAAAACTGGCCCAAAGAAATTAAGTAAATCAATGTCACGAGTTAATGGAAGAATCAAGTATCCAACCCAAGTCTCTTAATTTCATTACACCAAATAAGTTTGAGGACAATAGCAAAATATGAAAAGGGCGTGGATATTAGAATCAGAATCCTTGATCCAAATCTTGGCTCCGCCATTTACTGGCTGTGTGATCTTTGGCAAGTCACTTAACTTCTCTGTTCTGTTTCCTCATCATCGGAAAATCGAGATGCCTTTCTCACATGGTTACTCTAAGTACTGAATGAATTACTGTATACATAAAATACTTAAAATAGTGCCTGGCACATTTATTTGTTCATTGCTGCTGCTACTACTATTAAATAATGCTAAGCAAACACCAGAGTATGTATGTGTGTGTGTGTGTGTGTGTGTGTGTGTGTGTGTGTGTGTATATATATACATATTATATATACACACACACACACACATTGACTCCAGTTTTATAAAATTGCAGACAAATGCACTCGCTGAGCAATGAAGAGAGAAAAGAGAGGAAAAAAAAAGAGGCTGTTTATTTCTGTAAATTTGCTTAATTTAATTATTATTAATAACATGTATTTAATCTGTGCCAGGCTCAGTATCTGGTGCATTCTGACATTACTAAATCTTATTAAATCTAAGACACCATCAATTGCAAAATGCACCAATATTTCATTTACTCTCAACAGCCCTATTAGGTAGAGTTCATATTTTGTGGATATGAAAATGAGGTACATAGAGGTTAAGTAATTTATTCAAGGTCACACAGCTAGTAAATGGCCAAACCAAGTTTCAACCCCAGGTCTGTCAGACTCCAAAGCTCCTTGTACTAAACCACTTAATCACCAACTCAGTGCTTCTCAAACTTTAATGTGCACAGAATCACCTGGGAATCTTGCTAAAATGAAAACTGACTGAGCAGGTCCGGGGTGGAGCCTAATGTTCTGCATTTCTAACAAGGTCCTAGGTGTTGCAGATGCTGCTGGTCCTGGGATCATCACCCAGTGCCTGACTATTGTGCTTCCCATTACAACTGCTCCCCATCCTGAGTCTCCATCCCCCTCTCTGCAATCAGCTAATGTAAAGGGCCTTAACTCCCAAAAGACAGAAAAAACCTCCTAATTAAGCCTTTGTTTCTCTGCCACTTTCACTATTCCTCTCCCCTCCTGGGCCACCTCAGCTCAGTCCATACTCTCTAAGGTAGGCTACACAAAGCTACCTGAGAGGAAACTAACAGGGAGTTCAAAATGAATGGCTGTGGTACTAAGGAGACCTCTTAATGAAAATAATGTTAACCTGATGCTTACATGATTTGGGGTGACAAGGAGCCAATTCAAAGTCCGCATCCCGACTGTGACTCTGAATGGTGAGCGAATACTTCTGGAGTAAATTGGAAACTAAGGGTTATTTACTCCCATCATTTTTCCAAAGATAATAGGTGTGACCTTTCCCTACCCCCACTCTGAGCTCTGGTCTCTGAGCAACACAGGTAATTATGGATCTGCCTACTTACTACAGAAAGAGCTAGTTTCAATTGGGTTGTCTTCCCCTGCTCTACCTGTCCTACATTTTAGGCTTCATCTTTGTGCCTAAGAGCACTACTAAACACACTTGGAAGTGACTGTACACTGCACAAGAGTGTGACATAATCACCTTTCTAAAGTTGTCCTGGATGCCCAGATTAAAAATGAAGTCTGAAATTCATTTATATGTGATATAATTGAGTGGAGGTATATAGCACTACCCACAGCATAGGACTATTCAACTCAAGAGCCCTTACAGACTCCTATTATTACCAGAGCACCAGTGCTCCATGGAGTTGTCCATAAACAATTTTTGCAATTCTACTTGAGCAGCAGTTCCAATCAGACCATTTTCAAGAGCAGTCTGACTTGAAAATCTTAAAACAACTCAGACACAAATTCAAAAATCATATTGTACTTAAGGTAAGAAGGCCTATTGCCAAGTGGAGTTAATCAGGCTTGGGCTCAAAACCCAGTTCAGTCACTTGCTAGCTGTTTGACCCTCGGAGAAGTTATTTGGGTTCCGTAGGCCTCAGTTTCCTCATTTGTAAAATCTACTAATGTGATTGGACTGTCACAGGATGTCATCTGTGGTAACTAAATAAGAGAAAGCACCTGGCATTTAGTAAAGGCATCAATACATATTAGTTTCCTCCCTTTCCCTCCCCCATCCATGCTCATAAAAATATACAGTTAAGCCCATAATGCACATCAGTATCAAATTACATAAAGGAAATGTGATTATGTGTGGTTTCATTAAAAAAACACCACTCATCTGGTGAGGTGATGTGGCTTTAATACTAACTAGTTATATGACCTTGAGCAAGTTATTGAACTTTGCATGTCTCACTATGAGGAACAAAAGTGAGCTGAACTGATTTCTAGTTCATTCATTCAACAAATATTTACTGGGAACCTACTGTATACTAGACACTCTTCTGGTTGCTAGGGATACAAGAGTTAACAGATAAAAATCTCACTCTCAAGGAGTTTCCATTTTAGCAAGGAGGAAGAATCAGATAATAAACTTAGTAAAATACATTAAATAACAACAAGGAGTTCCAGGAGTAAGGTGAAGTAGAATTATAACATTCCAAAAGAAAAAATGAGTTGAGAAATAGAGGTTAGGGGCTTATATAGTTCTAAAATTCCATTAGATGGGAATTAGAAGATCATATTAGTGGATTTTATTATATTCTGCACATTACAATTCTCCATTTGATTGTAACACTGGCCATCAGCTCCTGGAAAGGATAGATTATACATTTAGTATACTCAAAGCATTTAGCACAGAAGCATCTCATACTAAATCCTAGCCATATACTCAGATCAGAAAGCCAGAGATCTAAAAGGGTCCTCAGAACATCTGGTTCAGTTTTCTGTCTTTGGCAAATGAATTAAACTATCCATGAGAGTGCTCTATTTTCTTCTTGAAAATCTTAAGAGCAAAAATGACATACTATCCTAACAATCTAATGTAATTACCTTGAAGCTTAGTGGAATTTCTCCTATTATTATTTTAAGCTGTATCTTCTTATTATTTAGATTGATTTCATGCAGTGAACAACATTTATAACAAATCTATATGCACACCTTCGTTTATTAAACATCTCTCCAGTACCTTTATATGTCAAGCACTGTGCTAAGGCTAGAAAACGAAGTGTGGAGAGGAGATACCATATAAACAACCAAACTATAATCCTCTGTGATATGACGTGCATATTAGAAAAATAAACTTAGGTACCAGGGAGGAAAGACATTCACCATATAGAAAGAGAGGGTAAGGCAAGGCTTCCGAACAATAACAATGTCTGAACTGTGTTGAAAGGTAAACTAGAATTTGCTGGCAGGTGAGGTTAATAAGTGAAAGAGGAATTCCAGGCAGAGAAAACAACATGGGCACGTAGAGATATTCTCCAGCCTGGCATGCTAAGGAAGCTAAACATAATTCATCCTGACAAAATGAAAAATGCAAGGAAAATGAGGTTACAGAAGTGGGCAGGGATTAGACCATCACGGACTTTGTTGCATGCTTGGTCTTTATTGTCTAAGCAATGGAAACCACTGAAGGTTTTCAAACTATACATATTCGCAACTCAGAAAATGAGATGTAACCAACAGAAAGAGGAGGAGGAGGAGGAGGAGGAGAAAAAAAGAATGCAGGGACAACATATGTAGGCAAAGGGAATCAGATAATGACAGCAACAAACATTTTCTGCTTTTATTATCGCCTTAATATTGCCCCCATATCTATCTTCATACCACCTATGCTACTGCCTCCACTGCCTCTCCCCTTCCTAGGAGCCACCAAAGGATGATCAAAGAGGAGGCCTGAGAACTGGGAATCTAATGCTCCCTCTATCTTTCTCTCCTCAAGGGAGGACGGAGGGAAATTCCAGCCCCTGACAGATCCCCATTCTTCCTAATAAAGGCAGTATCTCATGAATACTGTTATTGTATGAATTAATAATAATAAAAACAATGAACCTGTCCTACAAGAGAGGTGAAGATCTCAAAGCATCCCAAATACACTAGTCTGGTCTCTGTTTTCCATCTGTGAAACTAACAGAACATGAAGTGGGTCCAACTTTCTTTCCCACCTATAGTTGCCCCAGACCAGGCCAGACCAGCTTCTTTCCAACCCAATGCTGACCCCAGGGCTCATGGCTCATTTGCGGCGTTTGTGAGCACACAAGTGTCTGCAGTAGGTCTGGGATGAATTTCCTCATGTTACAAAAACAATTGTACCAGAAGACCCAAGTCTTCTAGGTGTTCCAGCCACAGGTCACTGGAGAGTGAGGCACCCTGGTAGGAGCCTGTCCTGGCTGTATGGAAAGAAAACATGGCAATATAGCCCTGCATGACTGGAAAGGACATTAGAGAGAAACTGCTTGGCACCAAAGCACTACTGATGGCAGCTCCTGTGCCTTCCTAGTTGGAACAAAGATGATCTTGTCTCTGTCAATCCCCTCTCCCTCTGGAGTAAGTCTCATTTTCGGGATATCTTTGACTGTGAAAATGATAGCTAAATGAGTGGCTATCCATTATTTGTTCAACTATTTACACATTCTTGTTTTTGTCATTTGTAATGTCTATTGAATACTATAAACTCCTAGAGGGCAGACAAAGGGTTTATGAGCTCTATTCAATGTTAGACACTATACTACATGCAAAGAGACTCTAAGTAGAGGCATTTTTCCTGATGGTGATGACAAAGGTAGTAGAGGGAATCCATACATGTTGTGGCTTCCCCTGGAATAGACCATCCACTGCAATATGTGAAATCAGAGGCAAAGGGACACACCAGTATACATGTATACATACACACACACACACACGCCCTTCTTGAAGGACATAGAAAGAAACTGTACCAGATAAGCTAAGCCAGAGACTGAGACAAGATCAAAGATTCTCCAAATTAGTGGAGACACACCTTCCACTCCCTGGAGTGACTCATGTCAAGTTTATCCAATACAGAGTCCAAATTTACAAAACAAGGAGCAGAAAACAAGCCATACTGTGGGGAATATGCCAGTTAAGGACTAAAAAATGCAGAGTGTGCCAAAAGGAAAAAGAACTAAGTCCGTTCTGAACTGGACCTAACACATTAAGAAATATCCTCTACACTAGACTAAGGGTGAAAAGAAAAAACAAAACAACAAGCAAGTAGAGGACAAAAAGAATAGTAACTAAAACTCTTTAGATATAAAGGTCAGATAAACTCTGAAGGACACTATCATGATCTGAGAGGTAGTGATTATATTGAACCTGTTAAGGTTATGGCAGGGAGCGTTCTGAGTCATGAGAACAAATACATCACGTTAGTTCGCTGTCCGCCTGCCAAAATAAACGAGGAGGAGGCTGCATCTTCTACAAAAGCCACTTTCTCTAGTCTTGCCAAGAACCCGGGTCTTCACAAGCCTGGTCTGATGAGAAAAGGGAATATTAATTCTGCAGTCTTTATGGAAAGCACAAATGTTTCTAAGCTCAACTACCCTGGGGAGAATAAGTGAAGCTAGCCTGTGAGATTTATGCAGAAGCTAAGCCTGGAGTTCACTCTCAAACCAATGAATCCTTTACTCTCCATATCAGATAGTGAGCTGAGGATTAAAGATCACAGGTGAGAAAAGCCTCTTCTACATCAAGAGTCAAGATACCCCTGACCACAAAAGTCAGATTAAGTCAACAAATAGATAAGAATCAATTTCTGCCCTGCACTTTACTAAATGCTATAAAGGGATACAAAAATTACATAAATGGTTCCTGCTCTGAAGAAGCTTACAGTTTTGCTGGGGTGACAAAAATAAGCCAACCAAAGAACAATCAAGCAGATGTTACACTTTTTACAAGGACTCCTTTTTCTTCCATCAAACCTTATGCTGGAAAATTCTCATCCTGGATCAATCCACCTGTCTGCTTTCTCAGTATCTACAACCAGGTTGTTGAGTGCTTCTGGCGCTAGAGGGAAAGAGAATGCATGCACTTCCACATGCACACACGTAAGCACATACACAAAGACACGGCCCCTACTCTTAGCAGATAACTTCACCCCCTACTTCACAGAGAGAATAAGAGCCATAAGGGGAAATCTCCCAAGTTCCTACACCTCTAATCAACCAGCTTAACCAACTGCATTCTTGCCTTTCTCTGTCTTTCTCATCAGACACATTTTTCTTTTGATTCTGGATCCCATGCTCCCATTAATTATTGTCCCCCTTAAATTTTATTATATCTCCCCTTCTCTACTGATTCTTTCCAAACAGCACTTAAACAGGCTTAAGTCTCTCCTATGTCACAATAAACAAACAAAACTCCCTCCATCCTACATTCCCCTCTATACTCTATATAATGCCTTCCTCCTCTCTGTTGCTTCAAAATCCAGGCTTCAAAACTAACTGACTCCACTTCTGCACTTCTCATTTACTTCCAAACCCATAGCATTCTGGATGCACTTCCCACAGCTCCACTGAAAATGCTCCACATAAAGGTGACCTTTATGTTAGAGCCCAAAGTCCTTATCTTGCTTGACCTCTGCAATAATCTGACACTGTGGTATAACTTCCTTCTTGAACTCCCTTTAGGTGGACCATTTCCTTCAGAGACTACTCTTCCTCTGCTCCCAAAAGTACTCTCCCCTTAGAGTTCCCCTGAGATTTTGTTTCAAACCTCTTCACACTGTACACACACTCTTAAGCAATCCTCTTGTTCACAGTCCGGTGGTTTTGATTTGCTAAGGTGATGGCTGCCTCAACTATAGCTCTCTGAGCTCCACATTCTATACAACCACCTACCTGCTAGACACCTCTATAGAGCATCCCACAGAAACCTCAACCCCAAAGCAACCAAAACTGAATGGAGTATCTTCCCCTGCACCAGCACTGCTACCACGTTACCGCAAATAACCTCTCTTCTCTTATATTCCCTATTTTAGTTAATGACACCACTCACCCACACAGAAACCCAAGCCAGAAACCTGCAAGTCATCCTAGGTTCTTCACTCTCCCCTAATACGCCACATTCAATTAGTCAGCAAAACACATGAATTTTACCCCTTAAAATTTCTTGATTTGCCCACTTTGCTACATTACTACTTTTACAACCTTAGTTTAACCCCTAATCACTCCCTGCCTAAATTACCAACAGCCTCCTAACTGGTCTGTCACTAATCTAGAACCTCTCCAATCCTCCTCTGCACTGCTGCCATAGGGAAAATATTTCTAAAATGTAAATCTAATCATAGTCTTTCTTGCCCAAGATCCTTCAATGGCTCCTAAAACCCCGTAGGATAAAGTCCAAACTTTATACAGCATGACACAGAAGTCAGTTAACTTCCCACCTCATCTCATTTCTCCTTCTCTCACATCCTACATTCCAACCTTACCAATACCCCATATTCACTCTCCTCAAGCTCTCTCATCCCCTTACTTTCGTTCACGCTGTCCAGAATGCCCTTCACCGGAACTGTCTGCCCAGAGTCCCAAATCCTTTAGGTGACAGCTCGGTCATTTCCTCTTGGATGCCTCCCCTGACCCTTTCTCACCTTGGCTGTAGTGGGTACTCTTCTTTACTCCCAAAGCACCAGCATTTACCTATATGATAGCACTCCCTACACTGGTAGTAATTGTCAGTTTACCAATATGTTTCCCTCATTAAATTGTTAGATCGTACAGATGCAAGGACATCTTAGTTTCCTCAGCCCTTTGCCTACTGCCTAGTTCAGAAGAGACATTTAATAAATGTTTATTCATTATATGAATGAAGAAATCCTTCAAACAAGCCCCCTGACATCCTGGGAGATTAGCAGTTCAAGATATAACTGAAAAATTTAGAGCAGATTTAAGAGGATTTCTTATGCCATTCTTGGCAGGTATTCCTAGAAGCATATAGTGACGTTTGTCCAGAGTGGCTAGAATAGGTGTTCTGGGGCACATAGCATTGCTAATTTAAATGAGAAGACTCAGAAACACAATCTTGAGTCATAGGTTCAAATACACAGCCCTATCTAACAAGTTCAAAATGAAGAAAATCTTTAAAAGAAGGTTTTAATACAAGAAAAAAGACTTCCTGGAAAAGCCATGAGGGATAGTTAATTTTTAAGACAAAATATTCTAGGAAAGAGTTAACAATGTTATTATCTAAATTTAAGTCCCTATATCTGCCCAAAATGTCTCTCAGATACACCCTTCTCTTCACCAACTATCTCTTAATCTAACCTCATGACTCAATTACAACAGTGGCCTCTTAAAGTAGATCTCTACTTTCATCCATCATTTATATAGCCACTACATTAAACCCACCCACTGTATAAAACTGAGTTTCCTCATGCTTACATTCTGGATCTTCTCTCTCTCTACCCCTAATCTTAATATCATTCTCTCAACACTTCTAAGTGGCCACCCAACTCCCCACTAACGTTACCTTTCCCCAACACAGTATCTGCTTATAGGTACTAATAGAATGCAGTGTTCAAAGTGAGCTTATTTCACTGCTGTTGACTGACTAAAAAGCGACCACGCGCCCCCCGCCTCCCCAAATCTCTTCTTATCTGTCTCAATCCAATATTATCCTGCAGGTTGAAAACCATCTAAACTTCAATAGACACTTCAAGCAAGCTCATTCTTTTCATCAACACAAAGGAATTGTGTTTACTTTTTCTGAACAAAAATCATGACAGAAATTCGCTGTGGTAGAAGAAGATTCAGCAGTACAACTGGCAAAGTACTTGCCCAAAGAAAGATGTTGAGTGACCAATTAACTTGTCCTAGGCGACCACCAAAATCATCCCTGATGACTGGCACATCCCTGATGACTGACTGACACATGGTCTTGCAGAAGAAAGCAATTTTCAATAGAAAAAGAAAAATAAATGTTTGAGCTCAATGAAAGCAGACTTATACTATAACACAAATTTATGGAGCCACAGCTATCAGATCCTAAGCTGGCCAAAAAGGGCGTATCTTTGAGGACTCCATTCTGTTCAGGCAGGCACATCTATCTATATTGGTCTGCCTGCCTCCCCACCCTATCCCTACATACACCCTCTCACACACACACAACTAAGGAAGGCCTACTATCTAAAGCTCTATATACACTTTCCTGTATTTCTTACAATTTTCTACATTAAACACATACTTTTATAATACGAAAAGAAAATTATTTTAAAATATAACTTGAAAGTACTGACTGCCCCTTCTCCTGAAGGAAATTCCCTGTCAATCAACCACATATGAAAGAAATATAAAAAGTCCCTACATTATAAGCACATAAAACCTCAGGGAAACGATTCTAACAGATGTGAGGCAATATAAGAATACAAAACAGTATACAGTTAAGAAACTAATTGAGAGGTAGACATAAGAAATCAGAGAAAGGAGAGATCAATGTCTGATGAGTAATAAGCAATGGGAGAAAGCTGCATGGAGGACACAGGTCTAATGCTTAGCTTTAATGTAAAAAAGAGGTAAGATCTGAATAATTAGAAAGAAAGGGAGAGAGCATTCAAGGAAGAGAGAATATAAAAGCACAGAGGCAGGTATGAGGACCTAGGGGGAAGGATTACTGAGACCTGCCCAAAGGGAGCATAGAGAGCTGTGTTGGGCATTAACAGTTGACATAATCAGGTATGGAGAGCAAATCAAATTATGAAAGGACCTGAAGCTGGAGACAAAGAATTAGAGATTCATTGTAATTTATTCCAGGAATTGGGAAGTTCTGGAAGGAAAAATAATATTTTATTAGAAGTAACAAAAAAGTTGGAATAAATATTCTTACATACTACAAGCCAACTCAACAGGTCTGAAAGGCTTCTCCAGGTCAGGAAATTAGTAAATGCCCCTGGTAGAAGCAAGACAACAGACTTAAACTCCAATCAAAAACATGAAGAGCAAAAGCAGGAGCTTTAGCACACCACACAAGCTAGTCACAACATGGCTCAACATATAATTACCAGAAACTGAAATGGCCAACCGTGTTTAATAAAAGGAGTAAAGCCTGGGTGTTTACAAGACCACTGAGAAAAGACTACAAACTCATTTTGCAACCCATAATTATTTACTTGTGACTTTTGATCTTCAGATGCTTCTTTTCCCAGATGTGCACTCTGAAGTATTCTTTCTACCATGAGCTCTAAAACCCGAAATTGGCACTTAAAAATACTAGGACAATAAGGCGTCAGCTTATGCATTTCCCTGGCCTGTATTATGTCAATTACCCAGCAAGCCCAAGACCAAAGCAGTAGCTCCCATAAGTACTGTTAGCATATGCACACATTTTATGATTTCAACAGCATGAAGGTAGCCAAAGCTTGTGATTTCCCAGCAGACGGACTTGATTCACTTTCTGAATTAACAGTGTCCATGTCCAGAGGTAGCAATTACTTTACTGTTCTGTCTAGGAGCTATCCACTCCAATTCAAGAGTTGTGGTCTAAAATGGAACTTAAAAACTGAGTCTACATTTAACCAAGAGGTTGCATCAGAGTATCACTTAGGTAAACAATACCAAATCCTCAGCCTATATTTTCCAACCAGGGTGTTAACAAAACTTTATCACTTCGCACTTCATTGCTTTTGATAAGAATTTCAAAGTGATTTATATGCCATGAAACCTCTCCCATAATGAGAAAAGAAATTCTCTGTAGTTCATAGATTTGTAAATGTAGGCCACATAAGGTGTGTGACTTATAGATCAAGAGACTAAAAACTATTAATAATAATACTGACAAAGCATTTTCACAGTTATCTCACTTAACCCAAGTCACTGCTCTGATTTTAAAACTTCTTTCTGAGATACACTGTGAAATCATCTTGAAGTCCAGATGCTGGGACTTGGATAATAATTTAAGTCCCCATGCCTAAATTTACTCATGTACTTAATATCTTCCTTACAGGATATGATAAAGGTCAAATAAGATAATGCATATAAAACTGCTTTGCAAAATAAAAAGTATTATATACATGAAGGTTTTTCTAAACATTAATGGCCTAATCCTTATATACTCGGGAATCCCAAGGAGTTAGTATTATTGTCTCCATTTTAACAGACGAGAAACCCAAAGTTTAGACATTAAGCAACTTTTCCAAGGTCACACAGCACAAACAGTAGAACTAGGACTGGAGCACAAGACTAAAAAAATTCAAAGCCTAGACTCTTTCTACTATATCATGCTGCCTTGCTGGTTTTGTACATTAAATAATATGCAAACCCTTTACTCCTCTCTGTGCAATAAGTTGTGTTAAGTTGTTTTCTGTGATGATGAACAAAATCAGTCCCTAACCCAGCTTCATATAATCCATGACACCTAGTAAGAACTCTTTAAGTTTTTAAGTACCAGATCATCCATGTTACCAATGTCGAAATGTGAATGTTCTCTTTTATTTCTAGTCCGGCCTGGCACATAAAGACTCATTAGTCTTTAGGGCTTTGCGAAAACAAAAAGTCTAATTCTGCCTGAGCCAACTTACGTATTACTTTTTCTGCTTAACCAACCACCATGAACCTAGATTGTGTTTGTTTTTAAGCCTCTTTTCCAAAACCTAAAACTATGCCCGTATGTGGCCAGCTTCTTCGTAGACTTTGTCTCTATCCTAGAAGAATCAGGTCTTGGTTCTCCTACCTCTCTAACTGTTCCTTCTTGGTTTCCTCTGGTGTTCCTGAGGACCTCAATGTACAGAGAGGGAAATCTTGTGACTGGTTCATATCATCAACTAGATAGAACAGTCCTCAGTACAATGCACCTCTCTTGTCTCCACGTTGACCAAGCAATCATCTGATTGCTAGCTTTATAAACACTTTGGTGTGGGAAAATGGTGCCCCAGACAGCGATGTAAGTGTTCCAATCACTGGACAAGTATGTCCTCTACTATAAATCGATAAAATTGGCATACTAAGTGTTGCTTTTTAAAAAACTTTCAATGATTGACTCCCCCACTGCCCACAGAATAAAGCCATAAAAGAATCTTTACAAGCTGGATTCAGGGTCCTTAACAGTATCATCTGCTTCCATCAAAACTCTAACCCTTTAGTCACACCTACCTACTCACATTCCTCAAAACCCTCCATTCACTTTCATACCTCCATGCCTTTGCACATGCTATTTGTTCACTCGACCTTCTCCCCTCCCCACCCTCCTCCATCTGACCAAATCCCATTCATCCGTAAAGGTGCTCTGAAGTGTTACTTCCTTTGTCAAGTCTCCCACTGAACTCCAAGGAAAGATATTCATCCCTCCTCTTGCTTCCACAGTACTTTATACATACCTCTATTCTAGCACTTAACATAGTATCATAATTATTTGTTTACATATATCTTTCCTTTGCTAAATGTGAATAACCAAGAGCAGAAACCAGATCTCATTCATAATTCTCACATCTCCAGGGCCTAACACTCTGTTACCTCTAAGATATTTAATAAATATTGGAGTACTGGAAGAATAAAGGACATATCCTGGCTCTTTTGGTTGCTGCCCACTTTGAACTGTTAGGATCCAGAGTTATTACCTAATACCTCCTCTTGTTTGCTGGCTAGTCAGGTTCTGAAAGAGCCTCTGGGATATTTAGGAAATGAGAGAGAGTGTTTATGTCCATGCTGAATCATCTAATCCTGCCAAAACTATGCTTACCTCCAATACACAGGGAAATGGTTGCCAGGCACAATTCCGGAAAATCCATGCTTGACAACCATTCCTAATACAGCTATAATATACTGCTCTACACTCTTACACTGCAAATGCGTCATTTTCTTTCTCGAACCTTTGCCCCTTCTAGGGGCAGTTTATGTAGCTGAAAACTTTAGTTCTCCTTCTGAATACAGAAATCCTGTTTCATTTGTAGAATGAAGCACTACAAAATAATAGCAGCAGAGAAAGAGATCCAAGTAATTTGGTGACCAACCAATGAAAGACTAGAACCCCCATAGTCATCAATATTTCCCCAACTCTCTCCAAATCAAATTCCTGGCTTTAACTTCATAAACTACTTCCCCTGATCACTCTACTGATTCCAGCTTAGGCAAAGAGTTCTCCTATTAAGGCAGTAAGGCGGATTTCTAAGTCTGGAAAATGCAGGAATTCCATACAGCATAGTAACAAAGGCCCAGCCCAGATGCTAATCCATCCTGGCTTCCCAGTGAGAATGGTGCAATGGGGAGGGAAGAGAAATTCTTCTGCAGCTACCATAGGGCAGAATGCACAACCTCATACAGCTCAAGTTAATTTACTTGGGCCAACCATTTTTGATTCATTCCCCACCCCTCAAGAAAGAGATCTGTGCCTAGGAAGGATCAAATTCCTACACACCTGATCAAAGTCCTTCAGAGGAAAACCAAACTGAGTGAGACAGCTAAAGTGACTCAACACAAGAGGCCTCTCCTGGAACAAGCCCTACTTCCCCTTTCTTTCCTAGTTTCATTTGCTAGAAATCCAACTTCCTTTCAGCTGGAGGCCACCAGCAATATGATCCAGTGAGGTACTGAGATTTCTTCACCTGTTTTTGTTTTAATTCTGCTGATTTTCCAAGCTGCCACAGCCTGAGGCAGGCCCAGAGTATACTCCCTCTGAAGAGTGCAGTGTTGCTCAAAAGCCTGGAAATGAAATTTAATAAAACCATTCACTTAGCATTTTTTTCAATGAAGTTCAGCAGCACGATCTAACCTCTTTGTGTTCGGAAATGAACCACATTTCTTAAAAGATCACAGGGGGTTGACAGAAAACTTGCTGCAGGCAGGAAAACCCGGACTTTCTCCTATTTGATTCAGCTGTGACTGGGCCTTTAGCTTACAGGAGCTAATGCAGAAGGGAACAAGTAGAACTCCTAAGCTGGTCCATGTTAGCATTGCATCCATCTTTCTCTCTTTCCCTCCCCTCTCTCTCTCTCTGCATTCCCAAGCAGAGCTCCAATGGCACAAGGGGAAAAAAAGGAGCATTTTACAGCTTCTTCATTAGTTTCCCTTCACTGGGTAGGTGTCGTAAACAAGTATGCTGGACTCAGTCAAAAGGGCTGAAGTTTCCTTGCCTCAGATGAAAAGAAACTAAAGGCCCAGTCACAGCTGAATCAAATAGGAGAAAGTGCTGCCTATGTAGTTTCTGGGAAAATCTCCATGTCTGTGGAAAGCACAACTGCCACACAAAGCAAAATCGCAGAACTGGCTCTTAAAGATCAAAGCTTGGGCCTCCCAAGGCCACGCATCCGTGGCTTCCACTTAAGGAGCAGCTACAGCAGTTAGGGCGATGCTGTCCCCAGACTCTCAGGCCTGTCAAAACTTTCTCGATCTTCTATACTCCAGATTTAGGTGAGGCATTAACTTGCAGCACTGCTTAACAAGAGAGCCTCTAGGGGCCGAAATCCAAGCTCTGAGACAAATCTTTATTTTTGAGAAAAGAAGTAATAGACCCCTGCTTCGGTCAGGCTCAAAGTCTCCCCACCACCCCGCCCCAAGGGGGATGAGGGAGGGAGGAGGCCTTGCCACCAAAACTGCACACTCACGACACTAGCCCCAAAGAAACCATGTGGGTTCACGACCCCGGCTGCCACGCGACTGATGGGAGACTGAAGGAGACAAAAGGGGGCGAGGGACCCTCGGCGGGCACGCAGATGTCCGAGACTCTGCGAGGAAGACCCGCACAGGAGGCAGAAGGGGTGGCTTCTCTCCCGCCCCACTCCTACTCCCCGGCAACTCCCCACAGCAGGAGGGCTCCACAGCCAGCTCCTGGTCTCGCCTCCTTCCAGCTGGGCCAGATAAGAAGCAAATAATGTAACTGGCGCTGTGGAAAGCGCCGTCTACTGTTGGAGAGGGTTCCAGGTCCTCATCCGGATTCTGTAAATAAACTGGCCCAGAGAAACAGCGCCCAGGGGCCAGCCCCGGCGCTGGGGTGGGCGCGACCCCGCCCGGCCGCCCCACCTGCAGCGGACTTGGAGGGCCACGCCGCGCGCGCGCCCGCCCGCGGACTCCGGTTCCCAACGAGCCCCCGGCCCCGACCCCGGCCCCGGCCCCGGCTCCGGCCGCACCTTTGTAGCGCTCCAGCACATCTTCGTACGCCTGCACGAACTCCTTCTCCTGGCTGCGGTTGGCCGGCTGCTGACCCGGCACGTAGCCAGCCATGGCCGCCCGCGCCGCGCTCTCCCCGGGCCCCGGCCGACGCGGGTTCCAGGCTCGCGCGCTGAGGCGGCGGCGGCCCCAGCCTCGGCCCTTTGTGCGGCTGGGGGGTGGCGGCGGCGCCTTCGCTCTCGGATCTCGGCTCCCCGCCCGCCTCGCCCGGCCTGGCAGTCCGTCGCGTTCCGCTCCTCAGCCCGCTCGCACCCCGCCGGTCCCGGCTCGCGTTTCCGCCACCCCACCCCTCGGCTCCGCTCCTCCCTCAGCCCGCCCCGGCGTGGCGGCGGCGGCGGCTGGTGGCGGCGGCGGCGGCGGCGGCTCCTCCTGTCAGGAGCGCCAGGCCCGGCCCGTTCCCCGCCCCTCGCACCGCCGCCTCCGCCGCCCGTCGGGTCCTCGGCCCCCCGGCGGCGGCCGGCTGGGCCCCGGCTGCCCACAAGGGTCCCCCGGTGGCCGCTGACCAGCGCCCGCCGAGAGACCGAGAGACCTGAGCCCGGGGGGCGGGGAGGTGTTCGGCCCGCGTCCGGCTGGGTAGGAGGCCTCACGCGCGTCAGGACCGGCCGCCGCTGCGGGGAGACCCCGGGGCCGACTCCACGGGGTGGGCGGAAAGCCGCATTCAGCGTTGACCTCCACCCAGACCTGGGACAAAGGAGGGAGCCCCCTGGCTGGAGCGCAACCGAGCTGGGCCTGTGCAGCTACTGGAGAAGGACCTAGAGAAACAGAAGGGAAGGGAGAGAGCAGAAGATCTAGATGCCTGAGATCCCAGGGCTAGACAGGGTCAGAATGAGGACAAGGGCAAGACCCACACAGGCTGCAGTGTGAGGCCGAAGGGAACACCGAGACCACAAAGAATCTCAGGAACAAAGGGTTTCCAGAAACGGAAGAAAATGAACTCATAAATGAGAAGGCAGACCAAGCACCATGAAGTAAACCAGGCCAAGGAAGAAGAGCCAGAGGCTGAGAAATGACAACTCAGAGAGGAATGAAAACAGGATTCTAACTGCACCATGGGTGAATCGGAGCAGAGACCCAACAGGATTATTACACTGTGACAGCCATTCGAACAGACTTAGATCAAAAGGGAGAAATGTGGGAACCTGAGATTGAACCAGGACTGTTAAGGAACAAAGAAATGGATTCTGGAGACTTAACTGGTCGGGGAAGAAGGAAAGAGAATGATCCTCTCTACCAGGGAGGGAAAAAAAAACGTAAAGAAAGGAAACTGGCAAATATGGGTAGAGATTTATGTGGGACCATTTTGAGGAGGGCGTTCCCAACATCTTCTGATCCTCCATTCAGCTGTGTATCCTTCAATCCCAACATTCTTAAGATTGTGTTACGGCCAAGAACTGTGAATGAGGAATTTGGGTAAATGCAGGTGATCTTTGTGCCCACATCTACCCCCAGCCAGCCAACATCATCTTCAGCTTCATCAAGTCTGTTAACTCGATTTTTCTAGGGGTGGAGAGGTGGTTGTGGGTAAAAAGTTAGGCTGGCTGATCTCACAATAACAGCACAGTAACAAGTAAAAAAAGAATTCATGCGACATTGAGCAGCCAAAATTGAGACTTGGGCTTCCATTATAATTCCCATTCTCTAGCTTTTCAGAGAGCAGCTTCTTACCCTAGGGGGCAGGGCCTGCATCTTTGTACACTATGAGTAGTGCCAAGTATTTGGTCAATGCTCAGCACATTAATAACAAGAAGAAATGATGCTTTTCACTAATAGGCGTACACTGGTTGTTTCCACATCACGCCATGATCAGAAATCGGGTGAGCAAGTCATTAATCATAAATTTTTCCATCAAGTTTTGCTGGCCTGCTCAAGTTCTAGGCATAGAGATCTTTAGGGAAGGGACTACAAGAAGAGAGACAGGGAGGTTCTTGGACAAATGCTCATTTCCTCCCAGTTTAGTCCTTTGTGCTTAAAAAAAGCTAGTTCACAGTTTGGTGTCAGCTGCTAATGAGCTCAGTTGAAGAAAAGGAGGTGAATAAGCTTGAGGTTTATTCTTTTTTAAAATAAATAAAAGGCTCTTAGTAGAAAATGCAGGATGAAGGAGTTGGTGATTGATGGCATAAGCACATTTTTCGTAAACAGCAGAGAATATAGAAATGCTAACTCTGGGGATCTTGACTGTGTCAGTGCTGAGTCATCTGCATTTCCCATATTATTTTATGTCAGTAGGGCTAAGAAGGCCCAGAAATATTCTTACATGCACCTCCACCCTCACCCCCGAATAGACATCTGCCTCCTCATTTTTATTACAATAAATAGAAAATCCCCTCCGTCCCCTCCTGGCACTGCTACATGCGCCACTTTGTGAGCAGATCCCTTAAGAATTGTAACTGAGACTCACCAAAGGTGAGGAAAGACAGGGCAAGAAGGGAAAGAGAGTCTGTTCTGGGAATCAGGCTTTGTTGAAGGCTTGAGAGGTTTGGGGGGCGAGGGCAAGGTGTTGAGATTCCTCTTACAAAACATGGTAATCAAGGAAGAAAGTTCTGGTTTGGGTTGTGGCTAGGGGACTTCTCAGACCCAAGTAGCTTCTCAGACTCAAGATTTGCATTTAAAAGCTCCCATGAGATTTTGAAGTAAAGCATTCTTCTAATGAATGGAAAGGGGGAAGTCCACATGTTTGGCTGATGTTCCTGTTTTATTCAGAGAAAATTTTACAAGGATAGAGGAACAAAGCAACTTCTGGGGGGATGGGAAGAAGGAAGCCTAGGAAGGGAAGGTTTTTTATTTTTTCCAAGAAACAGTCTAAATTTATAGCCTGACCACACAATTGGGACAGCTCTGAGGCTTTCTTCTCTTGGTCTATGATTTTCCTTTGCTCCTGATGGTGAGACTGCTGTTGCATTTCTAAGGCGCCTGCAATGGAGGAGAGCAGAAGGAGGCTCATGTACTCGGAAGGGCATCTAGTGGGAGGAAAGGGTAATACAAGTAAATAAAGCCCTATTTTTTTTTTTTTTGGTTGGGGGAGTGTCCTCCCCTCTTAAGCCTCTCAAGTGCGTTCTCCCCAAGGCCCAGCTACTTTCAACTTCTTTCAGCTCCTCAAACATGCTCTCTCACCTCAGAGCCTTCCCTCCTACTTTTCTCCCAAGCTGTAATCCTTCACTGCTCTCTTTTGACCTGGCTCATTCCAACTCTTGCCTCTGCTGAAACTCCAGCAGGGAAGCCTGCCTTGATCCCCAGGTTTAGTAGGTCCTACCCGCTATACTCCCCTTTGGTAATATCCTCCAACCTTGAAGTTATAGTTTGTGTTTTTCTTTCTTTCTTTCTTTTTTTTAATGCCTGTAATATTTATTTAAATATTTGTTTAAAAGTTTGATTATATTCATGAATGAGTGAACCAGATGACCCTCAAATACTCAGCTGCCTGTGGCTTCTGACTAAGCTAGAGGGCCAGGGTATTTAAGAAGAAAGTATGCTTATCTCTCACGACATTGCCTATTTGTGCCTGGCATTCAAAGTCCTCCATATTTCGACATCTACCTTCCTTTACGAGCTTATCTCCCATGATACCCTTATGTGCAGCATTTTCTATAATCAAACTCTAAGCCTTTGCTTGGAATGAACTCCATCCCCCAACTCCACCTACTGAAATCCTACCCATCTTGAAAGCTCATCCTACATGACTTGAAGTTACTTTTAATCAACCCAGGTAGAAGAGGCTCTTCTCAAAATCCCAACCACATTTTCTTTCCGCCATTCCTGGAGCCGCCACATATGTGCATCACTGTGTCTGCGTCATTGCCTCCTTAACCTCCTGGTCCTTAAGTTCTTTGAAGCAGAGACATCTATTTCATCTTTCTTCATTATATATAGGGCCTAACACAATGCTTTGCACCTAGTAGATGTTCAATAAATATGTGCTGAAGACATGAACATCTCACTGGAGACATATGGGGGTGAGGGATGTGGGCTAGATCTATGATTCAAGACAATTGAGAACTCAATTCAGTGTCTACTCAATGGCCAAGAGCTGAGGGCACTTCATGTGCAGAGACAAAAGAAGGAAGTGCAAAATTATTTCTCCTTTTACTACTACTCCTCATCCAACCTCTAGAAGGCTTACTTCCAGCACATCTTCAGCTTGGCTTATGCTGCATTATTTTACGTTTTACATTAATTGATGCTTTATAAATAAATTCTTTGCTAGTAGGGTGCGTGTGTGTGTGTGTTCATTCTGTCTGTTCCTCCTTGCAGGGATAGGCTGTTTCCTGTGCCTTTTACATTACTCAACAGTAACCAGAACCAAACACAAGGGGCTGCCCCAAGCCCTATCCTTTGGCCAGCTTTTGGAAGAAAATCGTCTAGTCCTAGACTCTGGAGACCTGTCTCAAGCCCCAGGCCCACCAACCTTTCAGACACCTGAGCTTTGGCCATCCCAACCAAAACTCTCTTTCTGCCCAGCTGCTAGAAACTAAGCTTTGCCTCAAGTTCCCAAATTTGTTCTGGGGTAGGAAGTCTTTGCCCACTTTCATGCTGCCCTCTTCTGTTCAGAAAGTGCAACATCATTAATTTAAGGGGCCTGAATGGTGCCAGCCACCCAGGAAGACAGGATCTCTGCCACCCAGCAGCCCGGCACCCCATTACCATAGCAACCCTCAAAATGGTTACTCAGCCATCTGGGTTACCATAGCAACCGGCCAAGTCTCCCCACCTCAGCCTCTCCCTAAGCCTTTTCCCCTGGCTTGTCAGAGCCAATGCTAAAGAATCTCAGGTCCTTGCTGGAGGAAATGAGCAGAGACTGGACCCCTGCTAGGCAGCTGTCCCCAAGAGGCGTGGAATGCCTCACCAGCTAGGGGCTTGGAAGCACAGTGGAGATAATGGGTGTTAAGGCACTCTGTGAACCTTGAAGTGTAGCGCAGATGTTAGCTATTATTAAACTACTGTTCCTTGTAATGGGGGAGGCAGTTGGGTTGCCCTAGGCGGAGATTGTGCCATTCCCAGCTTGCCCCTTACTGACTGGGAGACCCTGAGCAAGTTACCGAACTCTCCAGGTTTCTGTGTACTGTAGCACATCTGCCTTCTAAAATTGTTTTGATGATTAGGTCAAATAAAGCATGTAAGATGCTAAGCACAAAGCCTGGCACTTGGAACATATCAATAGTAGCTAGAAAAGGTATTGGACCCTCTGTGAATAAAACCTCTGGGCATGTTTCTTGATTCTCTGGAGAGAATCAGGCTAAAGTGAGCCCTGCTCACTCAACCATACCCAATCTCCCTTCATGCTCTGGGGCAGGGGAGGGTCTCATCCAGTGTGACTCCTTACCTATGAAGCTCCTCTCCACTTGAAAGTCCAAATATCTCCCCATCAATACTGCCTCAGGATGGACACCTCTACAGGGGCAGTGACGGGAGGCAAACTTCTACAGAGGTGGTGACAGGCAGTACAAATCCTGAAAAGGCTCTAGAGAAGTGGTGGCTGCTGCTGTTGATTGATGTTGTTGTCACATGGGACAGTTTACCAGCATTAGGTCAGGCCTAGAGCACAGGCTTCTCTTATAAGGCTAGAAATTCTATGATTTTAAAGACTTCAACCCTATTGCGTCTCAGCTTCAGTCTCTCAAGACTGAATCATCAAAATCCATTTTCAGAGTACTTTCCTCAATTCCTCTGGCAGGGTCCCAGTTCAAACCCAGGATCCAGCCTAGCTCTGACCCTGCTCACACTCTAACTCTCTATGTTCTGGAAGGACTGGAGAATCAGACAAGCAACACTGGAAGGGACACGCTTCCCCTGGGGTCCTTGCATTTAGGAGTGGACTCTCATGATGCCTCTGCAACATGGGTCAAGTGGGACTGGTTACAGTCTTCTGATACGGCTGCTGAGTAGATAAACCAATATATTTACTACTGGGCAAAAAGTGGTATAGTAGTTTAAAAGTTTGGGAGGTACAAGTATGTGAGCACTGGAACTTTCGTCTATATAACTGGGGAGGCAGGAGTGGGGTGTGTGAATGAAATAAGATTGCCATGAATTGATAATCCTTGAATCTGGGTGATGGTGGTTCATTACACTATTCTCATTACTTCAGTATATGTCTGAAATGTTCTGAAGAATGCGAGGGATTTTGAATTAGGCCAACTTGAGCCACAGCAGTGAAGAACTCCAAAGGGCATACTGCACATGTTGTGTTCCAGGGGGCGCCCTGCACAGTCAGCATTGCTGACCTCCAGCTCTACGCTCTGCTTGCTGTATGATCACAGACAAGTCCCCTAACTTTTCTCCTTTGTAAAAAGAGAGAATAGCAACAACTTCCCAGGGTTTTCGAGGATTACATGATATGTGTAAAATACGTCTGGCACACATCTAGGACCCAACACACAGCTTTTCCAGCTATTATTTACAAGGGGATCCCAGCTGGCATCAGCTCACAGGAGCTCCTGGACTGACTCCAGAGTTCAACTCCCCAAACCACCCTCTGGATTCTTTAATTCTTAACTTCCACCAGCTGTTCTCTCTTCATTTCCCTTCGTTCCTTTCTACTGAGGCCAAAGAAAGGAGAGCAAGAATAGAAATAAGCCAACAGGGATATACCCTCTCTCTTCAGGTTGTTCTAGTAAATCTCTATTTTTCCCCCAAGTCCAAATCAAATGCTACCCTGCTCTATTCTAGGAGTGAGGGCAAGGAGTAGGGAGAAGCCCTTATTCATAACTTCCTAATAACTCTCTTTGGGTTTGCAGTGTACATAGCTCATGCCTCATTCTAGCTGCCTTCATAGAAGGGAGCTGGGTTCTGAAGCCCAGTCTGAGCCTAGCACAAAGAAGTCATAGAAATAATATTTGTTAAATGAGCAAGTACATAATCAGTGAATATGCAAAGGGATGAATCAATACATTCATCAATTAGTGAACAAGTATATGAGTGAATGAATGATATTAATGAGAATAGTTAATATAAACCAAGAGCTGGCTGCATAGCAGGCACTGGGCCAACTGCCTTACTCCTACTGCCTTGTTTAATCCACCCTATAAGACTCTGCACTCTTGGTCCCCTGTTTTAACCATGAGAAAGTGAGGCTCAGTGAGGTTAGTAACTTCTCAAGGTCACCTAACTGGCCAGTGAAGGAACCGGTACTCTAACTGACTCCCAAAGCCATTCCCTTGAGTGAATGAATAGAAGAGTGAGCAAACAAGGAAATTAATAAAGGAAGGAAGAGGGAAGAACAGGGCCAGAGACACACCCCCTGAGGCTCCAGGAAGAATCCTCCCCTTGACCACAAGGCAAAAGCCTGGTACCTTCTGGGGGAGAGGTGAGGCACAGAAATTTCAGCTCATAATCACTTTCCAAGTTACAGGGGCTCCCAGACCTTCTCTGCAGAAGCATCCAAAGTCCAGGAGGAGATTCCAGCCAGGTGCACCAGTTCTGCTATTGCAGGAGAGCCAAGGCAGAGCCAGGAAGCTGGCCAGCTTCTACCTGACAGGTGGCAACAGGCAGACCCAGGGCCAAGTCACAGCAGGTCCTAGCCACAGTAACTGGCCAGGCTCAGGACAGCACTTTGCTGATGATGGGTTATTAATACTCACACCCAGGTATATTCACAGACTTTTCTCCAGGGGAAAGACTGCTGAAATAAAAGACAAATGCAGCCATAGATCCTGCTGCATTGTCAGCTCCTCTGGTGGCATCTAATCTCAAATCCTATGGGATAGAAATGGCAGCCTTTCACCACCACCAAATTAACCAGTCCTTCGTCCACATTCCTAACCATAGTCCTTGGCTACTCCAGAACAGAAAGGCATGTCAGACTGCCATTCCAAACCTTTTTCCTTGTCACCTGAGCAGTCACTAAAAAAGCATGATGGTTCACCTCCAGCATAAACACAATGCTTTGCAATGCCGCAAACACCTTCCCTCACCAGCTGGGGTCCCAGAGGGACCCTGAGCTCGGAGAAAAGACAGCTTGGCTGTCTTTTCTGCTGCCTGCACAGAATTCTGCCCACATGATCATTTTCCATCCCTCCAGCTACTGTGACCCAGATTTACTTTCAAAGAGCAGGGGGTGAGCTGGTGGTGTGTAGCTACAATTCATTCTGCCCCACTTTCAGGAAACTCTCCTGCTCATCTCTGCTACTGAAACCAAGCTCCAGGACAGGGCCAGGGACTCTGAGGACACTGCCAGGAAGAAGTAGACAAGCTGAGGAGGAGGGAGCCTCCCTGGGTGCAAAACTTGAAAAGCTTCAAGGCAAGGAAGGTTGTCTGTTCAGGAGTAAGAGTTCTCAATACAATTGTTTTTAGGGCCAATTTCCCACCCCTGTATTCCCTTCTCCTCACCATGGCTTGGCCAGGAAAATACCACTTCCATATGCTCTCTGACAAAGCTCTAGAGTGAACAAAAGAAAGGGATGGATCTAAGAGGCCTAAAGCCCGTTCCTTGCTTGCCTGGAAAATTGCTACCTTTCTAGAGTCTCCACCCCCTCTTTTAGTTACCCAGGGAAGTTACAAGAATGACGCTGCTAGCGCAGTAACAGGCATGTGAACTTGTGTTTGTCAAGCACATTCTGATTCTCACTCAATGATCATTTGAAGCGGATATCATCATCTCCCTTTTACAGATAAGGAAACTGAGGCTTTAAAAGGTAATGTTGTTTGTCCAAGTTTTCTAACTCTAGATCCAGTTGTCTCCACGGTACCTTGCTCATAGCTGGAGCTAAACCCATTTTTTAAATTGAATGAATGAATGAAAGAATGAAAGAGTGAGTGAGTGAGTGAGTGAGTGAGTGAGTAAACAAGCACAGAAGTGCCTTCCAAGAGCTTCTATCCTGGAGGACAAACACATGGGCACAGAAGGGTAGGCTCCTTCCTCTGACCTGACCCAGGTAATCAAAGCTGCCTACCCCAGGGCAGGCCCTGGAGTGATTCCAGCAGCTGAGCTTAGGCTCTGAGACTAGGAGAAAACACTGGCATCTGGGCTACATTTAACCATCCTCACTGAGCCTCTAGATTCTAGAGCCCACACTCAGAGATCCTGGGGCAACACTAGGAAAGGTAAGATGGACTCCTGACTACAGTGAACACCAGGGTAAGATAGACTCCTGACTACAATGAGCGCCAGATCTGGTGGGGCAAATGTGCTTATAAACAATGAACTTTAATATAAGACCAAGTGAAACAAGGGTTGGGTAGAGATATAACTGCCACCTGACTAGAGAGATCAAGGAAGGCTTCCTGTGGGAGGCAACACTGGAGCAGATGTTGGGGATAATGATTTCACCAGTACCTGCTGAGAGGCTCCCAAGAATGAATTCTATAGCTATTATCTACTGGTTAAATAGGAGCCAGTCCTTAGCCCTGAGTCACTGTGCCCCCTCTTTCATAATACACACAGGAATGTAATTATTTTTTCCCTCTGTCCTCTCAACTCGACTGAGTTCCATGAAGAGGGGACCATGAGTTCCATGAAGAGGGGACCATATCTTCAGCCATCTTTGAATATCAATGCCAAGAACAGGGATGCTAGAATGGATGAATACCTGATTGATAGGTGGATGATGAATTCCTCCAGCACCCAGTCCATCCCTGAGCCAAAAGTGATTCCCTCTTCCAGACACTTTACTGCCATCTGCAGGAAACTTGTCATAATAAATACACAAATCTACAATGACAAGTATGAATGGCTCCCCCTAGAGTCATGCAGTATATAGCCATGTGACATGTCCTGTACCTCGTTTTTCCCCACTTCCCACAAGCCCTGAGCGATACAGCCTTCTTTCTTTCCTCCTTTTCAACCCCTGTGGGGTTGAACTCCTTGTTAGAGTAACTTCCCCATCTCCCCAATTTCTTGTTGCCTCCTACCAATAAATTATTCACCCATGACAGAGCCAGAGGGGAAGAGATCTTTGTCTCTGCCTTTTGCTATAGGCCAGGATCTTAAAGTCTCTCCCAGAAGTGACCAGAAGGTCACTTGGATGAATCTGGAGGCCAAGTCAGCTATTTAGATTGTCACCTTCAGAAGATTCAGGCTGGCCTGGTGGTCAGGTATTACCTAAGGAAATGTAAACAGCAATATACCTGGAGTTAGAATGTCTGGGTCCGCCAGTCCTGTGTGACTACAGATGAGTCTCTTAAACCTTCTGGGCTTCAAACCCTAACACGTGTCCTAACACACGTAGTTATTATGAAATCTCTATGTAAACCATAACACCGATCAACAAAAACAAAGCATTCACATTGATGACTATTGTTACATTTCAGTGTGGCTGGGCTTAGAGAGTTGAGAATAGGGCTGGCAAAGAAGAGGGTAAATGGAGGGAAAGGATGAGGATGGGAAGACTCATGTTACAGCATGCATGGAGCCCCTAGAACTTCTTTTGACTTTGTAGAATGAGATCAGCAGTTTTCTCAGCCCTGACACGTCTTTCCCCTCTGACATGTGTGATCAGCAGGGGTTCACCATCAGGCGACTCAAGCCCTGAGACGAGCTCAGGACACCAATGGGGCCAGGGAAGGGGGAGGTCTCTGTAACTGCTGAGACTGATTCAGACACCCCCACTTGGCTTCCTAACCCAGAACTATAGGGAGGAGAAAACTGCAGAGGCCATAGCTACATTCCTGTGTAAGACTGACTTCATTTCCTCCCAGAAAGAAATTTCTAGCTTCTGAGAGCCTCAGAGCATAGAGGGTCTCCCAGAACTGTCCCTCCTGCACCTCACAGGAAAGAATCCCTGCAGAGTAAGGCTGCCTTGTTAATTACCCTGCTAGAGCCCCCACCACGTTCTAAAATCACAGGAAGATTGCAGCCAGGCCCTGAAGTAGCAGTCCCGCCTCCTCTGCTGCCTCTCTTCTCTCCTGCTCAGGAAACACGCCCAATTGCAGTGCACAAGTTATTTTTAACCATGGCAGCCTCCCCATTTTCAGCCTCTCTGGCCCAGCCCCCTCCTCAAGACAGTCATTGGCAGTGTCAGGATATAAAGAAGATCAGTATGGATGCCTGAAACACAGCAAAGCACCCGCCGCCCCTTTGCTCAGTGTTGCTCAGGCACTCCCTGGGGATTAAACCTTCTTGAGTCCACTCCTGTTCTAGACTCAGAATGTTCAACAGCAGGTAAATCATCCCGTGGGGCTCCTTGGAGAAGGCTGGAAGGGCAAATGATCATAAAGGGACCTATAAGTGTGCATGCCTGATGGTGGGGGTGAGGGTGAGGGCGGTGTAGCTAGAGGGCATAAGGAAGGGAGGAGGCCTCCACGCTGCTACCTTCAGGAGACTGAGGAGTTTGTGAGTCCAGAGGCTCCTCAGTTGTGGCCCTTCAAGGCTGGAGACTAGTAAAGTCCTTCCTGCACCCAAATGACATCTCTGAGAACTCTATTCACCAGTTGATGCCACAGGCCCAAAGATCTTGAGATGAACCAGAGTCCTTCTTCCGAGAGCTCCCTATTGCCCAACAGAAAGAGTTCGAATTCTCCAGCCCATCTTCCAGGTCTCCTCCCTTGCAGCTCACTTCCTCTAAAATACTTTCCTGATTACCGGAGCCTACAGAACCCTCTCCCTGTCTAGCTTGCCATTACAGCCCACTGCCTGTTCCTGGATTACAATCTGTCACATATTGTCCTCTAAACACTCCTTGCATCCATTCAGTCATTCAGTGTTGATTGATCTCCAACATGCACAAGGTCCTGTGCAAGTAGCTGGGGGTTAAAACATAAACAAGACACAGTCCTGAGGGAGTGACAGGCACCCTGTGGGATAACTGCTATATTGTACAAGGGAACACAGAGGAGAGAAAAGTATGAATACAAGAGTGGAGGAGGGAGCTTTGGATACCACTGGAGCATTAGGGACAGAGGAGGCGGCACTTAAAGGAGGAGGCGGGGTTCCCAGCACCTTGCAGAGAAATTAAAGCACAAAGGTCTAATCCTGCAAGATGTACGGTTCTGGGCTCAAGGTACAGTTAAATGTGGTAGGGTGCTTGTGGGTACAAGGTGAAGCTGAAGAGGTAAGCTGGGGCCTGATTTTACTGGATCTTTATGAGGTAGCCTTTATTCCACAGGCAATGATGAGGCAAAGAGGGTTTAGAAGCAGCTGAGTAACAGGATGGGGTTTGCATTTTAGAACAAAATACTGTGTTAGTCATGTGGAAGGAGGGCAAGTCTGGAAGGAGAACTGTTAGATGGTGGGTGGAAGGTCCAGGTGAGAGATAATAAAGTGAAGGGGGTAGGGGGGGCAGGATGCATTATTTGAGAGACACAAAAGCCCTAGCGACAGAGGCCTTGGTGATGGATTGAAAGTGGGTGATGTCACTGAATTAGCTGCAGGCACTGCTCTATCTTTCTGTCTGCACTCTGGCACCAGCACCTGCTGAGATGCTGAGCACAACCCATGGAGGCAGCTCTGGATGCCTTTGGTGGGAGCAGCAGAGAGAGCACTTCACAAAGTTCCCCTCCCTGAGCCAAAAACTGTGCTGAGAGCTTTACCTCCATTTTCTAATGCTCAAGGCAGCCCTACACAGAAAGCATTTTTAAGATGGGGAAAGTGAGGCTCGGCCAAGATAAGAGACTTGCTCAGAGCCACACAGCTGGTCAGGGGCAGGGCCACAATCCAGCCCCTCACCTCTCTGACTCCAAAACCTATGCTTGTAACCACTGCACTGCCCTGCTTCGCTGCTTGATGAAGAAGTGGGCAACTCCCACCACAGGAGGAGGCAGCCCCAGCCCTCGCACTAAGGCCAGGCTAAGCATGTACCACACCTTTTGAGGGCAATGTGAGTGAAACTGCCCTCTCCAAGGACTTTATCCCAGGAAATAACATAAGTCAAGTGTTATTATTCATAAAGATGTTCACTGCAGCACTATTATGGTGAGAAGGTGAAAATGAGTAGGATTTTTAAAATCATAAAATATTACACAGCCTTTAAAATGTTAACTATAAGCCTAAGGTGTAATATGGAAAATTTTTTTGATATAAAAGTCAGATCCTGAATGGTACATAAGCCACAAAAGCAACTGCATGGAACACATAACTGCGTGGGGACAAAGGCAGGGAAAAAGTTGTGAAAATGAAAACAGGTCTCATGTTAGCATAGACAAATTAGGGTGGTAAATTTTCCTCTTTCAAGTTCTGCTTTAATGTTACTTCATCATCTTTCCAATAGTCAACATAATAAATCTAATTCATAGAGCCCTGGGTTGGACCTCTCCCCTGCTCACCTAGCCAGTGCACACTGGCCCATTCTCTCCTCCAGCCTAAGGCACCCAGCTCACTCAGGGCCTCCCTCTCTTACCAGCAACTCTGACCACAGCACGTTCTGCAGGGTCCAGCACCGAATCCTGGCTTTTCCGCTTTTTCTGCTCATGTAGTGGTAGGTTCCAGGGTAAAGTGTCCCCTGGGGGACAGGGAGACAGGCTCCCTGACCGCTCACTCCTGTAAGACCGTTCACTCCGACACGACCGCTCACTCCGGCATGACCGCTCACTGAGCGTTTCTTCATCCGAGGAAGACATGGCCCAGGTGGGGACTGCAGCAGGAGGGCCTAGGGGCCCAGGGAGAAGTGATCTGGAGGAGAGAGGAGTGCATGTGAACATACTGAAGGGGTCGCATAAGGAACCCTGGGACTTGGGAGGCAGGGGTTCTAGTCTTGGTTCTGCCATTGATTTCATCTCTTTACCTCTCTGAACCTCAGTTTCTTCATCTGGAAAATGGGATAATGATAATACATGACAAAACTAAATCACAGGGTTTGGGGGAAATCATATGAGGTAATATATGTGAAGATCTCTAAAAATCTTAAAACACTGTAAAAGTTAGCTCTTATTACTAATAATTGCCGTGATTCTTAATTGGTACATTCATTTGAAGGATTAAGTTTATAGGTCCCATAGACAGAAAGATGAAGATTCAAATTCTATCCCACTATTTACTAGCTGTGTGACCCTAGGGAAGCCATTTAACCTCATTGAGCCTCAGCATCCTCATCTATAAAATGGGGGTGATGATAGCACTTAACCTGACAGGTTTGTTTACAAGGAATAAATGAGATCCTGCAGGTAAAACACTTAACGGTACCCAGTGTCCAATAAGCACTTAATAAACAGCATCTATTATTACATTCCTGTTCTACTTACCTCCCAGGAATGTTATAAGGATAAAATAGGGCAACAGATGGGAAGTAGTTTCAAAAAGCTAAAGCATGATCTCAATGGAAGTCATGAAACAAAGCATAAACTAGAAGAGGTAGAAATTCTTTATTTCTCTCATTCTGTCTCTGGCAGATATATTAGAAAAAGTTCTAAACATAAAGCAAGACAGACCAGAGTATAAATTCTGGTTTGGCCACTTACAATTGGTGTGATCTGGGGCAAGTCACTTAACCTCTCTGAGACTCAGTTTCCTCATCTGCAAAATGGGGGTAATATTTCACCTTAGATGATGTTTTAAGAACATAGTGAAATGCAAATGTAAAACTGGCCAGTGCCATGCATGGCACACAACAAGCATTAGATAAAATGTCCATTTGCTTATTCCAAGAGCTGTAGGAATAAGTGGCACAGCATGGGTGGTGGGGGAGGTCAGCTTAGCTAGTGGAGCAATCTGAGTGGAAACAATCACTCTGGGGCCAGCTGGGCTCCACCAGCCAGACTGGGCAGCCTTCCCTCAGCCAGGCCAAGCTTACTTCCCAGAACCATCTGCTACGTATGGCCCACCACCCCAACAGCCCCATTGGAGCCTGGATAGTGCATGCCTTCAGCTACCAGCCTCCAGGAAGATTCCATCCCACGTTCAGCCCAATTAACCAGCTCTCACTGTAGCTCTAGGGTCCAGGGAGGGCAGGAGACCGCTGAGTTTCTCTTATGGAAAACACCTGCACACAGAGCTGTATGGAGACAGTGAGGTGGCCTAAATGACTAGACACCATGGGTCTCTGGGCACAGCTCCTCCCGGACTCTGGGAATCTCAGCCCCGAGGCAGCAAAGGGCAGAGCCAGCCTCCTGGGTCATTGGCAGATCTCTACCATAGGCACGAAATGGAAACAGATAACAAAAGAAACATCACACTGTGCAGGCAGCCTTGGGCAGACAGAACAGCCCTGACAGGGCACCTCCTGGCGAGCATTTGGGCCTCTTCCCGTGGAACATCAAAAAAGGACCAGGCCACAGAAGGCGGAAAGGAAGGAACCCATGTCCTGGCACAGCTTTACCTTTTATCCTAGCATTTATCCCCTCCCTTCAATTACCTTCTGGTGCAACCTCCCGCCTCTTATATGGCAGGTCAGCAGGTGCTGAAGTGACTGCCCCTACCCCGGGGAAATTCAGGCCGTGTTTCCAACCCTACCTTCAGCCCTGGGCAGGAAACGCCTCTCCTCCCAGACCACCTGCTTCATCCCAGAACCGCCTATTTCTCCCCAAGTCGCCCATTTTACTACAAAGGCCCGCTCATCCTAGGCGTTCTCCAGGAGAAACCGTCCCTCCCCGGCTATACTCGGGCCAGTCTTCCGACCCCCACAAACACCTGTTTGACCTCGGGGTTCTCACCCCACCCCTCGGTCACCTGAGTCACTCCATCAATTCCAGATTCACAGGAGCGCGCGCCCACGCCCCCAATCCACTCCGAAGGCCGCAGAACCGGTCCGCGACGGGTACCTCACCTGGAGCTTCCCAGTGTGGCCCTCCCACTGCCTCGCTCCCACCCTCTTCTCCACCGCGGAGGTAGGGGCGCGCCACGAGCCAGGGGCAACACGGGTGGGTCCGCGTGCCCGCCGCGCGCGGCTGACAAAGAGCGGGGCCGCGCCATGCGGACGCGCGACTGGGAACCCGGTGGACGCCGGGGCGAGCGGCCGAGACCTGAAGCCGGAAAGCGACCTAACATTCCCGGCCTTGCCCGCTCCCGCAGGTCTCTCTCCCCGCCCGGTTGGGCTCAGTGTCCCATTTTCTCGGAGAACGAGCCTCCCTTTGGCCCGGGCAGCGCCCGCCAAAGGAAAACCCCAGCTCCGTGCGCTCGGCACTGCCCGGCGCGAGCCGCCGGGGCTGCAGGTGCGAGGCCGGGACGGCCTCAACGCCCGCGCCTGTCAACCCGCCTTCCCGCTGCCGCTGGCCACCCGGGCTCGGGCGCGGCCGCCCTGCAGGATCAAGCACGCGCTCCACTGCCGCGGCGCACCCGATGCAATCAGACAGGAGCCTGCATCCAGCCCCGCGCCCCATGCCTTACCCTGGGAGCCGGAGGAAGGGAAGACCGGCCGACGGAAGCAGCAAAGGCGGCAGCGGTGGCGGGGCGCGCCCCAGGCTGGAGCGCAGCGGAGTCGAGGGGAGCCGCTCCCACAATGGCCGAGCTCAGGCGCCGAGCCCCCCGCCCCCCGCGCCCTAGCGGCAGCGGCTGAAGCCGAGCCGGCGCAGCCGCCCAACTCTCTCCCCCACCCCCGGCGCCGACACCGCCCCCCGCCCCCGATGCGCCTCCCCGCCCTGCCACCACCACCTGCGGCCGCAGCGCTCCCTCGGCGCCCCTGCCAGGCCGCTGCCTCTCGCCTGCTCTGTGCTGACCCCTCGTCCTCTTGATGCTCGAGAGCCCTATCTCTCGGTCTCTCCCCCGACAACTCCTCCCCTGCGGCCGCTGGTGTCTCCGGGCCAACTCACACTCCCGCATTCCCTGTCCTCTGCTCCCGCGCCCTCTCCGCCCCGGCCCCGCGGCCGCTCGCTGACCCTGGCCTGGCTCACCCGGCCCGCCCCCTTGAAGCTCCTCACCGCCGGCGCCCGAGTCGCTCTCCCAGGCTGCTGGGCTGTATCTCAGTCTGTTTTCCTGCCTGCCGCCTTTTTGCCCTAAACCCACATTCGGTCCCGACTCCTGGAGCTCCCGCTCGCACTCGGGGAGAGGCTCTCCGCCCGTCCACATACCCGCCTGGCTTCGGAAACTGATTGTAGGAGGGACCAGGAGGACCCATCTTCCCCGCAGGGTAAAGCGCAGAGGGGAACCGGGCCCCAGGAAGGAACGAAGATTTTTGTTTAGACAGCACCAGCCCCATTCAAAGCCTTGGAAGAGGCTTCATCCACTGTGAAAACATTTATTGACCTCTTCTGCGTGCTCTGCCTCGTAATACTGAAAATAAGAGCCAGGAGTGCCTTCAGTTCTCTCATAGCACAGATAAATGAATATGCCCACCGAAGAGAGGATATTTGCCTAAAGTCACCCCATTAGTAATCTGCATAGCAACAGCTACTATTTGAGCCTGCCTCTTGGGGACCTTGCCAGGTGTTTTACCTAGGTCATGTCATATCTAATCCTCACAACCTTGTTCGTTCATTCAACAAATATATACTGAACATCTACCACTTGCCAGGCCCTGTGCCTGGTGCTAAGGATACAATGATGAACAAGATGCATCTGGTCCCTGCCACTGACTCCACTGGGCTTAGCAGTAAAGATAGATAGAAATCATAATGCATCCCATGAGGTAGTATTACGATCTTCAATTTCTGGATGTAGAAAATGAGATTAGATGATTTACTCAGTCATCTAGGAAGAAAATAACCAACACAGGCCTGAAATCCGTGTCTTCAGACTTCATATCCTGTGTTCTTTTTTTCACTGTAACTGTTGGGAAAATGTGGGTTGGACCAACTTACAGAGGCTCTTGAATTTCAAACTAAGAAATTTAGTCTAAATTATATGGTTATGAGCAGCCAAGGAAAGTGGAAAGCAGAAGAGTGAAGGGTAACCCAAGGACAGGTACAAGGTGGGTGTGAATGGTTATGCCTGGAGACTACTGCAGTAGTCCCAGCAAATGTAATGAAGCTCTGATCCCAGGAAAGGACAGTGGGGGTGGGCAGGAATGATTTCCACTCTCTGACACCTTCTGTGTTTGCATTCATTCCCCCACATTAAATAAGAGAAAGGAACTACCATTTACTAAATTCCTACTAAGCACTAGGCAATGCCTTGGATATTTTGTGTATATTATCTGGTTAAATCCTCTTCATACTCCTGTGCAGTAGTACCCTTAATATCATCCTTTTACAAAGAAGGAAACAGAGACTTTGAGAAGTTAAATGACTTACTAAAGCCCATAATGCAAACTAGTGTTGAGGCTTGGTTTAAAGCCCAGGCCTGTCTCTAAATCTCATGCTATAATTGCCATTCTCACTGTCTGGAGCCAAGGCGAAGAACCCAAGTTCTTCGACTCAGCTAAGTGTTCCTTGGTCCACAGGTATCTCTGAGACTTCCAGAGAAAGGCCAGGGGTCTATAATTGTACCCTAAACCATACCTAGACATCACCCCACAGAAGCCTGCAGGGGCTCTGCCCAGGAGAATTCTATAGTCTGGTCGGAAAGTTCCTATGGGGGTGGGCTGAGAGACTTTGAGGCAGAAAGCTGAAGAGGCAATTAATGAATCATCCTCAGCTTAGAAATGAGTGCAAAAGCCCTTCCTTGGTAAGAGAGGAACATGGGCGCCAAGCAGGAAGACAAAATGAAATATAGCAAAAGAGTATGGAGCCTGGGTATGGAAGTGAGTCTCCACAGCTGTGGGGATCTGTGAGCAGGGCCAGCTGGGAGAGCTCTTGGGGAAGAGCTGTCAAATCACCCAGGAAGCCTGCAATCCCAGCCTCTCTGACTAGAGCGTTTCTAAATATTTCTCTCTTCTCCAACCTCAATGTCCTTCCCTAATCTGACCACCAGTCCTGTCCTGAATTATTCATGCTGTGGGCTGTGAGAAGGTGAAACTTCTGGAAGCTTCCGGACCTCAGGACTTAGGACATTCATTTGTGTTTCCCTTGAGCTCTAGCTCCAGCAGTGTTACCCTGGGATGGAGCTGCTAGTGAAATGTGCCAAGCTTTTTGCAGCTGGCAGCCACCCAGTAACCTTGGGCTACTGGGCTTAGATTCATTTTGGCAATCTTTTATTGAAGAATACTATGTGCTGGGGACAGTACTGGGTTTTGTCGGGAACACAGAAGTGAATCAGATCAAGTCTTCGCCCTTGAGGATTCACAGGATGATAGAGGGGGCAGGCACTTAAAAATTATTCCCTTCTACAATGTCCTCTGGGTCTTAGTGTTCCCCTCTACTGTCCCCCATTTCACCAACTGAAGGCCTCTGCTAATTCCCTCCAGAAGGTAGTGACTTTGGAACTAGGGAACCTTGCACCCAAACAATTGAGCAGAGTTCTCTCCTTGGAAGGATGCCGAAACTTCTTACCCATGTACATATTTGGAGTCGTGACTAGGCCCCCAGATTGCTGCTTTAGCCCCCAGCTTTCCAGTTGCATCAGGAGAATGACATTCTCTAACCCATCCTTTCAGCAAGCACTGATTCAGCATTGACTCAATGCCAAGTGTTGAGCTTTGTGCTGCTAGTTCAAAAATGCATCAGACAGATATGGCTCCTGTCCTCATGCTGCTCACAGTCTAGGTGGGGAGATAGATAAGCAAAAGGGCAATTATACTTCAGCTAATTCCTTCTGAGATGAGAAAAGTACAGAGTACCCTGGGAGAGAACACTGAAAGGAAAAGGGACACTTCCTAGAAGCCTGAGGCCAGGTAATTTTACCAGTCCTTTCACCCTTGTCTTTCTAGGTCCTTGCTTGAATGGAAACTTTCAGTCTTCTCTCTTCATGGAAAAGCTTTCTTCTTCCATATTGGCTTCTCCTTCCACTATCTTCCTCTATCCCAACCTGTTCCTCTGGACCATCTAGAATCAGACAGGTGTCCAATTGAAGGTGAAGGTGAGAGAAAAATGAGCATGGGTAGAGGCTGGAGCCCCCCTGTGAAGGTAAAGCTATCCAAACAAAGGAAATATCACAGAATCCCCAAACTGAGAAGGACCTTAAAGATTTCTAAACTCTGCCTAGAATATTTTTTCTCCCACCTTTCTCTGATTGATCCCTCCCATCTATACACTGATATCGTACAGATTTGTATACCATCTGAATCTCCATCTCTCATCTCTCTCCTCCTAATTCCAGACTCATATCCAACTGCCTCCTTAACATCCCCTCCCACCTGGATGTCTGATAGGCATCTCAAACTCAAATTGTCCCATATCTCTTGATATTTGTTCCCACCACTCACAAAACTTCCTCTCTCAGGCTTTGCCATCTTATAAAATGGCTCCACCACCCACCCATGCACTCAAGTCAAAGATCTAGTTGTTACTCTTGATTTTTCTTTCTCTCATTTCCCTCATCTCCATCAGCCCAATCTGACAAACTACCTCCATAATATATCCTGAATTCATCCACTTCTTCCACTTTTATATTACTACCTTAATCCATTGCTCACCTGGACAATTGCACTAGCCTTCTGAATGGTCTCCATGTTTCCACTCTTGCTTCCACCCCATTTCAACCCATGAAGCAGCCAAGAGTGAATCTTTTAAACCATAAGTCATGTCATGTCTCCTAACACACACTTCTAATTTTTCTCTTAGAATAATATACAAACTCCTTATAATGATCCATAATGCTCTGCACAATCTGGCCCTTGCTTAGACCTAACCTCAAGACTCCTTGGTTACTGGATTCCAACAAATCTGTTTCTATGAGTTTGGCTTTTTTTTTTTTTTTTCAGATTCCACATATAAGGATACCATGCAGATTTGTGGTCCTCCTCTGTTTGGCTTATCTCCCTTTACATATTGACCTCAAGTTTCATCCATGTTGTGGTAAACAGCAAAATTTTCTTCTTTCAAATGGCTGAATGATATTCTCTTGCATATATATACCGCGTCTTCTTTATCTGTTCATCTGTTGATGAACACCTAGGTTGTTTCCATATCTTGGTTATTGTGAATAAATGAGCATGGAAGTGAAGATATCTCTTTGATATCATGTTTTTATTTCTTTTGGATACATAACCAGGTATGGGATTGCTGGATCAGATAGTAGTTCTATTTTTAATTTTTTTGGAAACCTCCATACTATTTTCCATAGTGGCCGTACCAATTTACATTACCATCAGCAGTGCATAAAGGTTCCCTCTTCTCCACATCCTTGCCAACACTCTTTATCTCTTGTCTTTTTGATGATAACCATTCTAACATTTTAAATAGGGGAGGGACTTAATCCAGTATGCATTGTAGAAAAACTCACTTTGGGTGTTGTGAGAATAGACTACAAAGAGGCTAAATTGAGTGTGAGAAAGCCCCTGGTAAGTGCCAGTTAGAAGACATTTAAACGTTTCCTTGCAAGATTGAACAAAATCTTGGACAACAGTGATAGTGAAGATAGGGAGAAGTTCATAGCATGAAAGGTGCTTAGAAGAGCATCAATAGGACTTAAGGATGAACTAGATACAAAGGGTGAGAGTGAAGAGGTGCTAAGAATGACTTCCAGATTTCTTCCTCAGACAGATTAATGGTGTCTTTCTCTAAGGTAATATAGAAGGAGCAGGTTTTGGAGGAAGATGCCGTGTTCATTCTTAGACATGCTCCCTTTGAAGTGTCCTTGGGCTACTCAGTGGAGATATCTAGGTCCAAAGCTCAGGAGAAAGGCCAGGGCTGGGAATAAACTGGTGAGTTGTCTGTGTAAGGATAGAGGTAGATCCAAGTTGAGCTCATTGGGCAAATGTGAAGAGTAAGGAGAAAAGGAAGAACTCTGTGCCGTGTCAACAATTAAGGGGTAAGTGGGAGAGAAGAACTCAGACAAGTAAGAGGAAAACTAGGAGAGTGTCATGGGACAAGGGAGAGATGACTTTCAACAAGAAAGAGGTGGCCGAAAAGTTGAACACAAAAAAGACTGAAAATAACATTGCCTAAGCCAGTCAGTGATGGGCTTTTCCTCTGTCCACAGAGACTGGTTTTGGCATGGACATGTGGCCACTTCAGACTGGAGAGACACAAAGAAGATTGGTAAGATTTCTTACTCCCAAGACAGTAAGGAAGACCCTCCTGCTGTTGCTTTTCTCTTGTTGTCATTACTGTCATTGCCATTATTGTCAATGACAATAGACAAGAGACCTTTGGATTTAGTGACATTGAAATATGTCAATTAATTAAACAAGTATTTATTGGGCACTGACTATGTATCAGGTACTGTTAGAGGAGCTGGAGATACAGTGATAAACAAGAAAGAAGAAGTATCTGCCCTCACGAAACTTAAATTCTAATGGGGGACACAGACATTAAACAAATAACTAAATTTATGGTATATTGCAGTTATTAGTAAGTATGAGGAAGAAGAATAAAGTAGAAAGGAAAACATGACAGTGGGAGCTGTGATTTTAAATAGGGTAGGGTGGCCGGGGAAGCCTCACGGAGGGGGTGATTTTGAGCAGAGACTTGAACAGAGGAAGAAAGGAGACCTGTGAATATCCAGAGCAATGCTGTCCAATAGAAATATAACATGAGCCAATGTGTGATTTTAAATTTTCTAATAGCCACATTAAAAAAGAAAAAAAGCAAAGAGCAGTAGTTGCCAGAGGTTTTGGGGGAAGAAGGGATGAATAGGCAGAGCATAGAGAATTTTTAGGGCAGTGAAACTACTTTGTATGGTAGATACATGTCTTTATACATTTATCAAAACCCATAGAATGTACAACACTAAAAGTGAACCTTAATATAAACTGTGGACTTTACATGATAATGATATATTAAGTTCATCGATGGTAAAAAAAAATGTAACACTGTGGTGTGGGTTGTTGATAGTAGGGGAGGTTGTATGTTTAGGGGAGTGGGAAATATATGGGAATTCTGTATTTTCCATTCAATTTTGCTCTGCACCTAAAACTTCTCTAAAAAAATAAAGTCTATTTTTTTAAAAGTAAAAAGTAATAGGCAAAATTAATTTTAATGATATTTCAATCATATAGTTCAAATATCAATATATTTAGTCCTCACCACAACCTACGTATCTAACATATCTGAAATATTATCATTCTAAAATATAATCAGTATTAAGCAAAACCATTAATTAAAGATTTTATGTTCTCTTTTTTATGTACTAAGTCCTCAAAATTCTGTGTGCATTTGACACTTGTGGCACATCTCAGTTTGGAGTAACCGATTTCAGGTACTCAGAAGTCACACGTAGCTAGTAGCTTCCATATTGGACAGCGAGCATAGAAGAACATTTCAGGCAAAGGAAATGGTAAGTGCAAAAGTGCTGAAGCAGGAATGGCAAGAATAAGTTTTGTGAGTTTGAGGAGACCCAGCAAGGACAGAAAGGAGTGAGGGGTGAGTGGGTGGACTGGTAGATGAGGCTGGTTACAGACAAGGGCAAGAGCCAGGCCCTGGATGGCCTTGTACAAAGCAGTTGGGAATTATTCTAAGTGTGACTGGGAAACCACAGACGGGATCTGAGCAGGGAACATGTTTTGTCCCTTTGTGACATGAAATGCGCTGTGGATGTTCTTTATCGTTATATTGCTTCTAATTACAGAGGAGGCAGTGTGGGGCTCTATATCCCTCTTGGGTTGCCCTAGGAAACCAGCTATCCAGTTTCACATTTGCAGACTAGAGGCCCAGAGACAAAAAGGCCTGCACCAGGATGCACAGCAAGTCTTTGTTATTGCTGATTGGGCATGAGCAGAATTAGCAGACTTTGTGGGGTAGAAGCAAGGCTGGAGTGGGTTGAGGAGTAAGAAGAAGATGGAGAAGTTTGGCAGTGAAGGGAAGGAGAAACGATAGGGTAGTAATATGAGATGTGGAGTTGGGGGTTGGTTGGCTTATTTGTTTTTAAGCAGGGAAAGATTTGGGCATGTTAGAATACTGATCTGAAAATAGTAGTAGAGAGGGAGAGGTTGGAAAGAATGGATCATGGATGGTGTGAGGTTACTGAAAAGGTGGCAGGGACCACTGTAGAGTAGGGGAAGGCTAAGCAGTGATGGAGGTAGACCTGGAGACTTGGCAGCAGGAGAATCAGCTGCCTCTGTTCCAGCCTTCCACAGCCCCTGTCCCTCTGCCATGTGGATTCCTGGGACCTGTGTGCCGCCTTAACCCTGCTGCCCACTCTTCTCTTTGCTTGTCAATCTCAGGCTCCCCAGATCAGAGATGATCCTGGCAGGGGCTGCTACCCACCATCTGCCACTTCTCCACACGCTCTGAGTTCCTGAGCTCCTGCTAGGAAATGCTATTTAGAACCTGCTTTTCTTTTACACTCTTCTATTCTCCTGTCCCAATTTCTGGATGCTGAGTCACTCTCCCTTCCAAGCCCTCTGCATGAGCCTCCTGGTTCTGACATACAAAACTCAAAACTACCATGTTTTGAATGCTTACTGTGTAGGCACAATACTACATGCTTCACAAATATCAGTCTATTCAGTCCTTACAACTCTACAAGGTATATACTATCATCATCCCATTTACAGATAAGGATAAGCTCAGAAAGGATAAGTGTCTTGTACAAGGATTCATAGTAAGTACCACAGGAAAGATTTGCCCAAGTCTGTAAGCTCCCCAAACTGACCTTATTCTATGATACCACACTATCTTTTAGGTGTCAGGAATAGAGCTAGATGCTTTGCAGATCTTTTCCCACGTGGGCAATGGGCTAGGATATAAGCAGCAAAAAGGGGGCTTAGCCATGGGGATTGGTTCCAAGAAAGAATGTAAGCTCTACAAAGGCAAGAATGGTGCCTGTTTGGTCACTACTATAACCCCATTTCTCAGAATAGTATTTGGCACATAATAGTGCACAATAAATGTTTATTGAATGAATGAATGAATGAATGAACAAACGCTGGCCTTTGAAAGGGCTGATCACAGCACTGAGATTAAATCTCATAAGAGTACAAGGCAGGGACTAAGGGCCCAGAACTGGCCCCTAACCAAGTTAAGTTTTGGTTATAGGAAAAAGACAAAGGTCCAGCATTCTTCCCCAGTCCAGTGGGAGGGATCTTGTAAGCTAAGCCTAAGCCAATCAAGGCATTTCATTTCTTGACCACAAAAATCAATTCAGAGAAAACCACATAAATAGCTCCTTAGTTCTTTATAAACAACTGCATATAATTCCATTATGTATATGGATCATAATTAATTTCATCAGTCCCCTATTGATGGACTTTTAGGTGATGCCAAATTTTTTGCTATTACAAATAATGCTGCCATGAACCTTGTATAAATGTCAACACTCACAGATATGTCATATCTGAAATATAAATTTCTAGAAGTGAAATTCTCAAATCAAAAGGTGTATGCACTTATAATTTTCATAGATATTGCTAAATTGCCCATATTATGGTTGTACCAATTTATACTGCCTTCTAAAATGTGTAAAAAGATCTGCTTACCATATTCAGGTCAAAATGATATTATCAATATTATCCTTGATAGTCCAATAGATGAAAAATGAAATGCCATTCCAGCCTTACTTTGCACTACTCTTATGAGCGAGTGTGAGCATCTTCTCATGAGTCTCAGAGGGTTTTTTCTTTAAATCCTACTGCTTAAAAAAATCTCTACAGCAAGAAGTAAAAATTTGCTTCTACTTCCAGATTCCAAAAGCAATTACTGTCAACGTGTTATTGTGTATCTTCCAGACTGTTTCTTAATTTCATATAAATATATTTATACAATTTCACTTAAAGAAAATATGTGTGTGTTTATACATAAAAATATACTTGAACTCTGAAACTTGCATTTTCTTTCTTTTTTAAAAATCTTTTGCCAATATTTTATTTGTTATTTTAGATGCCTTGTGTTTTCTTTTAATGTAGAACTTTTTCAAGGTCTGCCTCTCTTTTTTTTTTAATGGCTACTTAAAATGACATTTGGGGCATGCATAATAGTTTACTATTTCCTCTTTGACATTTTGCTTATTTTCAATTTGTTAAATCCAAACGACACTACAACAAATATTCTTCTTAATGAATTTTTATGTACATATGCTATTATTTCTTTAGGCTTATTCTCAGAAGTGGTCTTTGGTTGCTTTGAATGATAAACTGGTCTGAAGCTAAATAGATTGGTCTGGGATGGGAAAGGTTTCCATTTAAATATTTTATCTACTGTCTTCGGCACATAAAACAGGTCCACTTGTCAATTTGTTCTTAAATATGAACTTTCTTTCATATCATAAATAGCTGTGTGTTCCCCTGAACGAAGGGCATTACAATTAATCAGCAGCAAAGGATTCTTAAGTGGCTGCTGGGTTCACTGTAAGGATGGAGTTAGACCAATAGAAACGTCCTACACTCCAGCTCACAGTCTAATAGGGAAACGGTGTAGAAAGAGAAATAGTAACCCAAATGATACAAAGATTAATCGTCCCTGGTCCAGACTTTCTTCTCCGATGTCCTAGGACAGAGAGAATATAAACTAAGGTTGGCTGGTTGTATGTGCTTACTCCTTGGACTACAAGGAGAAGAATGGCTCCACATAAGTTAGCAAGAGACAATCTAAATTATGCCATTATGCCGGAGGCTAGAGTTGCTTTCTCCTCTCCAACGTTTGATAAACATATACCTATGTCTATTCCTTATCAGATGCTAGAGAGGCAAGGGAACCCTTGCAATGAAGCGCTAAGTAATCTATGTTGATTTGTAAGGTATTGGGTGGCAAAAAGTAGAATATTCCAGTGTTCAGCCTAGAAAAACTCAGGCTGAAAATTGATATATTTTGTTTGCTCCACATACTTTTGTTTTATTTTTGTTTTTTAACTTAAAAAAACCCAACTTTCTTGAAGCGTAGTTTATATACAATAACATGTACTCACTCATTTTCAGATTCTGGTTAGATGAGATTTGAGAGCTGTATCCACCCATATAACCACTACCACAATCAAAACATAGAACATGTCCATCATCCCAAAAAGCTCCCTCGTGCTATAAAACTTTTTAAAAACTTGTTATTTTGAAATAATTATAGATTCACAGGAAATTGCAAAGATAGTACAGGAAGGTTACCAGTTTTCCCCAATGGTTACATCTTACATAATTATAGTACAATATAAAGAGCAGGAAATTTACACTCATACAATGCGAATAAGCAGTTCTGTGTAATTTTATTACCTTTCAATTCCAGCAACCACTTTTGTAATCAAGACACAGAACGGTTCCATCACCACAAAGAGCTCTCTCATGCTGCCTCTATATAGTCACACTACCCTCCCCCATCATCTCTATTCCCTGGCAACCACTAATCTGTTTTCCAGCTCTATAGTTTTGTCTTTTCAAGAATATTACGTAAATGGAATTATATGGTATGTGACTTTTTGAGATGGTTTTTGTCACTCAGCCCTTGGAATCCATTTACATTGTTTCTGTATCAAGTGTGGTCCTTGTCATCAATGCATAGTATTCTATGGTGTATTTGTTTCCTACAGCTGTCATAACAAATTAGCACAAACTTGGAGACTTAAAACAACAGAAACTTATTCTTTCATCGTTCTGGAGGCCAGAAGTCCTAAATCAGGTTATCACACTCCAGTCTCTGCCTCCATCTTAACATGGCCTCCTCCACTATGTCTGTGTCTTTGCCTCTTCTATCTCTTATAAAGACACTTGTCGTTGGATTTGGGGCCCACTTAGATAATCCAAGATGATTTCATCACGAGATCTTTAACTTAATAACAGCTGCAAAGACCCTTTTCCCAAATAAGGTCACATTCACAGATCCAGGAGTTAGGACATAGGCATAACTTTTTTGGGGGTCCACATTTAACCCACTATACAAAATATGGATGTACCCACTTTGTTTAACCATTCACCTAATTGAGAGATATTTTGTTGTTTTTTTTTTTTCTCAGGTTTTGGCTATTACAAATAATGCTATTGTGAACAATTGCCTATAGGTTTTCATGTGGACATAGTTTTCATTTATCTGGAATAAATAACAGGGAGTGAAATTTCTGGATCATATGGTAAGTGTACATTTACTTTTTAAAGAAAATGTCAAACTATTTTACAGAGTGCTGTTATCATTTTATAGATCTACCTACAGTGTGTGAGATTCAGTTTCTCTACAACCTCACCAGCATTTGGTATTGTCACTATTTTTTATTTTAGCTGTTTGCATAAGTGTATAGTGATATCTCATCATAGTCTTAATTTACATTGTCCTAATACTGATGTTGAACATCATTTCATGTGCTTATTTGCCATATGTCTTGTCTTTGATGGAATGACTCATCAAGTCTTTTGTCCATTTTCTAATTATGTTTTTGAGTTTTTTTTACTGTTGAGTTTCGAATGCTCTTTACACATTCTAGATTAGAGTCATTGGTCAGATATGTGATTTGCAAATATTTTCTCCCACTCTGTATTTTATCTTTTCATCCTCAACAGGATCTTTTGCAGAGCAAAAGTTTTTCATTTTGATGAAGTTCAATTTTTTTCTTTTTTGAAATGTGCTTTTTTTGGTGTCATATCTAAGAACTCTTCACTGTGCCCTAAGTCCTGAAGATTTTCTCCTATGTCATCTTCTAAAAGTTTTTATAATTTTATGATTAAAACTGTGATCGTTTTAATTTTTGTATAAGGTGTGAGGTTTAGTTGTTAGAGTTGTCGTTTTCTTTTTCTCCCACTACCTTTCCTCCACTGAATTTCATGGGCTATTTCTGGCCTCTCTATTCTCTTCCATGGATCTATGTGTCTCTCCATTTGACAATACTGCATAGCTTGATTACTGTAGCTGTATGATCATTCTTTGTATTGGGTACCATGATTCCTCCCGGCTTATTCCTCCTTTTCAAAATTGTTTTAGCTATTCTGGTTCCTTTGCCTTTACCTGTACATTTTAGAATAACATTGTCTATACCTACAAAAAAAATCTTGCTGGGATTTTGATAGGAATTTTTTTAATCTTGTTTATAGATTTGGGGAAAATTTACATCTTTGCTATGATGAGTCTTCCAATCCATGAATACAATATGTCTTTCTATTTATTTAGATATTCTTTGATTACTTTAAAAAACATTTTGTGGTTTTTATCATATGAGTGTTGCACTTGTTTTGTTCGGTTTACATCTAAGCATTTTTTAAGTGACCGGTATTGTATTTTAAATTTAATTTTGGTGTCCATGTGTTCATTGCTAATATGTAGATATACAATAGATTTTTGTATGTTTATCTTGTATTCTGGAACCTTGTCAAATGTACTTATTCATTCTAGGAGTTTTTGTTTTGTTTTGTTATATTTTTGTTTTTAAGATTCCTTGAAATTTTCTATGTAGACCATCATGTCATCTACAAACGAGAACAGTCTTATTTATTCTGTCCAGCCTGTATGACTTTTATTTTTTTCCTAGTCTTATTGCATTGGCTAGAACTTCCAGCTCTTTGTTGAATAAGATTGGTGAGAGTGGACATCTTTGCCTTGTTCCCATTCTTAGAAGGAAAGCAAATGTATTGAATTTTGTCAAGTGCTTTCTCTGAGTTGATAGATTTTTCTTTAACCTGCTAATTTGTTGGATGACATATTGGTTTTTTAATATTAAACTAGCTTTTTGTTTCTGGAATAAACCCCGCTAGGTCATTGTGTATAATCTTCTTATTTAATGCTAAATTCTATGGGCTAGTATAAAGAGTTGCTGTATTTATACTCATATTGAAGGATATTAGTGTGTAGTTGTCTTTTTTCAGGGGGTATTGTCTTTTTCTAGTTTCAGTATCAGGTAATACTGACCTCATAAAATGAGTTAGGAAACATTTCCTCTCTTTAATTGGTGTTAATTCCTCTTTAAATGTTTAATAGAATTCTGCACTGAAACTATCTGTGCATGGGGATTTCTTTTTGGGAATTTTTAAAATAATAAATTCAATTTCCTTAACAGTTATAATACTTCTCAAATTATCTTCCTCATATTGGGTGAGTTGCAGTGATTTGTGCTTTTTGATCACTTGGTCCATTTCATCTAATTTGTTAATGTGTACAACATTGTTCATAGTTTTCTTTTATTAGCCTTTGATATCTGCAGATCTATAGCGATATCCTGTTTTATTCCTGATATTTGTAATTCCTGTCTTCTCCCTTATTTTTTGTCAATCTTGCTATATGTTTGTCAATTTTATTGATCTTTTCAAAGAAACAGCTTTTTGTTTCATTGATATTCTATATTTTTCCCCAGTTTCATGGATTTCTGCACTTATACTATTTCCTTCTTACTGCTTCTTTTGAGTTTTGTTCTTCTTTTCTACTTTCTTGAGGTGGGAGCTGAGATTATTGATTTGAGACCTTTCCTTTTTCCTAATGTAAGCATGAATTACTATATATTTCCCTCTCAGCACTGCCTTACCTATGGCTCAAACATTTTGATTTGTTGTATTTTCAATTCCATTCAGTTTAATGTACTTTTTATTTCATTTGAGACTTCCTCTTTTACCCAAGAATTGTTTAGAAATGCGTTACTTAGTATCTAAGTGTTTGGAGATATTTTGGGAGATTGTCTTTCTGTTACCGATTTCTAGTTTGAGTCCATCATAGTCAAACACTCTGTAAAATTTTAATTCTTTTAAATTTGTCGAGGTTTATTTTATAACCCCGGAAGTGGATGATCTTGGTGTATGTTCTATGGGTGCTTGAAAAGAATGTGTACTCTTCTATTGTTGGGTAGAGTCTTCTATAAGTTTTGATTGCATCCTGTTGGTTAATGGTGGTGTTGAGTTTTATATCCTTATTGATTTTCTATCTAATAGTTTCATCAATTGCTGACAGAGAAGCACTGAAGTCCCCAACTATAATTGCAGATGTGTCTCTTTCTCCCTTCAGTTCTGTCCATTTTTGTTTCACTATTTTGCAGCTCTGATGTTTGGTACATTTGCATTTGCTATGTATTCTTGAATGAACTGATCCTTTTTTCATTATGTGACATTTCTCTCTTGCCCTGGTAATTTTCTTTGCTTTGAAGTCTATTTTATCTCATTTTATTATAACCACTCCTGCTTCTTGTGATTAATGTTTGCATGCTATACCTTTTCCTATCCTTATACTTTTAACCTACCTTTATCATTATATTTAAAGGAAGTTTGCTTTAGACCGCACATAGGTTTTTTTAATATGCTCTGCCAATCTTTGTCTTTTAATTGGTGTGTTTAGATCACTTGCATTTAACAAATCATCGATTTGTTAAGGCGTAAGTACGTTTTTGTTTTGTTTTCTGTTTTTTCTATTTTTCATTTCTCTATCTTTTTCCTGTGTCCTGTGGGTTACATCAATTGTTTTTAGAATTATATTTTGATTTATCTACAGTGTTTTGAGTATACATTCTTGTATTGCTTTTTCAGTGGTTTCTCTAGGTATTACATTATGTATACATAATTTATCAGTCTACCAGTGTTGACATTTTACCAGTTCAAGTGAAATGTAGAAGTCTTACTTCTCATTATGTCCCTCTCCCCTCCTTATTTATAATGTAATTGTCTTAAGTATTGACATACATTGAGAACTACATTAGACATTACAATTTTTGCTTCTACTGTCAAACATAATTTAGAACATTCAAGGGGAGAAGAAAAGTACATTGTATATTTATATATTTGCTCTTCTTTCTTTTGTTCTTTTTTCCTACCCGATGTCTCAAGTTTCCTTCTATTACCACTTCCTTTCTGTTTGAACTTCCTTTAGCAATCCCTATAAGGTAAATTTGCTGGCAATTAATTCCCTTAATTTTTCTTCATCTAAGAATGTTTTGATTTCTCTTCTTTCCTGAAGGTTGGTTTCACTAGGTATTAGATTCTAGTTGCCAGTTCTTTTTTTTCAGCATTTGAAAAACGTGCCACTTCCTTCTGGCCTCTACGGTTTCTGACAAGAAATCATTTGAATTTTCTCTCTAGAGGTAATGTATCATTTCTCTTTTGCAGCTTTCAAGATTAATTTCTTTGTCTTTAGTTTTTAGTTTCCTAGTAGGCCTTCACTGCTACCACACTGGCCAGGAGGGGGGCGGGTACCTCCTTTCTTCTCCCATGTGGCCTCTGTGGGCATTATGAGGAGAGATGGCCTTATTATTACTGATCAGTGGTAAAAGTCCTGAGTAGATAACTAGGCCTCTTCTGGTACTACCCTAGAGTGGAGGGGAAGTGGTGCCTCATTACAGCCTGGCAAGGGTATAAATCTAGTCTTTTCAGTTGGCCTTGTCTGATGTGGGTAGACATAGGACTGGAGTAGAGAGGGAGTATTGTCTAAATGTCTGTTTTTCTAGGCTGCTCCTTTTCTAATGTTTTGACTAAAGAAAGCAGGTTTTCCTTAGGGCTTTTGTCTGTATCCATTGGCATTTTTGGGGTTGTTGGCTTCTCCAGTAATCTGACATATATGAGGCAAAAATAAAACTCAGGGAACTCACTACTGAGTTATCCCTTGGGTCTTGAGGTGCTAGCCAGTCCGCCTTCTTCTCCTTCAGAATCTTCTTGTGTTTGTTTTATATATAACGTTCAAGGTTTTTAACTGTACTTAGCAGGAGAAATAGTGAAAAGTACATCTATTCCATCTTTTTAGAACCAAAAGGTGTTCCATATACTTAAAAAAATTAAAAACTGTATTTAAAAATTACCTATTTGTCCTAAACTCATAGACTTCTGATTTTTCATGAAACATTGGAAGATAAATCATCCTGGCCTATATTTCTGCTTGGTAACAGCTGGCTGGAGCTGGGCATCTACTGCCCCTGTAGATGGGTGATAATGAGTTTACTGTAGGTCCCGTCCCTCTTGAAATGAATATATTTATACTTACAAAAGACTTGTATCCCTAGTTCTTACATTACCATAGGAGTCTGAACTTGCTACCTCTGTATCAGAACTTGTGTTTCATCTCCAGGAAGTGTTGGCCACAACAAAGATTGAATGTGACACCAGAAGAGGAGTCACTGGCAAGATCCTTAAAACATTCTGCTACATCATTGCAGAAATGTTTTCTCTCTCCCAGCACAAAACTCTATTTTAGCACAGAGTGTTCTAAAGTGGTTACAGTAAAAGAAAAAAAAAAATCCCCTCTCTCATCTCACAAAACAGCTAGCTCATTCCTCCTCTTCAGAAACCCCTAATCATGAAATGACCCGGAGTTAAGCTCTCAGCCCATTCTTGTGGAAGCACTACAGAGTGAACCAGTTGGCCCATAGAAACATGTTAAGTCAGCAGAAGCCTTGGATTCTCAGTGGCTGCAAAGTGAAGCCCCGAGGGGAGGTAGCTTTGTGTTTTAAAAGAGCAAAGAATGCTATGTTGGTAGCTCTAGACAGATTGGTGATCCTGGCAATGTGGAATTTTCAGTAGGTCCAAGGAGAGGCCTGAAATGACCTATTTCTCATCATGGGTTCAAACAAATAGTTCTGTTAACCTGGTCAGCTCTACCATTTCAGTGCCCAAACTTGTCAGCACCAGTGGGGAGGCAGAATCACTCTCGAGGCAGATGTTTTCAAACTTTTGCGTTCACTGATCCTTTTCAGGGACATGAGAAGACTTCATGAGCCACCTGGCCTTTTTGATCTAGTGCAGTCTGGCATCTCCCTGAGAAGGAACTATCAAGAGGAAGGCATTGATCTTCTGTTGCCTGAATCCTCACTCCTCCCAGTACCCAGCTCATCACCTCTGGAGTTCTATGGGCAGGAACAGCCACTGCTGCTTCTGACCAGAACTGAGAAATGATGAACAACCTCTTTGCTCCTAAACCTACAGGGGCTCCCTAGTGCTGTCAGTAAACTTTTGTCCTTACATTCATGGCTCATCTCCTGTATTAGTCAAGTTTCTCTCTTTGTTTCCCTTTGGCTATTCCACATTGGTCCCCATGGTTCCTGAACTTTTTTTGGTTGCATTAGATGCTAACACATAAACCATTTCACAACGGACAACCTCTGGTTGAAGAGGAATTAAGGGATCTGCTAATAATCCCTTCTCCCTTTCTGTTTGAAAACCACTGCTTGAACCAAACGATTTTGATCACAGTTGTTCTCAAATACTTCTATGCTTTTGCTCACGCAGTATCCTCTGCCTACAATACCTGGTATCTCTCATGTCCAAATCTTATGTCCTTTAGGGCTCAACATGTTTGCCACAAAGCCTGCAGCACATCCCTGCTCCCTACCCCCACATCCACTCTCGCCCCACAAGGCTTTCTCCTTTCTCTGAGCTCACACAGGACTTGTGTTTCCCCTATGGAACTGAGTACTTTCTACCATGGACTGATTATTTGTGTCCACATTCCATCTCTCACTGTACTGTGAGCTCCATGAGGGCAGGAACCATGCTCTATCATCTTTAACTCTTCCACAAGGCCTAATATAATAGCTTGTACTCAGTTTCATGCCTAATGCCATGGCTTGAATAAAAATGTTAGGTAAATGAAAATAGGCTGGCCAATCTCAAGCTTCATCCTGTGAAAGAGAAATTTCTATCCTTTTCTTTTTCAAACTGTATATTGTAGAACACTAGGCCCATGAAATGCTTCATCAAAAATGGGTTCTATCACCAAATATGATTAGACTACATTCTATATTCTAAATAGCCCTATATTCTATTTTTTTCTTGGAGATCACAAAACATATTAGCATAGTAAAGTCTCTAAGAAATTCTAACGTTAAAAAAATAATAACTTGGTTTACTCAGCATTACTAAACTATATTTGACCGTTTCTAATTCCTCCAAAGGATACCTATTGACATTTCATAGAAGTACTGCTCTACAGCACACACGTAGGAAATGCTGTTCTAGATTGAAAGCCTGGTCCTCATGTTCTCTTTCACATGACCAAAGATGACATTTAAGGAGACCTGCTTTAAGTCAAACACAGCACTGATGTTGAGTAAGACTGTAACATCTTTCAAATTGGGGACCTTTTTTCTGCAGGTAAGCATCAAGAAAAGGGACATACTCATAGGGAAGGACTAAATTTATTGCCTTCCTTCTGCAGACACTTCTAGAACCCTGTACTCTTGGGTAAGATTCCTCAGCCTGGAGGTCACTGCCCCAGTTTGGATCCTCCTGCCTTTTTAGGTTTTCTCTTCACTTCACTCTCCCCATCCCCCCAAACATCTAGTCCTCACTCCAAGGATGGGGCTCTTGCTCTTCTCTGAGCAGAGCTTGTGCTTGCCAGTGACCACACCTTTGCCCATCGAAGCTCTGCCTGCACAGCCATTCTCACGAGTTTACCAGTGGAAATCCTGGCCACCTTTCAAGCCTCAGTGCAACCTGCATTAGATTAGCTGGAATTTCATAGATCAAAGAACTTGAGTGCCGAAAGAAAACTTAGAAATGATTTAGTCCAAACCCTTTGTTTTATGAAATGGTGATTCAAACTGGCTTATGTGACTTATGTGAGAACGCTCCGTAAAAGGTAATTCAGGAAAGAGTTCCTCTTCAGAGTCTTTTAAAATTTCTCTCCAGTTGTTATTTATCCTATTATGTTTGAATTACAGTTAAACTTCAAGTCCCTCGAAGGACAGAATTTACTTTTTATCTCCATTACTAAGTCATAATGCTGTGACCAGAGAATACAGATAGATAAGATGTGAATTCAGTATCTTTCAAGAGTATGAGCTTTGGAGTCAAATAAACAAGGACTTTAAAAACTGAGGTAACATTTACAATAAAATGTACACATTTTAAAGACTATAGTTCTATGAGTTTTGACAAATATAAACACTTGTGTTAACTACCACCATATAATAAAAATGTAGAACATTTCCTTACCACCAGAAGTGCTCTTGTGCTGATTCTTACTCAGTCCCCTTCTCTCCTCCCTCCCCACTACCACCGATCTGACTTTTCCTTTATTAGAGTTTCTCATAAATGGAATCATACAATATGTACTGTGTATGGCTTCTTTCGCCCAGCACAAAGATTTTAAAATTCATCCATGTTTTTGCATGTTTTTATACTTTATTCATTTTTATTGCTAGGTTGTATTTCATTATATGGGTACACCACAGTTTATCATTTGGGCTTTTCACTATTATGAATAAAGCTGCTGTGAACATTCGTGTGCAACTTTGTTTAAACATACGTTTTCATTTATCTTGAGAAAATATTTAAGAGTGTAACTTCTTGGTCATGTGGTAAACGCATGTTTAACTTTGTAAGAAACTGGAAAATAGTTTTCCAAAGTGGCAACAAATACCATTTTCTATTTCCACCAGCAATGTAAGAGTCCAGATGCTCACATCCTCACCAACATTTGGTGTTGTCAGTTTAAAAAACAATTTTAGCCATTCTAGTGGGTGAGAAGTGCTGTCTCATGGTTTTAATTTGCATTTTCCTGATTAATGATATCAAGCACCTTTTAATATGCTCGTTGACCACTTGTATATCTCCCTTTGGGGAAATATTTATTCACGTCTTTGTCACTTAAAAAAAAACTGAGTTGAGCTTTTTATTGTAGATCTTCAGAAATATAATATATACATGTCTGTGTAGCATGTGTGTACACACACATACACTCTGGATATAGGACTTGTCAGATACATGTATTTTGGAGATTTCTCCCAATCCCGGTTTGCCTTTCATTTTTTAAATAATGTCTTTTGATGAGCAAAAGTTTTAATTTTGATGAAATCCAATTTATCAAATTTTCTTAATGGTTAGTGATTTGTGTTCTTCGTATCTTTGCAAACCCAAGATCACAAATATATTCTTATGTTTTCTTCTAAAACTGTGCTGTTGGTCTATTTTCAAGTTCACTGATTCTTCCTTCATTTTCATTCAGCTACTGAGTCCATATAGTGAGTTTTTTATTTTGGTTACCCTATATTTCAGTTCAATAATTTCAGATTCATTTTTTAATTTATTTTTCCACTTGTTGAAATCTTTATTTTGTTTCAGTGGAGTTTGCAATTGTTTGTTTAAGCATTTTTATGGTGACTGCTTTAAAACCTTTGCTAGATAATTCTAACATTTAAATTTTCTTTGTGTTGACTAGGTTTTCTCACTCAAGTCCTTAGTTCTTGGCATGATGAGTGATTTTCTATTGAAACCTGGACATTTTGATATTATGAGACTCTAGATTCTATCTAAATCTTCCATTTCAGCTGGCAGTCACCCTACTTAGTTTAGTGTGCAGGTCCTGGCTTAATTTTGTGAGCTGTCATTCCAAAGATGATTTAGTTTTCAGAGTGTCTTGCAATGCTATTCTGTTCTGCTTTGTTTGTATGCTACCAGAGACCAATGTGAAAGTCTGTGTGGTATTCCACACTGTAATATTTGCCATTTAATTCTATTCAGTTTGATATGTGGGTCATTCAGTGGTCTGTCTAAGAATTCACATACAGGTTTAAAGAACTCTTTCCATCAGTTTCCTCTCTTCTAAAACCCTCCTCTGGATGGATGTGGTTCACTTTGTTACTGCTGGGTGGTAGGAGTGGGGTGGGGTTTCAAAGTACCAGGCAGCTTACAACATGGCAGCTTGCTTCTTCAGAGTGAGCAAGTAAAAATGAGCAAGAGTGAAGCATAGAGACCAGCAGGATGGAAGTCACAGTCTTTTGTAACCTAATCTCAGAAGTGACATCCTATCACTTTTGCCATATCCTATTTGTCAGAAGAAAATTACTGCGGGAACCACGTACAGCGTGAATATCTGGGGATGGGGATCACTGGGAGTCATTTTAGAAGCAGCCTACCACAGTCTTCTCTAATTTCTCTCATCATTATTTTCTAGTTTTAATACACATTGAGAAGACAAAGCCATATTTTAATTATTTAAGAAATAATTATTTGTTAATTATTATTTATTAATATGGTTGGGTTTAAGTATACCACTTGGTATGTTTCCTTTTTTTTTTATCTCATCTGTTTCTTGTTCCTGTTCCTTTTCCCCTGATTTCTTTTGGATTAATCTAATACATGCAGTAAAATACACAGCTTTTAAGTGTATAATTCCATGAGTTTTGATGTGTGCACTCATGTAATCACTATAATCAAGATATAAAACACTTTCATCACCTTATAAAGTTCTCTTATGTTCTTTCCCATTTAATCCCCATCCAACTGCCTCCGAGGCAATTACTGTTTTGTTTTCTATTACCAGAGATGAGTTTGCCTGTTCCTGAAGTTCCTGTGAATGTAATCATATAGTCAAAAACATCATAATGTAATATAAGTCAGACATATATAATGTGATTGGATTTTGAGGTTCCATTGGCTTTTCTGCTATCCCTCTTTGATCTATCTTTGATATCACTGAACCTTTCTCTTGCTGTGTCTAATTTGTTAAGCCCATCTAGTGAATTTTTAATTTAAGATATTGTAGTTTTCAGCTCTCCAATTTCATTTGGTTCTTTTTTCCATGTTTTCATTTCACACCTGAGATTTCTCATCTGTTCATGCACTGTGATTATCTTTTCCTTTAAGTCTTCAAACATTTTTTAATAGATGCTTTTAAGTCCTTGTCTACTGATTGGACTTCTGAGTCTGTTTCTGTTTACTGCTCTTGTCTTTCACTATAGATCACATTTCTTGTTTATAGTATACATGTCTATTCTATATTGAATGTTGTGAATAAAAGTTCTGGAGACCCTGGCTTGTTATTTTCTGTACTGTTGATTTTTGTTCTGTTAGGCAGTTATATTACTGGCTGCTCTTGAACTTGATGGAAACTTGATTTTATCCAATGTTAAGATGAGTCTTCAAAAAGACCCTCTAATTTGTACACGGTGTAAGTTGGTGTCTAATTTCATTCTTTTACATGTGGATTATCCAGTTGTCCCAGTACCATTTGTTAAAATGACTATTCTTTCACCATTGAATGGTCTTGGCATTCCCATCAAAACCTACTGACCATAGATATGTTTATTTCTGGACTCTCCATTCTATTCCATTGATCTATATGTCTCTTCTCATGTCAATACCACACTGTCTTGATTACTATTGCTTTGTAGTAAGTTTTGAAAATGGGAAGTGAGGGTCCTCCAATTTTGTTCTTCACTTTTGATCGTTTTGGCTATTCTGGGTCCCTTATAATTCCATATGAATTTCAGGATCAGCTTGTTGATTTCTACAAAGGTCTCTCAAAGCCTTCTATAGTTAGAAGGGGAACTCTAGACCTAGATTCAAATCCTGCTTCTAGTACTTACAGATGTTTGATATGAGGTTACATTACTTCACTCTTCTAAGCCTGTTTCCTAAAGTGTAAAATGAGGCAATTTTGATACATTTGCTATTCACTTGGGCCTTTTTTCATTGATGAAAACCCAACCAACACTGGCTTAGACAAAAAAGAATTTTTGGCTCATACAACTTCAAAGTCCAGGGATAAGGCTAGTCTTATGAAAGATCTGCTGCAGAACTCTTATTACCAGGAAGCAGTTTTTCTCTTATTTCTCTTATTGCTCCTCTTTATCTATTGCATATACCTTTGTATTTCTCTTCTTACAGTAAAGTGGGTGCTTAACAAATATTTGTTAGTTGAATGAATAAAATATGTCTTAAGCATCTACAGAACTTAAACATCCTCAGCATTAAATCCAGAGGAATCCTCCCTCTTCAGGATTCCAAGCAAGTCTCATTTATTGGCTCCAGTTAGATCACGTGCCCGATGAAACATTCTTGAAAATGCATTAAGGGAAGAAAGCAAAATTATGTACACAATTTGCTAACAATTGTTTTAAAAAGGGCAAAAAAAAGTGTGTATGTATATGCACAGATTATCTCTAGGATAATCAAAAACACTGGTTGCCTCTGGGGGAGAGAACTAGATCACTGGGAGAGGTTTTTCATTACATATCCTTTCTACCTTTGAACCATATAAATTACCTATACAAAAAAATTAAATGAACATTTTAAATGTAGTTGCCAAAACACACAGTGGTCCCCCTTGTGTATTGGTTGCGGCAGTCAGGGTTAAAAAGCACAAGTCAAAGGGGTTATAAATCCCATTTACCAGAGTGCAAAGAAGGAAGGGAGCAAGGGCAACAGTCATGATGTTTTAAAGGAGTAAGTAACCTGTCCTCTCAGAGTGTTTACTCATCAATTGTAAAGAACCTCAGTTTTCCCACCCTCCCGTCCCCCAATCTCAGTTCCATTCTCTACCACCTAGGTGGTCAAAAAGATACAGTCCTAACTATGCTTGTTCTTATTGAACAGGGGTCAGGGAGCTGGCTTCTTGCTTTCACTGGCTCATAACATTGCTGTCCTACTTTCTAAAAACAAACAAAAAATCCTGCTAAAAACAAACAAAAAACCACTATAAAGGCACAAAGTTGACCACATATACAAAGACAAGAGGCTAGATTGCTTTGTCCCACAGCTGTTTATGGTTATCTGATATAAATGAAGGCTTTCGATATCCCATAAAGACATCAAAGCAATGCTTTCAACAAACAAAATTAAGTGTTCCCCGTCACTCATGTTTTACCTGTAGGTAAATACAATCTAACAGGATTTACCTTCCCTTCATTCTACAACCCAGAGCCCAGGAATAAAAGATATCTTTGAATGAAAGGGCATGTACCTACTTTGAGCTTTGATTAATATTCTGCTTTCCTCTCTGGCATTTTCAATTGGCTTTTGATTTTCCATAAGTATGTATGTATTTAAAGCCACTGAGACTAAAAATTCAGAAGTTTGTGTGTACAGAGCACAATTTAAAAAAATCTAACACAGGGCCACAGCACAGAATTTTGCTGGAAGGACTCCAGCTGGCTTCTCCACTGCAATTGATAAGTGATTTGTTTACGAAAATGCTGCTTGGCTAAAAATTTGCTCTTTAATACAAGGAATGAGGATGATCCTGGTCAAAGCCAAATCAAATCCCATATTTCCAATTTTGAGATTAGGACACAATGTACTTTTCCTTTTGAGGAGAATTTTATTTTCAAGCCCTACTGTTGATGTATATCACTCAAAATGCTGCAAGACTAACAATAAACAGTCTGAAAGAGAAATTACAAAAACAATTCCATTTAAAACAGCAAAAACAAACAAACAAACAAAAACAAAAAACAAACCCACACAACCAACCAACTTAGGAATTAACCTAACCAAATAGGTGAAAGATTTGTACAATGAAAAGTACAAAACACTACTGAAAGAAATTAAAGACATAAATGAAAGCTATCCTATGTTCGTGGCTTGAGACTTATTAAGACATCAATATAACTCAAAGTGATCTACAGATTCAATTCAATCTCTATCAAAAGTCCATTATTTTTTGAAGAAACAAAAAACCCATCCTAAAATTTACATAGAAACTCATATAGAAACTGAATAGCCAAGAGTCTTGAAAGGAACAAAGCTGGGGAATCACACTTCCTGATTTTAAAACTTACTACTAAGTTACAGTAATCAAAACAGTGTGGAACTGGCATAAAGACAGACATATGGACTAGCAGAAGAGAATACAGAAATAAACCTTCACACATATGGCCAAATAATTTTTAACAAGAGTACTAAGACTATTATGAGGAAAAGTCTTTTCAACAAATGGTGCTGCAAATCTGGATATCTAAATGCAAAATAATGAAGTTGGACCCTTACCTAACACTATATTAAAAATATTTACTCAAAATAAATCCATGACCTAAAACTATAAAACTTAGAAAACATAGGGCAAAAGCTTCACAACACTAAACACTGATGTCTTGGATATGACATCAATGGCAAAAACGACAAAAGACAAACTGGACTTCATAAAAACTTAAAAATTTTCTACATCTAAAGACACTATCAGCAGAGTAAAAAGTCACCTTACAGAAGGGAAGAAAAAACTTGCAAATCATATACATCATGCACCACTTAACAAGGATTATGTTTTGAGAAATGCGTCATTATGTGATTTTGTCATTGTGCGAACATTATGGAGTGCACTTACACAAACCTAGATGGTATAGCCTACTACACACCTAGGCTACATGGTATAGCCTATGGCTCCTATGCTATAAATCTATACAGCATTTGTACAGATCTATATTGTACTGAATGCTTTAGGCAACAGTAACACAATGATAAGTATTTGTGCATCTAAACATATCTAAACATAGAAAAGGTACAGGAAAAATATCATACAGAAACTAAAAAATGATACATCCTTAGAGAGCACTTACCACAAATGGAGCTTACAGGACTGGAAGTTGTTCTGGTGAGTCAGTGAGTGGTGAGTGGATGTGAAAGCTGAGGACATTACTGTACACTACTATAGACTTTATAGACTTTATAAACAGTGTACACTTAGGTTGTTACAGTAAATATATAAATCAACACGAGATTAAATCAAACATAAGAGAAAATGATGTAAACAAGAGATGCAGTAAACATGATACATGAGGTTGCTGCCAGCATAACATGGCACTCTGTTAAACAGCAAACATTTTTTTAGGAGTACGCTCTAAATAATAAAAAGTAAATACATAAATAACAGTCATTTATTATCAACTATTAGATATTGTGCATAATTATATGTACTATACTTTTATGATTGTCAGCTCAGGTTTGTTCATACCAGGTTTGTTGTTATGTTACAATGGCTACAATGTCACTAGATAGGAGTTTTTCAGCTCCATTATAATCTTATGAAACCATCCTTGTATATGTGGTCTGTTGTTGACTCTATCTGATAAAGAATCAATACCCCAAATATGTAGAGAACTCCTAAAACTCAACAACTAAACTAGATTCAAAAATAGGCAAAGGACTTGAAGATATTTATCCAAACAAATTAAGCAAATAGGCAACAAGCACATGAAAAGATGCAACACTAATCCTTAGGGAAATCAAAACTACAATGAAATATCATGTCACTTCCATTAGATGATTATTAAAAAAAACAAACAAACAGAAAATAACAAGTGTTGGTGAGGATGTAGAGAAATTGGAACATTGTGCAATTTCAGTGGGGATGTAAAATGGTATAACCACTGTGGAAAACAGTATAGCAGTTTCTTAAAAAACTAAAAATAGAATTACCTTATATCAGGCAATTCTACTTCTGGGTATATATTCAAAAGAATAAAAAGCAGGGTCTCAAGGAGATATTTGTACACCAATATTCATAGCAGCATCATTCACAATAGCTAAAACATGGAAGCAACCAAAGCATCCATCAAGAGAAGAATGGATAAGCAAAATGTGGTATACACATACAAAAGGATATATTCAGCCTTGAAAGGAAATTCTGACACGTTATGACATGGATGAACCTTGAAGATATCATGCTAAGTGAGAAAAGCCAGTCACAAAAAGAGAAATACTATATGATTCCACTCATATGAAGTACTTAAGGGTAGTCAAAATCACAGAGATAGAAGACGGAAAAATGGCTGCCAGGAACTGGAGGGGAGAATGGGAAGTTTTTGTTTAATGGGCAGTTTCAGTTTTCCAGTACAAAGAGATAGATGGCAGTGGTTGCACAACGTGAATGTACTTAATGCCACTGAACCAGACACTTAAATGTGGTTAATAAATTTTGTTATATTTTACCATAATAACAAAAGTTGGAAAAAAAATGCTGCAGCATATGAGGTTTCAATTACATTCTCGACACATATTAATTTTCTAAGGTTTATACCTTTCCTTCTACATCCGGACTTTTCTTTTAAACACGTTTCTAAATGTGTCAGTTAAAAGTACTAATAAATATACCACTAAGGTAAGATAGCAAATTGAAACAATGGCAGTGCTTCTTCAAAATTATCTGAACTGGACATCTGCTTAGCCTTACAGTTAGACTTCACAGACTTTATAGTAAACACACAACCACCGTCTCTGCTGCTTCTCCCTCTCGGCCCATCTGTGCTTCATGGAAAATAAACCAGAATCAAAGCATTAAAGAACACTGTAACTTCTTAAGTTGAGTTACCATTTTTAAAGTACCTCATACATATTAAGCATTCATTAAATTTTACTTATTATTCCCTAGATGCTAATTTTTAAGGCATAGGTAGAGGCATTTTTCCAAACTTAAAAATTGGTTGCAATCTGTTATAGAAAAGTATGATCCGGAGAAAATAGAATAGAATGAAGCAATCTTTTATTTTTAGACACTTTAACAAAGAGGTTGTCAGTATGTTAACTTTCCAGTGGAGAAGAATAAACAAGAAAATCAGCCCCAGCCATCAGCAGCTGCTCTGCTCAGAGTTTAGAATCTTCCTTCCCCAAGTGGTGGGGTGGAGGCGTGTACTTTCCCTCCTTTATTAGCTTATCCCGTTGCTTCATGATGGCGCTCAGACGTTTCATCTGCCAAAGGAAAAAAGTATTTAAACGAGGGGAAGATATGCACCAGAGAGTGAGCACGGGAGAAACTGAATGAAAATTGGTTTCATTTTTAAACTATAGAAGCTTTTCATCCTAGAGGGCCTCTGAAATGAAACTCAGAGTCTTTAAAGAGCTAACTTTAAATCATGTCTCGAGCTTTTAACTAATAAATTTCTGGTATATATAATATCTCCCTGAAAACTAATAACGAAAATGCTCCTGTTATATATGGGAATACAGTATTTACAAAAACAATAACGAATAGATACAGGTCCAAAACCTTCAAGAGGCAAACTTGTGCACAGTAAAATCTTTTAAAATATTAAAAGCTGAGATCATCTCACAGCATATGTATTCCTGACTTCTCTATGTGAAGGTGGCACTGCTGCTGGTGACTGTTCAGCGGGTATGAATGATGCAGAAATAGACAATATAAAGTCTCTTTTTATCACATTGAAATAAAAGACCTGATATGTGCTCAGCTACTAGTCATTACTAGTTGAGCCCTGAGTTCTGCTTCATCACCACACTGCCTCCTCTCGGTGTAAATTTTCCTTGAGTAAAGTCTTAATCTGAGCAAGAAATAACAGGTTTGCAAGAAGAGAAGTTAAGACATGTTGTGAACTAAATAGCTGGTGGGTGGCCAACCATGACCCATTCACTGTCCTATAATATACACTACACTATAATATTACTCACCTAGTAATCGATATTCCTGCAGAGATCAATACAAAATTATTACCTGACACTCTCTCATTCCTTCCAAGTTTGGCTTCACTTTATCCAAATGCCAATAGCAGATGTTAAAAGATAAGAAATTTTAAATTTTGATACAGTTTACTTTGTGATCAATTTAACTGAAAATCTAAATTGTCTTCCTAAACTCTAAGGAATTGGGAGTAATAGAAACATTTCTATTTGTTATATCTGGAGCACAGAAATAGGTAAAACGACAGTCCACATCCAAAACTTTTTCTAAGGGAGAATAGGGCCCTAGATATTAGGCAACTCACTCAACCCTTTAGGAGGCAGACACCATGCTGTTAGTATTCTCTCTTTCCCCTGCATTTTTGGTTAGGCTCACCTAAAGCAATCACATTAACACCTCCATCTTCCCCAGAGTAGAAATGAATCTAGAGATTGTTATATCAGGTTCAGTCCAAGAGACCTGCCAGGTTTTAACCTCTTACCCAATGAGGGTTCAATGAATTTGAAAGATTTTTACCCAAAGATTTTCAAAGACAAATATCCAAGACTGGTTGATATTCTTTGCTTTATGGCCTACTGCAAAGTAGAAAGAGACACATGTAATTTCTAATCCGATGGCTACAGCAAGGTACAATGCTAAGGAAAATATGTGAGATGAAGAAGGACACTAAGAACAACAGGTCCTCCTCAGATCTGAAGGCATTTGACTTCCTTGACATGGTATCTAAGTAGAGGGATTTCACCACAAAAGTCTTGCCAATTCACACTGGGCAAGTCACTACCCAATGACCAATTAAAAACACTGAAAATAGCCCCAAAGAAATAAGGAAGTAATTCAGCTCTCATCTCCATCACTCCCTCACCGTTTTCTGCCGAAGCAGACATTCTACAAAATCATCATATTCTATCTTGCACTCTTTCTCCGCGCGGATAAAACCGATTCCATGTGCACATTCTATCCATTCTTTTTCAAAAGCATGGCACCGAGATGAAAGCTTGTGAGGCTGCTCAGCACTTTGGATTGACATCCAGCGGTCTAAGTCAACGCCCAGCCTTTTCTGTATATCAAAGAAAGGCATGGCTGAAATGGAAAATAAAAAAGATATAATGTCAAAAAAGTGCAATTGAATGAGAAATTTCTAAGTAAAATGAAATAACTATGAAAAATAGCCCTCTAGAAAGATATTTTACACTATTCTCCCAATTTCTTTTCACCATTTTTTCATTAGATTCTTCAGTTTATGGTAGATAAATAATTTCTGTGCTTTCACGAAACCCAAGGAAAAGAAAACTAGAACTAAAAAACAATGCATAAAAATCCTCTCTTATTGACAGTCATTTTTATCAAAGTCAAAAAGTTTGTTTTGATTCAATAATCCCAATTCTTTCAGACAGATCTGAAGATCTGATAAGAACAAAAAAGCATAAGCATAGAAACATTTTATATTATTCATTATCACTTAAATGACTCCTCTCCCGAAAAGCCATCCTGACGCTAGTGTCCCTTCTCTTGATAGTATATCATTCTCAACTTCCCAGAGTGCTTTGTATGCCACCGTAATGGACTATTTACCTGAATGTCTCTCCTACTGGACAATAAATGCTGCAAGGGCAGGGACCAGGTAGGGATTCAGTAATTGCCTGTTGAAAAAAATTAATTTCAAATAACTTGAGTGTGCAACAATAAACGGATAATTAAACCCAGTATCTACTAAGTAGAAAATGATAGATATTGGGGAAAAAAGATAACATACATGGAACATACATTTTAATATCAAATGAAGAGAAGGACTACAAAATAATGCCAAAGAAAAACTGTCTGAAAAAGAAGACTAGAAGGAAGCACACACAAAAATGCCAATACAGCTATGTATGATTGGTAGATTTACAGGTGAATTCATTCCTTCAGTGATTTACTGCGTAATAACGTTTCAGGCACTGGGATGGAAGAAGCAGCTGCAATGTAAGTGCTAGGATAAGATACACAGCGAATTGGGAATCCCAAGGAAGGAACACAACACCAACTCTGCCCAGGAAACTTGAAAATGCCTTTTAAGATGGGTTGAATCTGCCAAGTGAAGGTCAGTGGGCAGAGTATTCCAGTAGGGCACAGCACGAGTTACAGCCGGAGGTGCTGGGTATGTCTGGGGGACACTAAGGACCCAAACGTAGCTGGAGCGCAGAGTGCAAGTCGGGGAGAACGAAATGAGCTGAAGCGGTGGGTAGGGCAGAAATCACGCAGGGCCTTGAAAGCCGGGACAAGGAGCATAGGCTTCAGGTCAAGGAACAGAATGCCAACGCAATAGTCCCGCAGAAATCTAAGTTACCCTGGAAAGGTGCGGTCTACAGGCTTTGGTGACATTGGCTGTGTGGACAAAGGAACCTGGGAAGGCGGAAAATAGCCCGGAGCTCGGGCCAGGGAGAATGGACACCCAGCAAGCCAGGAGGAAATTAGTTAAAGATACCGCGGAAGAAAGCTCCGCAAGCTAAATTACCCCGCAGACATATGCAGGCCCTACCGTCCACCTCCGGTGCCCTTGCCTCCTCGCAGGCCGCCGATAGGGGATGATCTGCTTGGGACACCGAGAGCTGCCGCAAAGAAGGTCCGCCGCGCGACGCTTGCAGCGCGACTCCGGGAGTAGACCTTCCTTCCGCCGTCTCGCCCCGGAAACCATAGGAACCAAGTCCGTCGATCTGCGTCTGCGCGGTTGCGTGCGTTGACCTCTGGAGACATTGACTGTGTGGATAAACTGACCTTCCCTAAAAAGCTGGGTTAGAGGCGGCCGAGTGGTTTTTCAGTTCCTGTTGCCTCCTCGCGCTGTGCCTAGCACTCTCGCGACAGCTTTGACTTGTGAGAGACTTGACGAAAGCCACACGAGATAAAAAAGTGTCCCCTCCGCCTCTCCAAGCGAGGTTAAGCTCATGTACTGTGGGCCCACCACGCCGGGTGGGTTCACATTCTGGCTTCGCCACTTGTGTCTGACCCTGGGAACGTTTCTTAACCTCACTATGCCTGTTTCCTTAAGATAAAAATATGCTCTTAAAGATATTAATAATACCTACAGCGTAAGGTTGCTTTGGGGATTAAATAAATGCTATGTAAAGCAGAGGCGGTTCCTGGAACGTGGAAAGCATTCTAAGGCAATCTTAGTTCCCTGATGTCTCAGCTTCTCAAGTTCGCGGATTCGTCAAAGTCGACGAACACCATGACCCTCCTGTTTCAAAACCTCCAGTGGCTCCCTTTGACTACAGCTCCCCCGCCCTCCCCGCACCCCGCCCCCTTCCCCCGGCAAGTGGAGTGTATGTATTAGTACCATAGGGTGTGTGCGATGATACATTGCAGGTGTGGGAAGAAGATACTGGAATATCTTTAACCTTTTTTAATTGCCATTTTTATGTTTATAAAGTGCATTACATCACTGCAGTTGTATATATAACTTGTAAATATCTATGTGGCGGTTGAGCAAGAAATTTTTCAAGTGATGTGCTCCTAAAATGGTTTAGAGAAGTCCAACCTTCCAATCCTTTCCAACCTCATGGTCCATAATCCCCTGCCTAATGCCCCAACCAGGAGCTCGGTTGTTCCAATGTATTACAGTAAAAGTCCTGCCATCCAGTCTCCTTGATTCCCCCCTTCCCCCACTCCTTTGGAATGACGCCATTTCCACACCATCTCCATTTTTGCATGCCAAATTCCTGCGTCAGTATGGGTGTGAGGGATGTTGGTCTAAGGTCTTCCTCTACCACAAATTTTGGGAAACTACAATCTCCAGAAACCCCATCCCTGACTGAGCCTGCACTGTTGCTATGGTGATCACACCAGCCCTTTTGGATTGCATTTACTGTGATGTAACTCAACCTTACAGGAGGGTTGTTGCCCCCTTCTCCTCTACTCCCTTCTTCCCCTTTACCTTCCCACTGTTTTGCAGATTCTTTGCTTCGTGGAAGTGTGATTTTACAACAAAATTAAAGGATTTTATGCACAGGGAGGCAAGCCTGAGCGGTTGCTTCTTCCATTTTCTATTTGGGAAACTGAGGCTCAGAGACCTGATGGCACACTAGGCATTCACCGCTGCGATCTGTTCTTCCCAAACATAGCATTGTTTCCACCTTTAAAACATAAAGAGCGTGGGAATTGAAGGCACCCATTCCCATCCTTCTGAAAACTAGCCTCAGCTGCTGTGTGAGTGTGGGCTGTAGACTGTCATAGGCTGTCTGAAGCCCCCTAGGTCTCCATTCATGGGACTTTTGTCTTTGACCGGTAGGATTTCCTCTTGTTTACATACCTCTGAGTCATAACCTGAGAAAAGCATTAACACTACCCTTCCATAGATAGGCTATCTATCATTTAGCACACTGGGAACTTTAGGCCTGTATCTGATACCACTGCCACACAAATTTAAGTAAATTGGGTAGCTCATGGATCCTAGCACATTTGGGAAAGTCAGTGAGTTTGTACACTTCCACCCTGACCCTCACCTGCAAGCCCAGAGCTGTAAGGTAGAGGCAACAAAACCAATAAGCAAACCTGAAAGACAAAGTAACGGGTTTTAGAATATAATGGAAACCAGAGTGATCGTTTAAACTTAAAAAAGAAATGCCATTTGGGGATGGAGGAAATATCAAGTTAGAGGTGCAACAGAATCAGGAACCACTGAAGCAAACTGAAGTGGAGAGGAAGTCTGTGTCAGGCTCACAGTGGCAGAGGTAACTCGATGTTGGTAAACACTCCATGCCTAGAATTCACTCCCCCCATTCTGATATGTGGAGCTGCCTCTTAGCTTTGATTAGGCTTCCCAAGTGGTATGATTACATGAAGAAAACACACTATTAAGGCCAATGAGGCAGTCTGCTACAGCTGAACGTATTTCTCATCATAATTTAGCACACTGGAGTCTGACTTTGTAGACCAATATGGTTTTCAGATCAGGGTTATTAAACTACCTGGAGGAAACCTGCCAGGGCAGCTGAGTATCCTTCCCCATGAAACACCCTGCTCGCTCGTTCTCCGGATACACAGAACACTTATCAAAGCAAGTTTTATCATATTTCTACTTACAGTGTGAGCTTCTCTAGAGTAAAGATTGCATCTCTTACCCTGGCTACAAAAAGACAAACTGCAGAAGGCTTAAAATTACTTGATCTGAGAGTTAAGGGAAAGAGTTTCAGGCAGTGCACTGTCTGGAAAAGGAGAGGAGCCCCCTAATTCATTTAGTCGCTCATTTAGGAACCAAGAGGGATTAGATAATAACTCAAGGTGCTACTAAGAGCTCTAAGAGCCACTAAAAATGGAAGAGTCATGTAGATACATAAAGCATTATACAGCTTTAGAAAGGCATAAAATGAAGTGCTAAAATGAAGTGCTATGTTAGTACATCTCCTCAGAAAGATCCTTACAATCCAATTTAGGCATCTAGTTACTCCTATTGCCATTTTCCTCTGACACTTTTAAATATTAAATGAACCTGTTTACTAGTTTGCCTATTTTGCCTCACAAGAATGTAAATACCACAATAGCATGGACCTTATATGTTGAGCTCAGTGGTATAGCCCTAGGGCCCAGAACAGTACTTGGCAAATAGTATGCGCTCAGTAAACATTTATCAAGAACTTAGAAGATATCGGTAATGCTTGAATGACTGAAAAAACTCCAAGCCAATATTAACATGTCTTTCTCAACTTAACTCCCATTAACACAAAGGAATATTGAATATCAAACCAGGTTAACAGCCTTCACAGACAATAGCTCCGATGAGCAAAAAGTACATAGAAACTTGCATTTCTTGAAACTGAGCATCAGGAAACTTGGAACAACCTACTGCTAAGTCCAACTAAAAAGCAGCAGAAATATAAAAATCATTTTCTTAAAAGCATAAAAAGTCTAACTAGGTAATGAGGAATTACTGAGCCAAAATCTGTATCAGCGAACCGAGAGAGCATAGAACTCAAAGCTGTTCTTTCCCTTAAGGCATTTATCAATCTGGAAGAAGCCTGAGATGCATTTTTAGAAGGCTCACAGACTGAAGAGGACAAAAATCAAAACCTAAGGCCAATTAAAGGTGGGAACTCCCACCACCGATACCTTAAAGCTAGGATTTAAGTATTATACTTTCGAGATACGGGTAAAACAAAAACCAGTCCTCACATGGACCTGATACCTAGTTGTGTGCCATCCGGATGATCTAGGGAACCTCCAGCCTTTGATCTGAATTAAGGAGGTTTGGTAATATTCTCAGGCACAGGCAGCAAATCTTTCCTAGAGGTAGACACCTCATCCTTGTCCTCTTTATTTCTACAAATAACTTTCCAAATATACTCACAGATAACCTGGCAAAAAAAGAGACAAGATACTATCAACAACAATCAGTAAAAACAAGAGACCCATGAAGTCTTCAGGTCTTGAAATTTTAGAAAAAGTTATCACACCTTCCCTCCGATGAAGTGCCAATTATTTGAAAGTATGATAAACTTGCTCCTTTCTTCCTGAAGGTGTTCACCTTATCCAAGGTCCAGTTTCACTGTAGCTACAGAAGACTGTAGGACTCTCTGAAGCTATTTTAAAGGACTCGCCAGGGCAGCAGAGAAGTCATCATTCCTTATGAACAAGTCAATTATCTTTAAACTCATGTTATCTTCTAGTAAAAACAAAATCCTCATAAACCACTTTTGTATCTAGAATTTCAAATAGGCCGAAGATGAAATAACTAGTCATTGTAAACCTCCCCCACCTCCAATAGTATGCTGTCTCCATCCTTGAATTACTGCTCTATAAAGTTCATTAGCTTTTTTTGTACCTCGCTTTGGCAATGTTTTCACTTGTAAGCAGTGGATTTTTTCATCATACCTCAATCTGAGGTGTAACTCCCCTAGGAATGATAAATTAGGGCATGTGTCCACCAATCCATGATGTATCGAGTTGACCTTGTTTGTGGGCTTTTTCAAATGCATATCATGCTACAGGGGCCCACAAACTTTTCTGTAAAGGGCCAAAGAGTATTTTCAACTCTGTGGCCCATACTGTCTCCGTCTCTGGAGTCGCAGTGTGAAAGCAGCCACATGCAAACTCACAGGTGTGGCAATGTTCAAATAAAACTTTATCTACAAAAACAGGCCACAGTTTGCTGATCTCTGATATAGTGAATAACAAAATACAGATTCACTGAAAGGCATCACTGAATTCATTTGTCATTCATCTTTTATTGTTTTCTTAGTCAAACACTTAAAAGTACAAATTCTAATAAGAGAATGTGAAACTTTGATGTTAACAAGGGGCTCTTCATACCGGAAAGCTGAGAATCACTGCTGTTGAAAGGAAGATTTAGGTCTTCCGAGCTAATGAAGACCACTGAAAGAAACCTACTGTAACATTTTCAAGTGTATATTCTATATCCCAAGCTGTGCTAAATACTTTCTTTACATGGACTATTTAATATAATCTTGCATTTGAAAACAAAACCCAATGATGTACATACAATTACCCTTGTTTTACAGATAAGGAAACTATGGCTCAGAAAGTTCAGTAACTTGGCAAGGCTCACATAGCAAGTTAATGGCAGAGCAGACTAAACCCTAGGGCTACAAACATCTGAAGGCCATTCCTTTAACTACAATATTAGCCAAGCAATCCTTCCTGGTGGGCAGAGAAGACTCACCATGTATGGAAGTTGGCCCAAATTCTTACATCTCCTAACGTTCTTCTTTCTCCTTGGGGAGTTCCTAACAATTGTTGCTGCCTCAGAACTTTGGAACTCTGCTGTACCCTCTGACCTAGGCAGGGACACTTACTCCTTTCATGCCCCTTAAGCTTAAGACTTTGCTAAAGATAACAAATAAAATTAAAATGATAAAAAAAAATTAACTAGCTCACTAGATATGGCTGTTCTGTGACCACAGGTTCTGGTCCATCCTTATAGATCTCTGTAGGTTTACTTCTTCCCTGGGCATTGACCTATGTCCATGGGACAAAGACACTTCTCTACCTGGGAATGTCCCTAAATTCAAGTCCTAGAAATCAAGATCTAGCAGGAAATCCTTTTGCTAGTCTTTAAGACCTACCTTACAGGTCCCCATAAGACAGGTCCTAGGAAATGTCTTAAAACAGTAAACATGTCTAGTCCCTTTGGAGGAGATCCTAAAACCCAGCCATGGTGGTGTGGTTTTATCCTGTGGTCCAAAGGGCAATCATATCATAATACAACAGCCTGTTATTTTCCTTATAGAAACTCACTCTACTTTCCAGCCAGAAGCCACTTAGGAGGAATGGGGCCGACGCTTGCAATAGTGAGTGGGCATATCACACTGATTTGTAACAAGACTTCAGTCTGGCAGCATTCCCTATTCCTGGTCTATCCTTCAGGACTTCCGATGGCCCCTACAGCTGCCCTTCCTTTGTTCTGGTGTGACTATCCCACTGTAAGGCCACTCCCATTACTGCCACTGCTATGCTCCTCTTCCAGGAACAAGTGACTACCCTGGAAAGAGAAGAGATGAAACAAACTGCCCTTCAAATATGAAGTATAATAATTCTTTAATCATCAAAAGATCACTGCTGGGATTTAAAAAAAAGTCTATAACTCTTAAATGTAGTGTTGAACAAGGGAAATGGATATAGCAGCCTCACATAAATTATTTTAATAAACATTATCACAGTATTAAGAAGGCAAGGTAAACAAATAGCTTAAGTATTTTATTTGTTTGCAACTAAGCTTGTTAACACTATATAATGAAAATGTACAAAGAATAACGTTGCAGTTTTTGGTTAGATTTAAGTCAAAGACATTCATTAATAAGGAATCTTCCAATGTGAATATCCCAGAAATTTCTCTAAGCCATCTCATCAGAACTGTCACCGAATGTTACCTTACTTTGGAAGGTATTGGCATACATTTGAATTAAACTCAGAATTTTTCAAAATAAGCCCTAATTTAAAAAAAAAAACTATTCTATATTCGAACTAAAACAATTTTAATAGAACTTTCCTTTCCAGAAACAATAAATGAAACAAGGCATTTGTAAAATGTGGTCCTGAACAAGTCACAGTAAAAAATAAGTGTGTACTTAACTTCCACCTCCTCAAAACAGAGGCTACTTTCTGTTCCTCAGCCTTACAAACAAGGTGAAGAACAGTCTGTAAGCAACTTCGGGTAGGGGGTTGCCAAAACAAAGATCAAGCAGTTGAACATGGACACCTGTCAAAAGAATTTGGGGGAAGCTGACCAAAGGATCCAAATCTACCTGTGATAACTGATACAAAGGTGAAGTGGCTCCTCCCAAGTAGCAGTGCCATCGGGGCCTGGCCCAGCCCCGTGCTCAACCTATGGTATGCTCCCAAGCAAACCCAGATGTTCCTGATTCTGGGGAGACTTTTTTTCTTTTCAGAGGTTCAGTGTCCACGGGAGCTCTTTGTGTGAATGAGGTGAGCACAGACTCCATGTGGGTATTTTAAGGCTTGGAGTCAAAGTATTTTTCTAACACGGCTAGGCAGAGTCCATGTGTCAAACGGCCCGTCTCCGGTTGGTTCTAATTCCTCACCACACATCTGTAGACCTAGGACCACAGAGCTATGTCATCATAATCACATCTAATGTCCATCCTAACGTATGATTCATATTCTGTGCCTGGAAACAGTCCCTGTATTTAACAGTAATACCTACACATAAAACAACCCACTGTTACAACTTATATGGTCACAAAACATTAATGATCTTCTGTAGATCAAGCAAATGTTTTTAACCATAATTGTCGTGCATCAAATTCACAGCCAGGATCCCCAAGATCAAAAAAATTTGCACAATACAAATAATAACTTAAAATACACATACACACATATACACACACTCTCACACACACTTCTTACAGAACTGTGCTTGGGGAAACTCCATTTGTTGAGTGCCACTGAGGGCATATTTTGCTAAACTGCTGCTCCAGGTATTGTTTGGAAAATCTATCACAGTAGGGCACAGCTGTTTATTGGATGAGCAGAAAAGAAAGATATGCTTGTGGCAACCAGAAAGTTTTAAGGTCTTTCAAGTTGTATAAAATGGACCTGCAGAAACATTTAAGTGTTCTCAGGATGCAAAGTTGGAGTTGAAATGTGATATCAAACCAGTTGCAAAAAGTGTACAGCAGCCGTCTCTTGAGGTCAAACCTGGTACCCAGATATGCAAGAAAGCTTCAGGACACATCTATAAAGTAGGATTAAAAACAAAAGAGTGTAAGAATAGTAAAAAATATAGTGTTATGCTTTTTAAATATTAACTAATGGTAAATGTGATAAACTGCATGAAGGATATGGGTCATCACTTAAATTCTCAAGAATTTAAGAAACCTGGCTCGGTTGTTTTGTTTAGATATACAGCTATTTATAGATTATGCGTTGAGTAACTAACTAGTAGTTGCAAGATGTTTAGAATTAAGAAATTCTGACCATACACTTGATAAGTTACCCTAAAAAAATCAACTTCCATAAATTAACAGTTGAAACTACTTTTCCAGGGGAAGGCCACGTAATAAATTGGCACTGGAGTCAGACTACCTAGGTTTCAACCCTGGCTGAACCACTAGCTTGGACAAATTATTAACTTCTTTGAGTGCTATCTTTACCACTCCCTCATATGGGTTATTGTGGATGAATTTAATGGTTCCTCCCTCATAGGGTTATTGTGGATGAATTTAAACTTCGTGAGGATTTAAACAGCTCAGCACAGTGCTGTGCATGTAAGTATTCTTTACATGCTAGCTATTATTTTACTTCATAGGGTCTTTTTGCTCTTAGGATATAAGGTATTCAGTTTCAAATTTTTGCTCTTGGGAGTTGGGAAATTCAAAGAAAAACTTGGTAATACTTACAGCTTGTGGGCCTTGTCCCATATCGTCGCATAATCTGATCATGTGTGAATTTCACAAAAGATTCATATTGTTCTGTGAGGGGAAAGACATTATATACTATCCCCAGTAACTCACCCCAGTTTTTCAAGAATCAAGTGTCAGGATTACATCTAGTTTCTCTGTTTAATTCATCCATTCTCAGGCCCTCCTTACAATAGTCACGCTGATATCTGTTACTTCCTCTTAGATCCCAGAGCCAAACCTTGGCTCTTAGATTTGGTTATCGATCATCTATAACATAACATTTTCCTAATAATCTTGCCCCTGCCATAACTCTATTTCCTACTAATGGCTTTCCAAGATACAGACAGATATGCTCACTACCACAGACAAGCAAATTTTAGGACATCGCCTATATGACCTGAAGCTTGAAGCTCTTTTCTGCACTTTATCATGCTATAAATTTCAACACACACACTGAGTGAAAGAGGTGGGATGACTATAAATCTAAGAGAAAATACCTAATTGTAGAGTTCCACAGAAGAACCTTCCTAAAGGGAAACTCATTAGACAGAAGGTTGTCTGACATCTGTGAACACAAAAGTGACTTAGAGCCAGCTGGTGTGAATAATTTGGGAGGGGGGTAGGAGAGGGGAATGACATACCAGTTTCTTCTTATAATACACATTGGTATATTAAAAGATCAAAAAAGGTCTACTATAAAGAAATCCATTTAACTCTGTTGTTAAACCAACAGTTCCCACTTTCAAGCAGACTTATTAACATTCTGAGGAACCATGTGGTGGGTCACCAGATTAGGAAACAAGTTACCAGAAGACGATGTTGCCTCAAACCTCTCTCTGCTCATAACACTGTTCTCTTTCACTAAACAGGTACTTCTTACTCCTGATTTAGATCCCTTCCTTTCACAAAAGGCTCTAACTTGTGGCCATCATTAATCACTCCCTTTGTTCTTTCCTGACCTGTGCTTTTCAAACTTTAATGTACCTCCAAATCACAGGGTGCCTGACTTCCCACATCCACAAAGTGACTCCCACCAGGAAGTCTGATTATGTTGGGACACTGGACTATAAACCATGCTTCCCAACCACCTGTTGAGGGTCAGCACTATCCTAACCACCAGTCTACAGGCCAGCTAGCCCAAATAACCCACTCAATGCCTTTGTTCATATAGGAAATTCTCAACAGAAAAGCTTGGTTTATCTTATTTTAGAAATGTAAATGAAAAGTCCTCCCATATAAAATATAAATAAAATGTTTAGAACCATCAAGGGGAGTAACTTAATATAACTCATTAAACCTTCTTGCAGAATGTCCTACTCCTATATTACCATTTACTTAACTGGGGTTAATACTCACTGAACCTCATTAACAATGGCATAGCCACTGCCTCAGCCTACCTGCTAGTTTGGTATTGAGGATTTGCTCATACTCCTCTCGAATTTTATCTTCATAATCTTTTAAGAGACGCTCACATATTATGCCAACTTGTCGGAGAGTAAAGGTGGGCTGGTCTTTCTTCATCCAGGAGGAACCTGGCCAAAAGACAAATCTAGTTTACATAATAAATTTTAGTTCTAAGGTTCTAACATCCTACAAATAGTCCTAAGATATAAAAAATGTTTAGAAATATGATATTTTCCACTACTTTACATGGAATATTTTCACAAATTTTTCTGAGTTTCTGACATTTGTTTTACAAAGCAAGGACAAAAGTAAGTTAAGTAGGAGGAACAACATGTATCCAGGTATACTAGCTGATCTGCATAGAGAAAAATAGTTCTGATGCCAACAACCTGAGCTCAGATTCAGGGAACATTTGGTAAAGGACAAGAAGAAAAAGTTTAAAGATGACATAAAGCCTCTATTCTGGATTAGAGAAAGTAGAGTCACAGCACAAGAACTACCCAGATGCTTTGAGAACATCTAGATCTATGTTTAACCAAGGTGGTGCATCATAATTGTCTGTGAAATTAACAACAAAAAGATACACATTCTGATTTAATTCTGGGGTAGGGCTTGGGCATATTTTAAGTTCCACAGGTGATTCTGATAGGAAAAGGTTAGAATTTTGACACTTAGGAGACCAAGTGACTTGCCTAATATGAAAAACTGTTAGCAAAGTCATTGAAGTATGAATGGAGACACTAAGGCACTACAAATCTCATCCTTGATCCCTTTTTGAATCTAGGCTGAGAAGAGTGAAATGTTCATAAGATAGTAAGTAGGAACCAAATTATCCACTGGAATGCCAGAAAACATGAAAATCGACTTCCTGCTCATGATAAAGGCAGCAGCTCCATTGATAGCCCAGTTCTGAGTTGTTCTTTAAAGCTTAGCCTGGAACCTGTTTCTTTGATTCTTAGTGTCTAAACTATTTAATACCCTGAAATTTATTTTTTGCTTAAATCAAATTTTTTTCTCTACAAATGAAACTTGACCAAAACATCTAGCCAATTATTATTTGTAATTGCTCCTCTACCCATAACATATTCTATTACTTCAAAATTATATTATTAAAATCTTGAGAGAAAATGGAGACTTGCTAACTATTACCACTGAAAGGTCTGTCATTCGTGTATGTGCAAGAGCAGTTAGAAAGGATGTTGTTCCACAGTCAAAACCTTTGGGTTATAAGACAATTTTAAAAATTATTTGAGTCTACGGCCATGCCACTCTGAACGTGCCCAATCTCATCTGATCTCGGAAGCTAAGCAGGGTCACGCCTGGTTAGTACTTGGGTGGGAAAGCACCTAGGAATACCAGGTGCTATAGGCATAAAATTAAATCAATCAATCAATCGATCAATATTTAATTTGGTGAAATTCACATAAAATTAACTATTTAAGTGACGAATTTGATGGCATTTAGTATAGTCACAATGTTGTACAACCACCACCTCTATCTAGTTTCCAAACATTTCTACTATTCCAAAGTAACACCCTTTAACAATGAAGCAGTTTCTCCCCCATTTCCCTCTTCCTCTAGCTCCTGGCCAATCCCAATTTGTGTTCTACAAAGAGACAATTTTTAATCAAGGTAATTTTAATTCTTAGAACTAATAAGAAGTGGAATACTTTGTGAGCAAATAAACTCCTCTACTGTTAAAGGAGACAGAGTTCACCACTTCTGGAGATGTTCAAGCAATGGCCTGTTTGTCGACTCTTTGCAGGATATGGCAGGCAAGACTGGTGGCTAAACTATATGACCATGAAGATTCACTCCAACCCCAAGATTCTATTTTTGAGCACATCCTCTCTAACCATTTGTCAATGATATACAGCAATGCAGTCACACAGCTTTCTTCGATGACATAAATGTACTATAGTTGTGCTAATACAACAGCTACATGTAGCTACTAGGTACCTGAAATGTGGCTACTACATCTGAGAAACAATGTTAAAATTTTATTAAATTTTAATTAATTTAAAATGAAACAACCACATGTGGCTAGTGGCTATGGTATCAGATGCTGCAATTATAGAGGGTACTGTTGCATTGGGTGGATGGAAGCCCAATCGAATCAATCTAAGGTCTTTTCCAATTTCATGACTCTATGGTTTTAAAGTATTTATTAGTAGTAATATAATACATACACTTTACAAATTTTATTACTTTAGACAAAATCAATTCTAGATTAGAAAATCATTTTAATATCATTTACAAACCTTAAATGCGTTGTGCAAACTAAAGTGTGCTTACCTGGAGAACTAGGTGCTGTGAGTGCAGAGGAGTGAGGCTGACTTTCTGAAGTACAAGCTTCATTTTGATTAAGAACAACTTCTAAATGTCTCCACCTCTGATAACGACTATATTCTTGTTTTATATTCTGAAAAATTTGCTCTAAATAAAAAAGAAACAAATCTGAGCATTCACTCTGTCATTTCTTCAAACTTCTTATCCCTCCCATGTTATAAATATTAACAAGAAAAATGTTTATACTGAATAAAGCACTCCACCTAGAACCCGCAAAGTGTGCCCTCTTATTGTTGCTATTTCAGCAATACAGAGAATAGCAGCTATTTTGGCATAAGCTACCCAGACAGTTCCCTTTGCTTGTTTCCTGTAACAACGAAGACCAGATCTGCTGTTTGCTATAGGATTAACTAGAACAACTTACAAGAGGAAAAAAAAACCCTTCAACCTAAGAGGGAGCTGTTTTTTTTTTATCTCCTTTAAGTTGCACAATTTCACAAACTGGAGCATTAGAGGTGAGTCTCTTACCACCTAAGACCTTCTAACAGTGAAGCTCTCATCTTGTTTGGGACTCAAGATCTTTAGAGAAGAGGAAAGTAGAAATTACTATGTTCACAGACAGGGGAAGCCCTGAGATTTGTTGCTTGGAATTGATGATCTGTACTTACAAATTTTCTGATCTTGTAAGAGGCAATATTTGGTAGGATTCAGATTACTATTCTGAGTGAAGGTAATCACAAACCAAATTTAACATTATTAAAAGGAGTCCAGGATACACAAATCACTAACCACTTTGAAGTACACTCCTAGAGACAACAAAGAATCTGGAAGAATATGGTTTTCAAGTTTTGCAATTTTGTGGCAGAATATATATTCACTTTCCAGATATTAAAGCCTCCTTATCAAACAATAGCCAGAAAAATTTATCAGCTCCTCAACTCACATTATTCTAATTTATATTTTGCTATAGCCATATTTTTTTTTAATGGGGGAAGTGTTAACAATGCTATTTTGCTTCTTCCCAGCTGTGTGACTATGACCTTGGGAAGTCATTCAGACTCTTAGGCTAGTTCTGCAATATAAATGTTAAATGCCTGTCCAATAAAGTTGTGAGAATCAAAATCAAAGATATTAATAATTCCATGAGTGATGGTACAGCCCAGGAACTGACATGAACTCACGGTTGCTCCATTTATCGCTAAATTCTGTAACGCCCAGCCTAAACACTGGAACAAAATAGTAGAAGCGAAGCTTTCTTTTAATACTATGAAGTTCATATTTTAGATCCTTGACTTTATGAAGTCTTTGTTTCATCTTTAAAATGTATTATTCTCCAAGTATATACTTGCCAGATACGATACAAGATTGTAAGGAACTGCAAAGACTTGAAACAAGAAAGGACAAGTATGAGGACAATTCTCGTGAGAACAGAAGGCCTTTGATAAACCTCTAACTTGTCTCCTGTATGGCAAAGTGAACAAATGTAAAGATACAAATTTGAGGCTGGTAGAAGGACTAGGAAGTCCAAGAATCTAAACATGGTATGCACAGAGAAAAATAAGGAAGCAGAGGTGATTTTCTTTTCAAGGCCACATGAAATAAGAAAAGGCATTTTCTTCTTAACAGTGAATAATTTTAATCTTTGCCTCCCATTATTATGAGGTTGTTCTTCCAAGTTATATCAGACTAAGCCCATTATTATTCCAGTTCCATCTCCCACTACAACCCAGTTGCATTAAACTAACCTGAATTTGTGGGTATTCTGGCCTTTGCTCAAGCAGTTTTGCTTTCCTTGCAATGGGGAGCCACAACATTAAGACCCAGCTAAAATGCTACCTCAATCTGCAAGTTATTCCCCAACCCTCAGGTCACGAGCAATTAATTGCTTTGCATCTAGACTCACTCCATGTTTACAGACATATCCATGAAGTCAGCAAGCCTCTTGTATGCTTGGTATCCACCTCACTCATTTAAGCAATAAAATACTTAATTTTATAGGCCCTTTCCACAAAAAGACACATATCATTTTTTTTAAATGAAGTTTTAAAACATAGTTTTTTGATCATTTCTGAGAGAACTTAAGAACCCTTGAGGTAACAACTAGGATGTTACAAAGTGAAGTCACTGATTTTTAAATTCACTTTTCTATTAGTTGGCTTTATTCTTTCTATTTGTATAGCAACTAATATTTCCTACCCCATTCTTCCTTTTTTAATCCAGAGGCATCCTTTTCTTAAGCCAAAGCATCGAATAATGAATTGTTCATACTTTCTTTCATGACAGAACCATATTCCAATAAGCATTAAGAAACAAATATTTTAAATAAAATATTTTAACATAAAAATGTCCAAGAAGTTAGTTTGCATAATCTATGCAAAGATTAAATTTTAAGATTAATTAAAAATCTAGTGACCCCATTATAGATAGCACTCTGCCATATTCAGGTTTCCATATACATTCAACAATCATTTATTAATTATTTGCTGTAATGTGAACTGTAACAGAATTAGCCTAGAGGGTGGTATTGGAAGAAATAAATCATTTACATAATATCCATCGAGGTAGATGGGGCAAGTATTAATTTTATTTGCAGAAGAGAGATCCAGAAAAATTATGTGGCTATCTTTGGGTATCGGTAGGAGTAGTGGAAGAAAAACAACAACAAAACATCACTTTAACTGGGCATCTACACCCCTGCTTTTGAAGGGCTCTTTACAAAGAACTTCTGCAAACATTCTCATTCAGTACATAAGGCTTTTTGCAACACTAGGTGGTTGTGGAATTTAAAGTAGATCAGAGTTCCTCAGGGAGCTGGGTTAGTCAAGTAAGAGATGGGAGACTTAAGGAAATAGAAGGGCATGATGGCCAGGATACAGACAGCCAAGAGGGTCTGGGGGAAAAGGGCAAAGGCAGAGTTTGGAAAATGTATAAAAGACTGATTAGGTAAGATATGGTTATAGTCGATAAAGCTTTTCAATGTCAGCATAAAGAAGAGGTGAACATGAGTAAGGATAGTGTCTAGGAGAGCTTGGCTGAGAACTGCAGGAATCTTGGTTGGAGAGGATGAGGGCCTGAAAACTGCATTGTGGATACAGGAGGAAATAAAGCCTAAAAACACTGGTAACTGAAAAGGGGTGAGAAAAGAATGATTTTAAGGCACCCCAAGGTTTTGCTTATGCTTGAAAAATAGAAAAAAAACACACAAAGAAATGCCTTGCTAAAGTCCAGTTTTGAGACTCCCCCCATTTCCGGGAGACCTTTAAAACTTCTAAATATTAATTCTGATGCGCTTTCTCCGCAACTCCTGCACAGTGGTTAGGGTTTTTTTCCTCCTTTTTTTACTTTATTGTCACACAAGCCCTCCCCTTTTCTTGGCCAATTTGGAATCCCTTATTGAAGGCGAGTCTCTCTGCTACGGATTGTTGAATTCTTGCTTCCGGAACCTCTGTATGTTTAAGGATACTCAAATTCTAGCTAACGACCTACCGATTTCAAGCCATATATGGTACAAGACAATAGCCATACAATAAAAGAACATGGCCAGTCCCTTAGAATTAGGATGAAATCGGATTCCATGACTTCTGCGGCGGCCTCTGGTCCCTAAAGACTTCTAGAAATCAGGTCCCCCTATTGCTACAGTAGAGTGCTAAAGAGCACACGCTCGGGCCCATTTCTAGTAATCAGCCCCCAACCCCCATCCTCAAGGCCGGATTCGTGAGTGGAATCCAATTTTCCACTGCCCACTGGATCTGCAGGGCGCCTCGTGCAGGCCCAGGCAGCAGAGACAGAGGGGGCTAGGGGAACCGGGAGGGCCCCAAGCGGTCAGAGATATTCCCATCTTCTTGCTGCCGACCCCTCTAGGCTCTCCAGCTCCAGGAAAACCGAAAACCGACACTGTGGCCCCACTACCCCTCCCGGATGTCTCCCATCCCCGGAAGCGACCAGGCCCAGCGGCACCCCAGTTCCCTTTTCTCAGGGCAAAGAAGGGGTCTGTGGGTGAATTAGACTAGCGTCCATAACCCTCCTCCCACCCCCAAATGCCAGGGCCTGGCTGCCTGCCAAGCCCGCAGCTTCGGTTACCCGGAGTTGGAAGGCGCCGCTCGCTGCCGGGCGGGGCGGGCTGCTGTTGAGCCGGCGGTGGGGTCTGCATCTGGAGCGGCGGCGGCTCGGCGTCCGGGGGCCTGAGGCCCGGAGTGGGGCCGGGCAGAGGGGCGCAGCGCCGCCGCTTCGGGGAGCCCGGGCTCAGCAGCGCCGCCTCGAACTCCATGGGCCGCTTCAATGTCGCCCCACACGCCATGCCGCTGACCGGCCGGAGACTAGGAGCGGCCGCGGTTGTAACTGCGGCCCAAGATACAGCTCCTCGGAGGAGATCGCAAGCTAAGCCGGCTCCAATGGCGCCTCCAGCACCCGGCAGCGGCGCTGACCCCGCCTCCTGTGACGTCACGGACTTGGCCACCACCCGGTAGAGGGAGGAAAGCCGGAAGAGGGCCGCTCCGGGTGGTCCATTAGCAACGGTCCAGCCCACGGCAACCCCTCCTGAAGAAATGGAACGGCCTAGGCGGAGAGCTTGGTCACTAAGCAACCTGGGGAAGGCCCCCACCCCCGCCTCCGCCCCTCCCAGGGTCCCATCCCCCCCACTCCTTCCCGAGCCGTCGCTCCGGGGTGGCCCCTTAGGTTTTCGCACCTGCGCGGCACGGGCATGGGGGAGGGGAAAGCTCGGAAGGGCCTGTTGAGAGCCCGCGGGAGTCAGTGTCCTCAGGTCCAGTAACCTCCTCTTATCTAGTTCTAGTCCTCGAGCTAAAGGAGAGGGTGATTCTAAAAGGTCCTCAAGGGCATTCCCCTAATTCCTGGGAAGTCTTCACTTGAGCATAACCCGAGATCTGAGGATGGACTTTAGGAAGTACACCAATCTCGTGAGATTGTGTGCAATATTTTGTGTGTGTGTGTGTGTGTGTGTGTGTGCGCGCGTGCGTGTATTTTAGGATAGATGACCAATACCTTCATCAGCTCATGAGAGGGGTCTGTTACTGAAAAAAGTTAAAACAAACAGAAAACACCAACTACTTTAAACCATCCAAGAATGGTGTCAGAGTGTTAACTTCAGCTGATAGCTGATAAGCCAGTCTCTTCGTCTGACTTGGCAGCTCAGCTGCTTCCTCAGTTTTTTCCGAATTCTCGACAGCAATGCCACTGTAAAGTGATTCTGTTATTGAAGAAAGACACATAACAGGAGGGTTCTGCTTTCAGAAACTGTGCTTGTATGATTATTGAGGAGCAGATCCAGCGCTTCCAACAAATCTTGAAAGGGATCTGTGATCCAAAAAAAAGTTAAAACCTTTTCATAACTATTCGCATACATTAAATAATGATGACTGCTGGGATCTGTGTGCTTCCACATATATCTGGGATTTTCAAGAACAATCTAAATTTCAGATACTCTCTTCTCACAGGTGATATGCTGGATCAATGTGCTCCAATATTTGAGTTGGAGAATATGGACATACTATCTCAGTCCCATTCTTTGTCCCTTTCTGTTGCTTTTCTCTGGGCCCTCCCCAGTTTCTCCAAAGTTTATAAAGATGCAAACATAGGTCAAGGGTTTTGTTTTGTTTGCATTTATGTTTGACAAATAGCAGAAGTAATTCTAAAATGCTTATACATAACAGATGTAAAATTTATTTTATCTCTTTTCCATAAGGACATAAAGAAGTTTACAATAGGCTAGAAAACTAGAAATAGAACCTTAGGGCCAAAGAAAAAGATTATAATTATCTTTTAATTATGATTATCTGGGATTGCACATGATTGAATTTGAAATTTAGTTCTGAGCTTCCTGACTGCCAGGGTAAAAATGAAAACAGTACATGTTGAATAGATTTTGTCATCTGAAAGGAATCAGTTCATCAGGGGAGACAGATCATAGGTGTTTTTGTTTTTGTTTTTTTTCCCCATAGCACTAAATTCTAAGGTAGTTTCTTATATGACTTTATTAGGAACCAGTGAATGACATAACAAAGCAGTCAAGAAGATTTGAACAACAAATGCAAAAGCAAAATTCATACAGGTATTTCTTGTTATGTCCAATAAAAGCCAAGGGCATAAATAGCAACCTAGTGATGGTTATTTCTTTTTGAGGGGCTTGTCTAATGTGGTCTGAGGAAATTGCTTCCTTGTGGTCTAAACTGGTTCAAAGTTAGAGCTTAGAAGGTTTAAAAGTTTGTCCCTTGGGTCATCATTCTAAATAGCACTTCTAGCTAGGGTTTTGCTAAGTGCTTTGATAGTCACACTTTTCTCTGTGATCTTTTAAAACTCTGACCATGCCTTGTAATATTAGTGTTTTAAAACGAGAAGTTATAATTTGTTTACAAGTCTGTGCTTCATAACTAGAAATTCCTTGAAAATGATAATCAGGCTTCATTCTTTTGTGTTTCCCCAACCTCTGCACAGTGTTTGAATACAGTAGGGGTAGGCACAGAATAAATATTGGTTGAATGAATAAATGGTAATTATTTCAAGGTTGTTCTCTCTGTCCTTGAAACTGAGAGTTCACATTGCTGAATGAGGGTGGGTTCAGATGATTCAGAAACCAAACAAGTAGGTGGTATATCCTATTACGTTGCAGTTGACAGTAGCCCAACCAGAGAGATGTCCTTGAGAGAAGCAGATGGGCTGCTCTGACAGCCACTCAGTGTGGTGTCTCTTTATGAGGTCGCCACAGTTCAGATCTGCTTTACTTTGTGTATCCAGACACTTGACTAGTCATATACACAAGCCATGTGTGCGCGCGCGCGCACACACACACACGTTACTAAGTACCTTTCATGTGCCAGGCACTATACTATTAGGATTGAAGGTACAATGGTATGAAAAGAGACACAGTTCCTGCCCTCCTAGGGCTTCCACTCTGTTAGAGATGATACACATTAATCAAACAATCACACCAACAAATATACAATTAAAAACTGTGACAAGTACTATGAAGGGAAAAAACAAGGTATTTTGAGAGAGTACAATGGAAGTCTTACTCTGTCTTGGAGAGCAATGAAGACTTCTCTGAATAAGTCTGATTTGAGCCAGAGATTAACTAAGCAAAGAGGGGGTGGGAACATCCCAAGCAGAGAAGGCAGTGTATCTAAAGTCCAGTGATAGAAGAAACCATAACGTGTTTGAAGAATCAAAAGAAATTCTAAAGTGGCTGTGGTACAGAGCATGAATGCAGAGTCAGGGGAGAAAAAAAATTGGTGAAGAGTGAGGAAGGCAGGAGCCTGAGCATTTAATGCCCTGCTGGCTGTCATGAGATTTTTTACCTTTCTTAAAAGCAGCGGGAACAAAAGAGCTTACATATGATCAGATTTACATTTGAGAAGATTCCTGAGAACAGGTTGGAGAGCTGGAGGTGGATAGAAGAGAACAGTAAAGAGGTTATTGTATCTGTCCAAATGCATGCCTTATAGTATTAGTTTTACAATATTGCAAGGAAACTCCCACCTCCTGGCACACAAAGATTCTTTCATATTCCCACCTGTGGGTGTTTTTATGATAGTGTACCTTCTAGAGAGCTCAGCAATAGGTCTGAGACTATTTACTGGTGCCAGCAGTTGTCTGTCCCAGGAGCATAGATGGCCTAAAGTTGGGGCTGAAAATGAAAGGAAAGAAGGATACCGATCTTCCAAAATCTTCCAGGATTCTTTGCCCAAAGTTTCTGAATGAGTTGTCTATATTTGCTATCTCCTTTTGCAAACCTTCCACCCACCACCCATCAACCCACACTCATCTGATTTCTGCCCCTCCCATGCTACTAAAACAGGTAAAGTCACCAACGATCTCCAGTGGACTGAGCAAAGTTTAGAAGATGAAATGAATAGATGTTGGTGAGTATTAGGTAAGGAGGTGAGAGAAATGGACTCAGGCATGACTCGTAGGCTTCTGGCTTTCTCAGTACCATTTTCTGAGAAAGTTTTCATTAGACAAAGACCAGACTTGAGAGGAATATATAAATGTGGTTTTGGACATTTCGAGTTATAGTTTCCTTTATAGTATCAGTTGGGATTCTCAAAGGTGTGTGTGTGTGTAAATACGGGTCTGAAATTCAAGAAAAGTCTGGATTGGAGAAACAAATTAGGAGAGCCATTGGTGTAGAAATGGTCATTGAAGTTGTAGGGGCAGTTGGGTTTGTCTAGGGTAGGAATTCTTAGCCTTTCTTGTGTGTGCTATAAACTCCTCTGAATATTTTTAAGTGTATTTGATAGAATACATACGATTACAAAGGTGATCAGTTATATATATATTTCTAGATAGTCTATCAATATCCATTGGCTATTCATTTGATACTGATAGGCTACCTGGAAATATGTAATATATATCTAGTGGATATTAGAATATTAATAAATTATCTGGAACTGTATAATATAAAGGGTAAAAAAATGATTATTGAGATAGGAGAAACATACTACAGGAAGGAAATTCCAATTATAGCCTGAAACAAAGAGTACCACATTGTCTGAGCAAAATCGAGGAACTGAAGTGGTAGTGAGGAGAAAAAAAGTGGTAAAAACCCATCTAAAGGTTTCATGTGACTGGAGAATGGGGAAATAAAAGTATTCTAAAAGATTTTATCTTGTTGGGAGAAGGAAAGGAAAGGAACTAGGTATCTCATAAGGCAAATAGTTAATGTATTTTTAAAAAATATAACAACAGTAGCAAAATATATGTGCAATAATAAGCATAGAGAAAGGAAAAAATCATACGTAAAATGGAAAAGTGTGGTAGAACTCAAAAACTAACAAGAAAAAGGGAGAATAATGGTAATTTCATAAAACCAGAGGACTCAGCAAAGTAAAATAAATAATAAAATAGTATCAGTTGGCAGAACTAAAGTATTATCAATTGCCATTAAATGTAAATATACTGAACTATTTCATTGAAAGACAGAGGTTGGTAGATTGAGTTCAATATAAACCCAATTATGTACCGTATATTTGAAAAAAAGATTTCAAACACAGTGATAAAGAAAAGTTGAAAATAAAGGAGTGGGCAAGTCATATCCAACAAATGCTAAATAAAGGGAGAGTAGAAGAGGCAATGTTAACATCAGGAGGAATCTAAAAAATAGCACTAAATGGGGTAACATGATGTAATAATGAAAAATATAATTTAAGAAGTTTTAATAATCATAAACTAAACAATATGACAGCTAAATTTATACAGCAAAAACTATTAGAAAGGCAAAGAGAACTTAATAAGAATTCAATCACATTATGATTAAACAGATTTTGTACTGAATAATAGGCAAGGACATAGAGGAATTGAATAATCGAATAAACAAATTGGATTTACTAGTTATTTATGGAACCTAATGTCTACTGAATAAAGAATATCTTTTCTCCCGCCACCCCAAATCAACATGTGTCATTTACAAATTAGACCATATACTTGGGTCACAAAACATTAGCACATTGCTTTTAAAAAAGCAAGCTTACAGGTCACACTTTAATCATAATTCAATAAAATTAAAAATACATAATAAAAGGTAATAAAACCTTTGGATGCCTAGAAATGAATAAGCATACTCTTAGATAATATCAAAATCAAAGAGATAATTAAAAGCGAAATTGTAAACTATTTAGAAAGCAATGAAAAAGAACACTTAAGATTAAAACCTATAATATACAACAAAAACTGAAGTCAGAGGAAATTTTATAGATTTATTGCCTTTATTATTGAAAATGAAGTACTAAAAAGCCATTAAATTAAAACTTGTCTTAGGAAATTAGAAAAGGAACAAATAAACTAAAAGAAAGTAGAAACAGATTATTGATAAAGGTAAAACTGAAAATAAACTAGTAAAAAGAATGAAAAAATCTGAAAGCTTTTTAAAAAAGATAAACTCCTTAAAAGACCCACTAAGAAAAAGAAAAAATATTTAAGATTAGAAATGAGAAAGAAGACAATCACAGATGCAGAAGAGATAAGAAGCATTATAAGAGAATACTACTTGCAACTTGATGGCAACATATTCGAAAAGTTAGAAGAAATGGATAATTTTCAGTTAGATTATAAATTATACAAATTAACACACACAAAGGTAACTGTGTGAAGTGATGGTGTGTTGGCGTGTTAATTAACCTGACTGTGGTAATCATTTCATGATGTACACATATATTAAATCATCACATTGTAGGCCTTAAAAAGTCATGTTGTACAACATAAGTAAATTTTTTATTTGTCAATCATACCTTGATATAGCCGAGAAGAAAAAAGACACTTTATCCGCAAAGTATCTGTGTAAACTGAAGGTGCTGAAAACATTTCGGTAAAATTCGAATACGTACATATAATTTAAAGGGGAAAACATTTGAAAAAAAGTAACTCTTTTTCTTTCATATATAGTTTTTAAAAAAGAAATGGAAGAAAGAAAATGTAGAAGACAGTAAGTACGGCCTAGGTATAAGAGTAGACCGAGGTGGTAAACTCAGAAAAGAAAGATCTACTTGACTTAATGAAACCTTTAAATAAATTTTAAAATAAGCAACAAATTTGGGATAAAATGCAATAGAACAGAAAATTAATATTTATAATGTAAGATGGATTCCCACACACTGGCAGGAAGGGGACTGACAACCCAAAAGAAAAATGGACAAAGGATATGAAGAAATAATTCACAAAACAAATCTGAATGGAGAAGACGCATATGAGAAATGCTCAAGCTCCCTAATATCCAGGGAATTGCAAATTAAAATAACAATGAGATATCACTTTAGACTTAGGAGACAGTGAAAGTTTAAAAATTCATATGTTTATTGCTGGTGAGATTGCTAAAAAGAGGCATTATTATATACTGCTATAACTTGGTACAGCCTTTTCGGAAAGCATTCCAGTAACATCTATTAAAAATGAAAACATACCCTTTCACCAACAAATTTCACTTCTGGGAAGACACCCTATAAAAGGAAAGCGCTGGAATATATTTACATGGAATGTTTATTGCGGCATCGTTCACATTGGCCAAATGCTGAGATTAAAGAGAACATTCATCATTCAAGCAGTGATTGAACAAAGTATGGTACATTTAATGCAGCTATTAAAAACAATGGATCAGAAGTATGTAAATTTACATGGTAGGATTTTAAAAAAGGAAACTAAGGTATAGAGAATTTATGTAATTGACTAAGATTGCATAGATACTAAGGAGTAGGGCTGGGATTCAAAAAGTCTGGGTCCAGAGTCCAGGAATTTAGTCACTATACTATGTTGCTATTGGAGGGGAATTGAATAGGAAGTTGGTAGAAGGTGGCAAATAAAAAAGAGAAAAAGAGAGATATAGCTAAATATTATGAATATCAAAGGAGCACAGAACAAAGGGGGAATAATCATCCAGTAGCAACTGTTTTATCCCAGGCCTCCAAGACAAGACAAGACAAGACAGCAGAAGCTTCGGTTCCTAACTCTCGATATGGTGTGAGAATGGTGACTTCGTAGGCCACCAGAGGTCACTCCGGCTTCCTTTGTTGGGTTACAGAACCTGTTGAGTCTTGGCAACAGGTACCACAGTGCTTTGGGTCTTCTTGCTCTCCTGCCCTGAACTGCTCCTATGTCTCTTCTCTGCTGATGTGACTCTGACTGCCACTTCCCCTAGCTGTGGCTGGTTCAGCTACCCCTTTCCAGAGATGGGAAGTAACAAGGCCTCTCTTCTCCCTTTCATATAGCAGTGATGTGGTTAAAACACGGAACTGGGGATCAGGCAGATGTAGAGTCAGGCAGCTCTATTATTGATCACTTTAGGTAAGCCTAAGCCAGTTACATCTTCTCTGAGCCTTGGTCTGCCCACCTGTAAAATCAACCTACATCACAGATTAATTATCAGAATTAACTGAGATAATGTATCTCAAATGCTTAGCACAGATCTTATTATTAACAATCAGAAAGTTTCTCTCAGTGCAGGCACTTGTATTCAGCTAGTTTTCCTTTACTTTTCAACTCATAACCTTTCTTCCCAGCATTTGCGATAAGACTCCAATAAAGAGTTAGCCAACGAGCCAACTGTTTTGCATACCCTCTAAAATAACTTTGAAAAACTGTGTACTACTGTGCATTTGTTTAAGTTGACATTAACATTTTTTTCATTCTAAGATTAAATATTGCAAAGGATAGAATTTCCAGTATATTGCAAATATCAAAATTATTAAATTAAAAAATTATATAACTGAGTATATTGAGTGGAATCTAAATAGGATGAAGCGGTCTAGAATGAGTGCTCTGACTAATAAGGGCACCAAATCAGTGTTCAACCCACCTAAACATATCTCTTTATGAGGCATTTGACTATGCATGAAACAGCAGACAAAAAGAAGGCATAAGCAAAAACCACGAGGTAATAGCATCTGGGAGAAAGAAGAAATCAAGAGGGAGATATAAGGAGAAAAAAGAGAAAAGCCATCAGTAGAAGTAGTAGGGAGAAGTAGGGTCAAGGACAGAGATGAACTGTCAGGAGGATGGAGGAGTGACTTGGGGAGAAAGCAGTAAATGACCATCGATGGGTGATGAATGGAGTTGTTTTTTTATGCATTAGAGCTGTTACCGTATCTTAAATGGCAAAGAACAAGGGTTCAGTTGCACAAAGCCTGATTGTCCAGTCTGAGATGTTTTTTATGGTCCTTATCTCTGAATCTTAACAACAATAAACTCCCATTTCCTGAGGTAAGCTGGGAATGCCTTTGTTTCCTTTGGTCTGAAAGAGCTTATAATGTAGAAATCAGCACCAAAGGTGAGGTTGTAAGGAGTAGACCTTCAGAAGTTGTGAAGAAGTGAATGTGGCAACCATAGTAAGATGGCGAGCAGTGAGAAACTTCTATTAGTTGATGGATAGTGTAGCCATTAGGAGCATAGACTCTGGAGCCAGATAGTCTGAATGTGAATCTGGCTTTGTTGGAAGACTTTGGGAAAGTTTCTTCACTTCTCTGGGCCTCAGTTTCATCCATAAATGGGATATATTAGTTTCCTATGGCTGTAGTAACAAATGACAAACTTAGTGGCGTGAAATAACAGAAATTTATTCTCTCACAGTTCTAGAGGTCAGATGCCTGAAATTCGTTTCACTGGGCCAAAATAAAGATGTTGGCAGGGCTATTAGACATCTGAAGACTCTAGGGTAGAATCTGTTCATTGGCTCTTCCAGTTTCTGGTGACTACCAGCATTACTTAGCTTGTGGCTGCATTATCCCAGTCTCTGCCCCTATGGTCACATTGCTTTTTCCTCTTCTGTCTGTGTCAAATTTCTCTCTGACTCTGTCATACAGTTATATGATTGGATTTAGGGCTCATCTAAATAATCTAGGATAAACTCCCTATCTCAAAATCCTTAACTTAATTATCGTTTTCCACATATGGTAATATTCTGACATTAGTGTACTGTAATACAATTCTGGCACTTCTCATCCAGAGTTACTGCAGAATCCATAAGTTAAAGGGTGTAGTTCCCAACAAAACTGCTCTCACTTCAGATGACAGCTGCACTTCAGTCATTCCCAGGTCACTTGCACTTTTGATCAACTAGCCATAAATTTTGGGGTTCCTATAACCTCCCGAGGTTCAATAATAGGTAGAATGACTCATATAAATTAGGAAAGTGCTAAATTTACAATTACAGTTTTATTATCGAGAATACTAGTCAAGACCAGCCAAATGAAGAGACACATAAGGTAGGGCCTGGGAGGGTCCCAAAGGCAGAGCTTCCATGCTCTCTCCCTGTGGAGTCAGGGCACATCACTCTTCTGGCACATCAGTGTGTTTGCCAACCAGGAAACTCTACCAAAGCTTCACTACCCAGAGTTTTTATTGAGGTTTCATTATATAAGCATGATTGATTGAATTATTGGCCATTGGTTGCCCATCAATCATTGGTTGAACTCGAAGTTCTTCCTCCTCCTGCTTCCTCAGAGGTCAGGCTGATATCATATATGTATGCAATGATATCTAATTGTTGTTTTTGATTTGCATTTCTCTAATGACCAATTATGAATGATGCTGTACCTCTTTTCATGTGCTTATTGAACATTTGTATCTCTTCTTTGGAGAAATGTTATTCAAATTCTTTATCAATTTTGCATTGAGCTGTATGTCTTTATTATTGAATTATAAGAGTTCTTTATATATGCTGGACAAGTCCCTTATCAGATATGTGATTTTGCAAATATTTTCTGGGCTGATTTTTGTGGGCTGATTTTTTACTTTTTTAGTGGTATTGTTTATGGCACAACATTTTTAACTTTGAGGTGCCCAATTTGGTATATTTTTACTTTCATCAATTGTGCTTTTGATATTGCATCTAGGAAACCATTGCTTAATCCTAGGTCCAAAGATTTATTACTATTTATCTTCCAGGAGTTTCATAATTTTAGTTCCTTCATTTAAGCCTATGATCCACTTTGATTTACTTTTTGTGTATAGTGGTGAGGTAGGGGTCCAACTTCATTCATTTGCATATGGATATCCAGTTGTCCCTGTAATATTTGTTGAAAATTAGTACATTTTGAGCCAGATGTTCAACAGTTCCAGAGTGCTAGATAGACACAGAAAGTCTTCTTGCCACATTTCATGATGGTTCCGAATTTTAAAATTTGCTTTGAATTGGGAAAACTAAACTAGAATTTTCCCTTTCTTGCTGTAGGTGATATAACCAATTACCTCTATCTTACATGTTTCAGCTTGTAAAATTGTTCTAATCAAGTCCTCAATGTCTTACCTTCAGAAGGCACATCATCTGGACATCAAACAATTACAGTTAATTAACTGCCATAAACAGCAGATCACTATAGAGTGCCAATCAGGGTTGTCGGTTGCAACAATAGAAGCCAAAAGTGGCTAACTTAGAGGTAAAAAAGGAATTTGTCAGAAGAATATTATGTACCTCATAGAAAGAAAGGGAAAAAGGGAAATTCAGGCTTGGAAAATGAACATAAAGCCATTTGTCTGGCTAAAAGAAGCTAGATAGCTTTAATCATCTCTTACCACAGGAAAAGTATATGTACTCCCTGCACCACCACTGGACATTTGTTGCTGCTAGATTCTTGACGTCATTGCTGCAGCCCTTTATAATCTCAAATTGAATTTTTGTAAGACTCCAGATTCCCAGGTATGAGCATCTTATTAGCTAAGCCTCAGGTATTGGCCCATGCCTAGATGATAAGAGAGAGGGAAGGCAAATACCTACGTCTCTTCAAACTTCTATAATACAAGTTGGGCTTCTTCCTCAACTGAGACCTATAAATGAGACCTTCCCTCAAAATATAAAAGGTATTCAGACATGAGATGGCCAAGGAACAACATGGTTCATAATAAAAACAGTAGCCAACATTTATTGAGAGCTATTTATGTACAAGTTTTACACGTGTTAACTCTGTTAATGCTCACAACAGCATTATGAGTAATGTTCCATTTTTATCCTGTGTGGTAGATTAAATAATGGCCCCTGAAGATATTTATTTCCTAATCTCTAAGACCTGTGAATATGACAAAAGGGTGACTATTTCCTATCTATAATAAAGAATTTCACTGGTCTTTGTCTCTGTTATGTGAATTATATGTCAACAAAGTGTTAGAAAAATTTATTAATACAGGGTAAAATTGCTATGGAAGAGAAATCCGACTTCACCATGAAGGTGGGCCTGCGGCCACCAGCAGTTCCAGACTCGCATAATCACAATTTTTTTAACCGGAAAGAAAAGGAACATCTTTCTCCCAACTCTGCTTTGAAAAATCTCAGGGAAGATGCTGATTAACCTGTCCTGGGTTATGCTCCACCCCTGTGTCCCAGGGAGATCACAGGTCTGTGATCAGAAGAGGGAGATGAGTCTGGGAGGACAAAAACAGGATTCCACTGCAGCATAGAATACATGCAGACTAAATTGCTGCAAAAGTTGCCTAGGGAATTTTGGCAGAATCGGAGAGAGAATCTAGGAGCTTGACTTTCAAGGGTCTACCACCAATAAACAGCAAGTGCAGTTAGATCAGGCTTGCTTGTTTGCTTTGAGGAATCTCAGTAGAGACACAAGATTTAAGGAATTAATTAAGGCTGTAACCACATCCTTAATAGCTTGCAGGGCTGTGACGCAAAAGTGGAGCCAACACTCTAGCCAATGAAGATTTTGGAACAATGTAGGGGAAGAAATTCAAAGGCATAAAAACTATACACATAAATTGTATAATGTTATTAACCAATATTATCCCAATAGATTTATTTTTTTTAATTCTGAAAAAAAAAAAGAGAAAACTTTACACATATATAAATGTGTAAAGAGCTATTTTTACACATAGCTCTTTACACATTTATAAATAGATAGATACAGATAAATAGATACACAAACTACAGCAGCTACTTTTTGGAAATGAACTTGAAAGAGATTTTCATTTTTCACTGTTAATCATTTTTGTACCATTTAAATATTTTCAAAAATATTTTATAAAAAATAAAGAAAGATTCTTTTAAAGACTGTGTGAAAAAGAAATGGGGTTCTCGTTGCTGTTGGATTGTCCCTACCTGGTGTTAGGTTTCCCAAAACTCCTCTTCCACTGCTGTTAAAAGTAGATGGGAAAAGAAAAACAATATTTTATGCTCTATATATGTAAAACAAAAGAGAGGGTTATATAGACACACATGCGTAGATTATTTTTGGAATGATAAAAAAGGAAACTGGTAAAAGTCAATGATTCTTGGGTGGAAAACTGGAGGACTGGAGGACAAACGTGGTAAGAGACTTTTCATTGTCTAGTGGTGATAACGTTTGAATTTTCTTTACCATATGAATGTATTGCTTATTTTAAAAAATTATTTTTAATGTGCAGCATTCAGAGATTGAATAAGGTGGAATAGGTGGCACATGAGGCAGATAGACTAGGTCACTTGCTCAGTGGGTGCACCAATCCCTTCCTATCTTGCCTCTCTATGCTGCAGAGACTGGAAAGCTAAATTGGATTTCCTAGACCTCCTTACAGTTAGGTCTCCAGATGTGTTTTAAGTTCGCCGATCAGATCCATGCCTAAGGTTCGTGAATCTGGAACTGAGTTAAATGGTGGGAAATGAGGATTTAGAATGTCATGGTTCTGGAGCCGACAGCTCTGGCAGTGGCTTCCTGTTCCCCAGGTTTTGGCTAAGATGCATGTTATTTGAACCAATAGTTAAGAACGTGGCTTCCTAATTTCCCAGTTTTCTGTTGTACTGGAGATAACAGTTTTCTTAGTGGTAGCTTGATCCTGACTTAAATCAACCCTCATTCAATATCCAGCTCTAAGTATAGATCATTACAACTTGTGAGTCTTGTTTACAGCAGGCTCTGCGAGGTATACTGGCACCAGGCCAAAGTTGATGCTCCTGGCAGGGGTGGTCTTGAAGGTTAAGGGTTTAATGGATACTGCTGGATACTTCTTTTGGGCCCCCAGGATTGGAACCCCCTGTCCTACATTTAGTGAATTCCCTCAGGTTATGAATCTGAGATATAGGGCCTATTATCCTCTGCAAAAGCTGAAAGTAGAGGGCTTCCTTTCCCACATCCCTTGCTAGAGCACTGGCATGTGGCCTAGGCTCTGCCAGTCAGGCACACATACCTCAAAGCTAGCTAGAGAAACTGGTTTCAGGAAGTTCAATTCTTGGAAAAGCAGTGACTGAGGGGTGGTGACGAGTCCAATATTCAATGCTAGCGGCATCGCTGGTATAAGTTGTAAGTCTAGAGCTTCATAGCCGTGGTAGTAGTATTCTTATCACCAGACCAGTTCTGCAACTTGACTTTGGCTGTTTCTCATTGTGTAGTCCAGAATATGACTCTTCTCTACAGTCCTCCCACTGATTCTATGAGCTACTTAATATTCTTTGAATGCTTTTTTCTTTTCCTGTTTAAAACACCCAGGTTTGGTTTTTGTTACTTGCAGTTAAGAATGCTGGTGCATAAGTAGGAAGAAGACAAATCCTCCCACTTGGATAGGGTTTCTGCCAGCAAGATTTGCAGTTTAAGGAACACACTTTGCATTAACAAAGTATGGCAATAAGTGATAGCATATATTTGCTCGTACTATCATATATTCTAGTTCTATTAGCCGGTGTTCTCCAAATGTATACATACATACATATGTATGACAAATTGGCTCACATGATTATGGAAGCTGAGAAGCTCCACAATCTGCTGTCTACAAGCTGGAGACCCAGGAGAGCCAGCAATGTAATTCAGCATGAATCCAAAGGCCTGAGAACCAGGGTTGCTGATTAAATCCCAGTCCGAAGGTCAAAGAAGACAAGAGGAGATGTCCCAACTCAAGCAGGCAGCAAGCAAAAGGGGTGGATTCCTCCTTCCTCCACTTTTTCTTCTATTCAGGCCCTCAATGCACTGGATGAGGCCCTTTCACATTGGGGAAGGCCATCTACTTTATTCATAACCTTTCCCTTGGTTGTACTTTTAAATTCCCTCTTTAATTCATTTCAACATTAAACATAATTAAATTATATTTGGTAGGTAATAATAACAATATTTGCTGCTTCTACTTGTTGGGATTTGTTTTCTTGTGTGGTTAGAGTCTTTTTTTGTTTTTTGTTTTTAATTGTAAGTCATGTTACTTGAAACTCTGAGAATCTTTGAGGTCTGGGTTGAATGGCATTCTTCAAGAGAGAGTTGGGGTTTGCTTCTTCCAGGCACCTATAGGTCCTAATAATCCAGAAACACTTTAAATTTTCATCTTGGAGTATTTGAGGATACACAGATAAGGTGAGTATGTTGCTAGGTGAATGCATATTAGTGGAGGTGTGAGGCAGAGAATTCTCAGGAGAGACAGTTTTTTGTTTGTTTATTTTTTATTTTACCCTGATCCAAGGCTAGGACAACACAGGACCACATCCCCACTGTCTCTCTAGTTTGGCAGGGGTTTTTGTTTGTTTGTTTTAGTTTACTCATTGCCCACTGAGGATATTAGTGGTTTTAGGGCTTAAGGATTCTCAATCTTGTCTTCAGATTTTATTTCCTGTATTCAGGTTAAAGATCTTTCACCTCCATGTCCCATGAAAACATAGGTACTAGGTCATTAGGGACCCATACATGCCCCCAGGGCAAGTAGGGCTCTCACAATCACTTACTCCTACAGATTCCTTACCTGCCAGCCAAGATCAGGTATGATTTAAAAATTCTTTTTCTTTATATCTTATCTAAGTTTTTTTTTTTTTTTAACTTCCGCTGTACTGGGTTTTCTGTGGATGGTTAGTATGTCTTTTTTCCTAAACAGAATCTCTATTTTTAAAATTCATACTAAATCTCAGAAGGAAAGCTAATTTATTGGGAAACATATTTTTCAGCTTTTCTAATACATTTAGGAGAGAATTCATCATTTGGGAAACATTCTTAGGGAGTCTGGAATAATGCAGGTAATTTTATGCAGCCTAGATTATATATGGCACCTGGGACCTCGGAGCTGTCTCAGGTGGTCACTCTGCACACCTCCAGTGACTCACCTACCGTTTTACCACCCACCATGGATTATGATTCAGACAGGGAGCTTGTTGGCTAGAAGCCACAGAGACATAACTTGACGCTTGCTGGTGGCTAGGGAGCCTTCGCCTGCTAAAGGAGGGAATCTTATCATACTCCCTAGTTCGAAAGTTCAGCAAACATTTATCGTTTCATACTTTGTATCATATTTTGAGCATAACTGCATGGGTACAAAAATGAAACAGAGAAGGTTATTGCTCTTAAAGGATTCATACTATGGGGCATGCCCTTTAGCAGGGAAAGAGAAAGACATAGATAGAGATAATTTAAATACATTGTAGTAGATGTTATGATGTGAGTAAAATAATAAAATATATATATTGGTCTCTGCCCCCAGTTCCTGGCACAAAGCCCCTAAAACCCTCATAATTTCCCAAGTGATAAGAGCACTAGGAGCATCTTTTGTTCTAATGAGACAACTCTGAGTGGGATCCTGGATGGGGCTGGTCACCAGAAAGACCAAGTCATGGTTAGAGCTTAGAATTTTCAGCCCCCTGCCCACTCTCTAGAGAGGGGCTGGAAATGGAGTTAATAATTGATCATGCCTATGTAAAAAAGCTTCCATAAAATCCCAGTGGTATGGGATTCCAAGAGCTTTCAGGTTGGTTAACATCCACATACTGGGAGGGTGACACACCCCAACTCCATGGGGACAGAAGCTCCTTTGCTTGCGACCTTCTCAGACTTCCCCCAATGTATCTCTTCACCTACCTGTTCATCTGTATTCTTTATCATATCCTTTCATAAACTGGTAAACGTATTTCCCTGAGTCCCCTGAGAAACTCTAGCAAATTAATTGAACCCCAAAGGAGGGGAACATGGGAACTTATGATTTGTAGTCAAGTTGGACAGAAGTTGCAGGTAACCTGGGGACCTATTACTTGTGATGGCATCTGAAGGAGGAGTCAGTCTTGTCGGACTGAGCCCTTAATCTGTGTGATCTGACACCATCTCCAGGTAGACAGTGTCAGAATTAAGTTAAATTGTAAGGCACTCAGCTGATGTCACAGAGAATTGTTTGGTGGGGAACCCCACTCCTCACTTTTGATGACCTGAAGTGTCAGAAGTGAAGTGTTCTGTGTGGGTAGTGAAGGAGACACAGAGGAGGGAAAGACTGGGTTTTCCCCCAAATAATGTGGTAAGCTCAGAGTGCTGTGGAGATTGGTTTACTCTGCACCTCCACACAAGAATTCTCTTTAGCTCCAAGATTTACTTCTTTTAGTTTCAGCTAAAAAAGCAGAGACAAAGTAGAGTCTTCTTATCCCTATTGCAAATTTTTAGGAAAGGGAGAGGAATTGGCCACCCTGAGTCTAATGTCCTCCGTCTCTAGTCCAATCACTGTGACCAATGTCCCAATAACTGTGACAATGTTGATCACAGAATACATAAATGACAGCCCAAGTCCCAAGAGATGGTGTGGGTAGGAGCTGTTCTCCGAGAAATGGGGCTGTAGTTGGCTGGAAGGATGTCTGGCCCTTGTCTTTCTGCACCATTTAGACCTGAATCAATCCTACCACTCTCCTTCCATGTTCTTTGTCTGAACAGCTAAGAGTTGCTGGAGAAAAAAAAAAAAAAAGCCACACAAATATTTTTAGAAATTTAAATTGAAACATCTAAATGGGAAAAGATCCTTTAGGCCTCATGAGAGATAGGGAGGGATGATGCTAGGTTGGGTAGAAATGTGGAGAAGACTGATTTGCTGACCCCAAAGGGACATAATCTTGGTGAAGTCAACATAGTCCAGGGTCAGGCTCTGAATTTTGCAAGCTTAGAAACGTGAGCTTGTCAAGATCTTTGAACTAATGTGATTTGTAGGTACTGATTCATGTTAATGAGCTTCCCAAACAACTGATATACAGCTCCTAAATAAGAATTTATTAATTTACAAAAAATATTTATATCAGCCCTCCTCAGATCTGTTTTGCAAATACCTTTTTGAAACCCAACTCAATACCACGCCCTGTGCTGGTTGCTGAGGACACAGAGGTAAATAAGATACAGGCTTTGCTCTCTAAGTGCTTCCTAACTTAGGTGCATCGGGTATGGGCAGACACCTTCACTTTCTGAAATTGCAGAGCTGGGAAAGAAAAATCACAATTAGGAAGCAGCTTTTTGAGGATGAAATCGGACAAAGGAGGTTGGTTGCAGGGTCGGAATGGTCAGTCGTATCTCTGACAGCCTGGGTCCAGCTTTACATGGTGGGGAGAACTAGATACTGGAGTTGACCTGGCACAGCCACCTTCCTCTGTGCAGTTCTGTGACCAAGAACTGTCGGTGTTTGTCTCATGTGCTCTTCGCACTTCCATGACTGTCCACAGCCCTTTTGAGCAGGCGTCAAAAAGAACTCTGCCTTCTTTCAGGAGACATTTTCCATCTTATATGAAAATTTAATCTCCAGTCTTGGGGGTCAAATGGTATTGGTGGCATTCACCTTGGGTCTCAACCATTTTGCATTGACCTGACTGTGATATCACCTGGGACAGGACCTGCTTTTCTCACTTTCTCACTTTCTGGGGGAACCTCTCACTCCTGCCTCCTTGTGGATCTGATTGGGATCTGGTCACCCCTCGGTGAACCTCTACATTACTTTGGTCGTTTTTCTCTCCTCCTAGCTGTTTTTCAAATATTTGACTATTTCCTTCAATCTCTCACCCAATCTTGATCCCTCCAACTCCTAGCAGGTGACCTTATCACCTACTTTAGCTAGAAAATAGGGGTGGGGTGCACTGACGTCATACGTAGGTATGAGCTCCCCACGAAACACCTCAGCTGCCCCTCTCTCCTGCTTCAGGCATCTCCCAGCCTCCTGCTCTCCTTCAGCCTACTTGTTTCGTCCCCTCCAGTTCTCATTTACTTTTAAGGGACCTGAGTCTTGCCTTTGGCAGATAGTGCTATGGACTGAACTGTGTCCCTTACAGCCCCAATCTGTATGTTGAAGCCCTACCCCCCAATGTGATGATATTTAGAGATGATGCCTTTGGGAGATAATTAGGTCATGAGAGGGTAAACTCTTCCCATAGTCACTAAGCCTCACAGTGCTATCCTCTAAGCATCTATTGCATCTGGCTTCCCTCCAGAGCACAACCAGATGCAGAGTGATAGAGACCACCCTGCTAAGGTCTTTTCCCAGAGAGCTGAGAATAGAAGGCAGAAGACCCAGACATAGAGCAGGAGGGTAGGACTTGGAGGAGGAATGGAGTTCAGTGCCTCCACTACGGAGAAAGAGCAGAGAGGCTGTCACAGGCTCCCTGGCTCAGGCCCAGGCAGGAGGAGGGGGAGGACTCATTCATCCAGGGCCAGCCCAGGAGTGAGACTGCCAGGGCTGGCTGGCTCAGCCCCGCTCAAGGCTGGGAGGGGATTTCCTCAGGCTCCCTCCCCCAGTGCAGACTGCTGGGAACCTGTCCGGCAAATTTAGTTCTGGGAGGGGCCAAGGAGCGCCCGTCTAGGCGGGACCGGCAGGGTAGTAGAGGCAGCCCCCTGGCCCAGAAGGCCTGGAAGGAGGAGAGCAGCCAGCCAGTCCTGTCTGGGACGCCTTTGGCCTCCAGAGGGAAGGAGGTAAGCTGTGGGAGCTGGGAGCGGGTGGAGGGGGTCCCCTTTGGGGACAAGGGAGTTGGTGGCAGGAAGCATGGGGGCAGGAAGGGAGGCAGGCCAGGGCTAGTTCGGGAAGGAGACTGACTTGTAGGGTGCTTCCTTGGCAACCTCCCTTTTGAAGTAGCCTCGAGAAGTGGCCGTTTGGGATCTTGTAACTTTCTTTTTAAACTTGGCAAAATGTTAGGCCACAAGTCAGGGGGCTGTTTCTTGGCTTCTCCCCAGGAACAAGGTGGGGGCCAGGTAATGCTCTTCTGCTTCCTTGCCCTGGTCTTCTTTTCCCTTCATCGCATTCTCCCCAGTAAGCTACCCCCCAACTCCTGCCTCCCAGTGTTTCCTTCCCTCCAACAGAGCTCGTTCCTAGTTCTCCTGGGTGGCTTGTTTTCTGCCCCTATCCAGCGCCCTGGAGACCACAGCCAGGGAAGACAGTCTCTGCTTTCTTCCTGTATTTCACCTCCCCAGGGTTATTTGTTTCCTTCTTCCTGGTACGGCGCATATGAAGGATATCATTCATTCATTCATTCATTCATTCATTGATTTGTTATTATCCATTCGTTTATTCATCATTGTTTGAACATGTATCTGGATTTTCTGGGGTAGGGGAACACACGATTTCTGCTCTACCTGGGAATAAGAAAACTGAAACTTATTAAACAGATGTTTAATGATCATCTATAAGTTGGTGGGCAATGTGGCATAAAGGAACATTTTTTTAGAGTCGCAGAGACACTTGGTTTCATATCCCACCTCTCCTGTTCTCTTCCTGAGCCCCAGTTTCCTCATCTGCAAGCGGTATTATTATGAAGATTACGTGAGACAATGCATGTCGATATCGAGCCAGCACATAATGGGGCCTCAATATGCATCTGTGCTCTTCTCTTCTTCTTTGGCCCCCTTCCTACGCGTCTCTCCTTAACCACCACCTCCCGTAGGCTTATAAAGATATATAAGACAACCCCTGGCCTTAAAAGCACAGAACTGCACTGTGAAGAAACAGAGGCCAAGAAGGGGGGGGTGGGGCGGGATGAGGCTCAACAAGGAAGGAGCCTCCTGGGAGTCTGAAGTAGAGGTCAGGGCCGGGACCTGGAGCTGGAGGGAGATGTTGTCCACTACAGGCTATACTATTGTGTTTCTAAATCTGTGCACTCACACTGAGCAAATGGTGGGAACTACAAGTTCCAAAAAACAACTCTGCTTTTAAATGCATTATTTTATTTAATCATAGCCCTGTTATATTATTATCCTTATTTTACAAATGAAGAAATGAAGATACGCACAGGTTAAAGGACTTGCCTAAGGTCACATGGCTAATAATTTTCTCTATATCAGACAGAACAAAAGGATATCATCAATCTCCAACTTCCTAGACACTGGCTTCGTACTTCCTGTACGTCTCTGCTCTGGCATGCTTCATCTGAGTGGGGAGGAGCACATTCCTTTTCTGATTCATTAATTCATTCACTCATTCATACATTATTTATTCAATCAAGTGCTCTGTTGGTCCCAAGAGGGCAGGGACAGTGTCTGTTGGTTCATGGTTGTATAAGCAGTAACTTGTATGTCCTTGGTATAAAAATGTTTGATGAATCCTTTGTGAGTTAATGAATCCAGCAAATATTTTAGATGCATTTCATGGGCTCCATAATAGGGATTTGAAGATGAATAAAACAGGAGTCCTATTCTCAGGGTGCTCACAGCCTTTGTGGAGGAGATGGTGGTAATATAAAGATGACAATAGTACCTTAGACAGGAACAGTTTGCTGAGAGAACTAAGAGGGGCATTTAATTCTGCCGTGTCTGCTTTGTTCTCCACTGTATCTAGTGCCCAGTGCAATGGCAGGCACATGGTAGATGCTCAATGTGCCTTTACAGAGGAGGTGTTTAGGACAGAGCCTTAAAGTGGGTGTTAGGACTTCACCAGGAGAACAAATTGGGGAAGGAAGGTATTCTAGTAGAGGGAGGTATGTGAAAAGGCCTAGCAGAGAGAGAGAGCTGGAATTGCTTGGGGGCTCAGTATGGCTGAAGTATAGGGTGTATATGGAGGCATGGCAAGAAATGAGACTGTATAAATAGGCAAGACTCAGGTCGTGAGGTCCTTATGTGCCTTGCTTTGGAACCTAGATATTTTATCAAGGGCATTGGGTAACTATTGGAGGGATTTAGCAAAGGGTGAACATCTGATTTATGTTTCAGAAATGTGGTTGATGCATAGGGGTGGAGGAGATGACACCAAGGTCTCTAAGCCTGATGGGGTCCCTATCTGTCCGAGGAAATAATCCTTCCTTTTTAGGGCTTTAAGATGGTTCATGAAGGGCCGGCCTCCTGAATGGTCCCATGTCCTGATCTATGGGCTCTTGGCCTCAGCTATATGCTGGGTTGCAGCTAATCTATTCTTCCTAATAAAAGTACTAAAATTTATGAATGATTTACATTTGTACAACCTGGAGCAAATTCAGGGATATATTGCTTACTAATCTACAATTCTTGCTCTTTCTTAAGTTAAATAGAAAGAGATGGAGTTTTAGTTGGGACACCAGGAATTATATCAAGCTCCGAATGTGCCCAGGGAGTTTGTGTTGAATACACCAGTGCCCTGGAACTGGGGGAATGTGGACATGGATAGCTTTAGGGGAATCAGTTTCCAGATTGTCAAATTCCACGGGTACTCTTTCCTGAAAGCAATCTGCTTATCTGGATTTTTTTAAGTTCTCCTTTTCAACTCTGCTTTCATTATTTCCCTTCTCTTTACTAGATCCTCCCTGAATCTTTCTACGGTACGTTTCTTGGGGATTGTTTAATGCTAATTATGTGCCTGGCACTATCCTAAAGGTTTTATAGCATAATAAACTTGTTTAATACTCATATCAGATCTATAAAGTAAATACGTATGCCGTTTTTACAGATGAGGTTCCCAAGGCACCCAGAGGTTTATTTAATAAGTTGCCCAAGGTCACAGAGCTATTAAGTGGCAAAATCAGGACTTGATCTCTGTACCTTTCCTCTATAATGTGTGCTCTTAACCATTATGCTTCTCTATCTTAAACAAAAGTGCTCTAGCTCTTTATCTATGTATTATAAAATTAGAACTGTGGGACTTGAGCTTGTTGTCATGGGGATGCAAATGAACTCATTTATAGAAATTTTTAGAAATGAAGGTGGATTTTCTTACAGTCAGAAATATTCTGGTTTGGTTGATTGATTTGATAGGGAGGACTGCCTTTGACAATTGGATTATATGGTAGACAATTTTGTGGATCAAAGAGGAGCCATATTCTAAATCTGACCAAGCTCAGGGGAGGCCAGCATGGGCGGCCCTACAAACTCAGAGACTGAAAGTAACTACATAGGATGGTCTAAGCATAAACATTTTTAATGAAAAGTGGGCCATGACACATAGTCACATCTTAGAACTGTAGCTTTGTTGACAAAAGTCAATTTTCACTTTAAGTGAGCTTATCTATTGTCTTTTTGCATCTAAGATAACACACCTTTGAAATGTCATCATACTCTCCTTTTCCAGACCCCTCAGGACACACCTATTGCATTAGAGCAGTGGTCCCCAACCTTTTTGACACCAGGGACTGGTGCTCCTATGAGAATCTAATGCCTGATGATCTGAGGTGGAGTTGAGGCAGTGATGCTAGTGCTAGGAAGCAGCTGCAGATATAGATGAAGCTTCGCTTGCTTCCCACCACTCACCTCCTGCTGTGCAGCCCGGTTCCTAACAGGCCATGGACCAGTACTGGTCTATGGCCCAGGGGTTGGGGACCCCTGCATTAGAGCATGAGACTACAAAACCCCTCATTGTTATCTTGTTACCTTTATACCATTTTTATGTGCTGTAAATATTAATTATTAATTATCCTGTACCCACCACTGTAAAAGAAGTATGTGTCTATTTTACTTTTTATCCAGTCTTATAGATTTTACCCCACTTTGCTTTTTCCCACCCCCTTAATCTAAACCAATGGATTTTATGTAATCCCCTTTATGTCTCCCCTTTTGATTCTAATATATAAAATAAGCTGCAAAATTGCCATTTTGGGGAGCACTTTCTCAATCCATTGAGATTTTGCTTCCCAGCAATTGTTGTCAGTTTGGCTCAGATAAACTCATAAAAATTCCCTATAGGTTTGGATGTTTCTTTCATTGACAATTTCCATAAACTGAAAAACTAAATCTTAGCTTCCAAGTTTGGGTGAAAATATATCTAAAGCATGTCTCTAATAAAGACTGTGCCAGAAAATTCTGCCTTGGAATGAATTTTAACTTGAGAAAAATAATTTTAGTTATTAACTTAAAAATGTATGAGAGGGTCATAGCTTTTTCAAAATTCTTATGAGGGCTCATGAACAAAAAAGTGAAGACTTCTAGTATATGGCGCACATAACATCACTGGCCATATGCATCTTGGTGGGGATGAGGATTCTGATCAGGTGAGGTGAAGTGGCTCGTCCATAGGTGAGCAGGGGCAGAATTGGAGCAACAAGCGGGGTTTTCCGACTGCCGTTATTTTAGTGTTCTCTCTACTACTCTATACTTCCGTCTTCTTTCCTTCTTCATTTACATGATGGTTTATTAGGAAAGACTTCCTAGGGAGGTGTTATTTGTTATGAAGGAGCTAGCCTCGTGTATATGTGTTGGTGTGTGTGTGAGGGACAGAGGAGAAGGAGTTAGGTAGAGGGAACGGCAAGTGCAAAGACCATGAGCCTGGACAGTGTGGTATGTTCCTGGGACAGAAAGAAGGCCCTGTGGTATGCAGCCTAGAGATGTTGGGTGAGACTGGTAGGATTCCACAAAGAAGCAGGAGCCAGGTCATGCAAGTCCTTATCAGCAATGGTAAGGATACTGTTTTTATGAAGATGATGGGAAACCATTGAAGAATTTTAATCAGTCATATATTCTGATTTACAGTGTGTTGTGTTTTGTTTTGGAGGGGGCAGGAGTGGAAACAGATGGAGACTAATTGAGAGTCTGTTTCAAGTGAGACGTCTGCATCTCCTTTATGGAGGGATAGGAAGATGAACAGTGTTTGTGGGAAGGCAGAATGGCATGGGATGTCATTCTATCTTCTAGTTCCGAGGAGGTGTGTTGGTAGCTATGGCTGTATAACAAACCACCTCAAAACTTAGTCTAAAACAACAACCATTTCATTTTGTCATGATTCTTTTCAGTTCCTCTGCTCTATGTGGTGTCAGCTGGGGTCATTCACTTGGTTGTTTCTGACTTACGATGGTTCAACTTAATGATTTTTCGACTTTACGGTTGTGGGAAAGAGATATGCACTCAGTAGAAACTGTACTTTGAATTTTGATCTTTTCCTGGGCTAGTGATATGGAGTACATACAGTGTTCTCTTGTGATCCTGGGTGGTGGCAGTGAGATGATTTTGCCGAACTGCAGGCTAATGTAAGTAGCGTGAGCACTTTAAGGTAGGCTAGGCTAAGCTATGATGTTCAGTAGGTTAGGTGTAATAAATCCATTTTCAACTTACTATATTTTCAACTTACATTGGGTTTGTCAGATGTAACCCTATTGTAAGTCAAGGAACATCTGTATTCAGTTAGTGGATGAGCTGAGCTGGAAGATCCAAGAAGGCTTCATTCATAGGTCTGGCATCTTGGTGCTCTTCTATGCGGCCAATCTCTCCATGCGAGTAGCTTGGACTTCCTCATAGCAAAGTAGCCTCAAATAGTCAACCCTCTTATATGGTGTCAGACTTCACAAAGGGAGGAGAATTCTAAGAGGAACCAAAGTGGGGGCTGAGATCTCTTGAGGCCTGGCCTTGAGAGGTACCCAGCACTACTTCTGCCATGTATCATTGGTCAAAACTAGTCATAAGGCTGGCCTAATTGTAAGGAAGGGAAGGACAAACCCCATCTTTTAGTGGGAGGAATGGCAAATAACATGTTTCGTCTTTAATCTACAACACTGGGCTTCTGGGAACTGAGTAACTATAACCACCCTGATGATGCTGACCCATTTTAAAATCTAAATTGCTGTATTCTATATTGGAACAATTTGTAGGTCTTTATTTCTCACTGGATAGAGAGAGCCTGGGGAACAGGAGGTGGCTGTTTTTTTTGTTTCGTTTTGTTTGCTTTTTTTCCTTGTGTTTCCAGAGCCTAACATATACAGGGCATTTAGGAAATGCTTGTCCAATGAATGCACACATCATGTAAGAATTCATTAGTTATCAAACTGGGGTGTACATAAGAACCCCCCGGGGAGCTGTTAAAAAGGCATGCAGATTCCTGGGCAAGACCCCTGAGCAGACTCTCTGAATTCAGATTTCTAGGGGAGGAATTTTTAGTTTTGGCTGCACATTAAAAAATACTGATACCCAGGCCCTAGTTCCAGAGACTCCGATTCCATTGATCTAGGGTGAGCTCAGATGTCAATACTTTTTTACAGTATTTTCAGACAATTCTGATGTGTAGTCAGGGTTAAGAACCACCGCCCTAAGATTAGAACCAATTGTCTTTGCCTGACATTCCCAGATGATTTTGATATAGGTGGTCTATGATATGGTGACTAACTATCCTCAGTTTGTCCAGAACTGTCCACATCCCAAGAAATCCTTAGTTCCATGCAAACTGGCACAGTTGGTCATGATCAATGGACCACTATTTAAGAAACACTGTAGATGAGGCAGTGAAAGAGTTTTGAAAAAACACCTACAAATATCTAATCAAAGCAATGATTCTGCCTCCTTACTGAAGGGACTAACGTAGAGTCATAATATGCTATCAGAGTCAAGTTCTGGAATTAAGGAGGAGATGGCTCAGGGTCAGGGTTTTCCTTCAGCTCTGTGTTCTTGTGTGCTAGGTCTGTTCACAAAGTTAAATAGTGTGTCCATCTTTGAGAATTCTTCTGGACTGTATTCCTCAGTGTACATGAGGCAGCTTTGAAGCCCGACTGCAATCAACAAGGAAGATATGTTGAGGATGGTATGAGATACAGGATGAAGTTCTTTGTCTCTGTACCAGTGTGTATTATTATTAGTATTTTTCATATTGTAATAGGGTAGTAAAATATACGTAATATCTTAAATAGCTCCGTGGGGAGGCAGTGTGGCGTAGTAGAGAGCCTAGGATCTGGCCTCAGAAAAATGGGTTGGTGCCCTAGCTTTGCTGTGACTAGGTATGTAATCATAGGTGCCTCTTTTTGCCTTGGTTGTTCATCTGTAAAAAGGAATAATAATGACGTCTTGGTCCCAAGACAGCTGGGAGGATCCACTGAAATAGTATAAGTGAAAATGGTTCTGTAGACTGGGAAGAAGAGATATTGTGATTGTCTTGGAATGGGAGAGACACAAAGAAACTATTGTGCTGAGTGGCCTTGCACATGACCAAGACCCTGGTCCCTCCACCCTGAACCACGGCCACAGTTGTGGGATTCCAAAGAAGCTTTTAACACATTGTGGGCATGCAGAGACCTCAGGGAGCAGAGTGTCCCTACCTGAGTTGCCCTCACAATTGAGGGCAAGCTGCTTTGCTTCAGGAAGAAGGAAAACTTTTGGAAAAGAGGGTTTGTGAAGGCATTTTATGTTTTTAGATCTTTTGCCTATTTATTCCAAGTGTACCCTCAAAGACGTAGCAAAAAGAAACAACCACAGCCACTAACCCATAATATTGAAAAGCTGGTTCTTAATTTGTGTAGCTAAAAAAGCACTCTTTCAGGCTATAACCACAGAGATTGCTGTAGGCCTCTGGAACTGGGAATAATGATGGTTTGCAGTATGATGAAGGAGGCTCTTAATCTTTGTGGCCCAGAAGCCCAATCCGTGGCCTCTCCAATTACCCAGGTTGCCTAGCAACACCACCAAAAGCCTTCCTGCCAGGCCCAGCTGGGCAGCAATTGGGCACACCCAGCACAGCCTGCTGCCCAGCCTCCTGCGCTCCCAGGCCACATCAAGGCTGCACTCAACCTCGGCAGGGGCCCGCCTGGTACCGATAAATGAATGTGGCCAGCTGTTTAAAAAAACAATTCAGATATTTAGAAACTACTTGTTTGAATGCAGCTAGGAAAGCAGCACAAGCTAATGATCTAAAATTTCTTCTGCCTGAGAGGAGTTGTCTAAGGTGGTGGCCAGTGTTCTCCTGAGTGAGGTGAAGAGGAGAAGGTGAGCCTGACTTAGTCCTTTGGGTTCTTAGAGAGGCAAATCCTTCCTTTCTGGGACGCCTGTCTCCACCCCGACTCCTTGTGGCAGACACGGGAGTGGTGGGGATTCCCAGCCCCATCCCCAAGGCTTGATGACCTGCCAATTCTTCTATAGCTCTGGGAACTCCTAAGGTCTAGTTTGGGTCAGTTTGGGGAGCTGGATGAAGAAGAGGGAGAGTAGGGGTAGAGGGAAGGATGGAATGGAAATAATCGAAATAAAGATGTACACTTCTTTAACACTTGGTGTGTAGAAATCAAAGGGCAGAGGACCATGTGGAGCTTTTGGAGTCAGATGTCCTAGGCTCATCTCTGAGCCCTCCCCTCACTGGCTGCAGGACCTTGATCAAATTCTCTGGAGGCCTGAGTTTCCTTATCTATAAAATGGGGACATTATCATCCTACCTACGAGGTTGTTGTGAAAATTAATGAGAATAATTTTGTAAGATAACCACGGGAGAGAAGAGCTCTATTTTATAGCTGAGGAAACTGAGGGCCAGTGAAATTAAGCATGAATTCTGGGAGTAGAACTCAGATCTTTACAGTTCCAAGCACAAGGAATGGTGGTCCTCAAAGACAGGCCACGAGCCCTTTTGTAGCCATTATAGCATAATGATTCCACAGGTCACCGCTGACAGCTCAATGATGGCGGAGCGATAATGGGGTGGGGTGGGGGTGGGATGTATGTGCAGAAGAAAAGGGTGGTGGGAGGTGCTTTTCAACATGCAATGATGTAACGGTTTATGTGGTGTGGGTAAAATTCCTTCCTGCCCGCTCCCTCCTCCTTCCCTCCTTCCTTCTTTCCAGTATTCTTTTAAATAAGCTTTTTCTTTTGGAATAATTTTAGATTTACGGAAAAGTTGCAGAGAGTTTCTGTTTACCCTTTACTCAGATACAAGTACTTTCTGAACACCTGTGTGCCAGGAAACTTTTGGGCACAAGGAATACAGCAATAAAACTGTGTCTTCCATTAGAAGGTGAGAGTATGTGAGATGGAGTGGACCTTGGAGATCCTTAGTTTATGATTCTCAAAGGTGCTGCTGCCTCCACTTCATTGGTATACTTGTCAGGGATCTACTAAATCTATTAAATTAGTTTCTTCAGAAATGGGGATGAGGAATCTGTATGAAAACAGATGTTGAAAAAGAAGTTCCTGAAGGGATTCTAAAGCATAGCTTTTAATGGTCTAGTACAGACTGTTCACTGTGCATGTGAGAGAACTGTTGCTCAGAACTGGGGAAGGATTTGTTCCAGGTCGCATAACCAGGAAATGGAAGAGTCTAGACCAGAAAATAGGTCTACTGGTTCTGTGCTCTCCTTACACTATGTCTCCCAAACACAGAACAGGAAATGAGTTTACTTGTAACAGGAAGACCCCAAATAAAGTTTCAAAGAGTTTCCTGGCTATTCAGGTGTGTTAGTTAGGTTCTTGGTTGCAAGGGACAGAAACTGATTCTGGCTGATTATATCAGTAAATAAATGTTATTGAAAGGACACTGGGTAGTGAAAGGAAAACTATTTCTCTACTCCTACTCACACTTCTGGCACCAAATGTGAGTTTTCTACGACAAGCAATTCTGATGCTTAACTGCCCCACAGATGAAGGGCTCAGTCTCACAAGACTGCTCCCCACTTCAGATGCCAATTGCAAGTCTGGGTTTCCAGCACTTCTGATTATACATTGAGGGTTTCTATGTTCCCTTTCTCAGGTTCAATAATTTGCTAGAGCAGCTCACACAACTCAGGAGATGACTTTCCTTACTATTACCAGTTCACTGCAAAGGATACAACCCAGGCATAGCCAAATGGAAGAGATGCATACGGCAAGGTACCTGGGAAGGAATGTGGAGCTTCCACGCCCTCTCTGGGTATGCCATCCTTCCAGCACCTTGATATGTTCACCAACATGTAAGCGCTCCAAATCTCTTTGTTTAGGGTTTTAATGAAGGTTCCATTACATAGGCGTGATTGATTAAATTACTGATGATTGGTGATGAAACTCAATCTTTAGCCCTCTCCCTTACCCAGAGGTGGGGACTGAAAGTTCCAAGCCTCTAATCACATGGTTGTTTCCTTTGGCAACCGGCTCCCATCTGCCAAATGTCACTTTGTTAGCATAAACTCTAGTATAGTTGAGAGGGGCTTATTATAAATAACAAAAGATGCTTCTCTCACTCTTATCACTCAGGAAATTCCAAGGATTTTAGAAACTCTGTGCCAGGAACTGGTAATGAAAACCAAATATTTATTTCTTAGTATATCATAATATCACAGGTAGACTATAAAATCACTAGAAGGCTGTAGAAACAAGGTTTGGGAAATAAGCAGACACAAAGGGAGACCCAGCACCTAGAACTATGCACAAATCACATCACAGAGCCAGGTAGGCAAAGACAGCCTCATTGTTGTTGCTGTATGCTCACTGCTGCGGCCATCATCAAGGATACCGCTAGCACTGGATGCTGGATGCCACACTGATCCCAATGGCAAAGGTTGGATACTAGATATTGCTGCTACTGCTTTACAATGAACTATGTAAAGAATTTCCCCCATCTCCAGCTGTAGCATCAAAAATCCTAAGCAAATCCAGCTGCCGGGTCAAGCTGAAGTCACATATCTGAGCCTTAGCTGTCTAGGAAAGTGAGTGTTGGTAATTTTTAGCTTCTGTAGTGGGAAGTGGTCCCTGCTGCCCACCAAGATTCATAGGATGAGGAATTCTCCAAGAAAATTGACAAACGATCACTACATAGGCATTATCAAAAGAATACACTGTTAGTCCTTAACATTTGCAGATTCAAACTTACAGCTTTCTTATTTCATTAACTACCCTCAAAACCCATTGTAAATGAATGTGACTTGAAAGACTGGCTTTTCCTGTGTCAGTCATTTACCAGTTAGTGAGCTAGGCCTACTGTTGCACCTTGACATCGTGCATGACTTAACTGTTTATTCTCTACTAGTGATAGCCTTTAAGTAACCTGCATGCAGTGATTAAAATCTTTGTTTCTTGTTGGAGTAGAAATGACTCATAAAAAGAAATCACTTGATAGTGCCAGAGAGAGAAATGAAAAGAAAGTGACTTTTTTTTTTGCCATAAAGAGAAGTTTTGGATAAATTGTCATGGAATAGCAAATTTGGTGGTGTCTAGGATCTCTGATATCAATAGATCGCCATGTGGGTCACACAGGTACAAGGAAAAGTTCTTGGGAAGTGGTTGTAGTGAGTGCTTCACCCAGTGCAGAAACTGTTCTTTGAGAGAGATTAAACTACCAAAAGATGAAAAGAGACACAAGTTTTCCTTTTCTTTTCTTCTTTGGGACCTCAGGTGCAAAGCGTTGAACATGGTTAATTCTCCTCAAATGACAAATTTTATAAATAACTTTACTTTGGCATTCAAGAATGATTTAGGTTCTGAAACAGAATCACTTAAAACTTTCTTACTCTAATTTACAGCATAATTGTGAGAGACGCTATGTGGCATATAGTGAATGAGGACACCTGAGAGGTCTTTGGAACAATCCCTTGCTGATGTTAAGAGTCTCCTCTGTAAATCTCCTTATGAAAATTTATATTACAGTTTTTTTTTAAGGGTGGACGGCTATTCTGGGTAAATGAGCACAGCCCTGCCCTTCCCAACCCTTGGCCAACACACAGGTGCCATGATTCATAACACAAACAATGCTTCTAGCAGATAAGTCAGGAAGTAGGGAAGTTCATTCCTCTTTTCCTCTTCTGAAGAATACTTGCCGGCCATGAGGGGAAGGAAGATGTTTGGTTCTTGCAGTGCAGGGAGAACAGCTCCATCTTTAACCAGAAGGCTATGAGTCTTTTCTATAACTCCAACATTCTTTCTAAAAATCTAAGCCTGCTGGTCCCTACTAGTAGGATGAGAACATTTCACAGCAATGCTATCCCATTTTGGGGGGTGTGTGTGTGTGTGTGTGTGTGTGTGATTTCAACAAAGAGTAGGCAGCCACTTGCTACAGATAAGAGGTAGGAGGTGAAGCAAAAACATCAAGCCAATATTAAAGAAAGCTCAAGAAACCTGCATGATCTTTGCTTAGTAAGAAAGTACCACCAGTGCAGTAAATAATTCCACTCAATGAGTAACACTGTGATGAGAGTGGCCAAATAAATAAGCTGATAGCTGTTGATGCTTTTATAACTCTGCGAAGTTGTGATCATGGCTTACTTGTTTTGAGACTCCTGCCCTATTCAGTTGGACCTCCCCAAATCCTGGTAATACGAAGTTTTCAGACACTCCATCCCAACTTTGACCTACAGAGGCCACACGCACGCAGGGACAAAATTAATGACATGACCTTAGATTAGACTCGCTTTGTGAAGCCTTAGGAAACTTTCGACCCACGAGCAGAAGTGCTGGTGAGCAGATTTCAACACAGAATAAGGAAGAACTACCTAAGAATTAGAACTGTCAGAAAATGCGACGACTTGATTAAAGTACATTTGGTTCTTTGTAATTTTTTACTGCTCTAATGGTTCTGTCCAGAACTTCTTTGAAATATGCCTTGTGTACTTGCTCAAATTCATTTGTAGGATAGATTTCTAGAAGTAGTGTGGTTCTATTAAAAGGTAAATGCTTTTCATACTTTATAGATACTGCCCAATTGCCTTCCAAAAAGGCCACTTACACTTCATAAACTGCACCTATTTCCACACACCATCATAAATATGGATCAGTTTATTTCTTTGTTGCCAATGTGTTTGGTCATGTTTTCAAGGTGGTGAATTGTGCTCAGAAATTCAGGAGTGGGAGCAGAAGATAAATAGGAGTGAGAAAGATGGGGCATGTCAGTGACTAGAAGCAGCACCTGTGAACATCCAGTACCGGATGCTGAAGATAAGATGAAGCAGGGAGAGGCTCCTGTTCTCAGGGAGCAAGGCACACAGACAGGTATAGAAGTCAGAGTGTGACAGTGATTGACTGAGAGGTAAAAAGAAAATGCTGCAGTCGCTACCAACGCACTCATCTGTTAGAGCCTAAAGTAGCTGGAACTACATGTCGGATCCCTTTACTGTACATGCCAAGAAGAGAGCAGACAGCAGTGAGTCTCAGAGAAACCCAGTGGGTCCGATATCTTTGCAGCACAGGAAATGTATTTCATTAAAATATCTAAAATATTGGGCTTGAAAATTTCTGGAAATTTTGAAATTGGGAGAAAAGAGAAAATTGAAGGGGAATGTACACCTCACTTTTCTAGTGTCTTTTATAGATATAAAGTTGTATTGTTAACAATGTGGAATTTTATTTCTTCATAAAATGAACGTATATGGTGTTAAAATTTACAGTAGGGTTTATTAATACTATGTGAATCATCCCTAACTGAACTTATTTTAAAAGTGCTTTAATATTTGTGCTTAAAGCTGCTGATCTTAAATTCACACTTTCTTGCCAATTATGAGAAGTGACAAAAAGCTAGAAATAATCATCAATATCCAAGGAAAATTAAGAAAATAGTTATGTCTGTGGACTTAACGTCTGACCTTGCAAGTCTGGGTGAGCGCGAGGGTAGAAGATGGGGGGAGAGAAGGAAGAAGCCTTTCAGAAAAGTCACCGGGGAAAATAAAATGAAAGGAAAATTCTCTTCTTCCCTAGATTTAAACTCTAACCTACTGTAATGTGGAAACTTGCCTGATGAAATACATTTGAAAACACAATGAATTTGACTTGATTTCCAGTCATCCATCTATCCACACACCCACCTTTCCATTCATAACCAATCATAACTAACAATTATGGACTGTTTACTACGTGCCAGATACTATTCTGAGTGCTTTACATGCGTTTTCTCAAAAATCTTCTCAACAATGTTCAGGTAAGTGCTATTATTATTCCCACTCTAAAATGGAATCTGAGGATTTCTCAATAGGTTAAACGTAGAATTACCATATGACCCAGCAATTCCACTCCTAGGTATATGCCCCAAATAATTGAAAACAGTTGTTTAAACAAAACTTACACAGGAATGTTCATAGTTGCTCTGTTCAAAGTAGCCAAAAGGTAGAAACAAGCCAATGGCCTTCAAGAGATAAATAGATAAACAAAATGTGGTATATCTTTCTATGCAATGCAATATCATTCATCTCTAAAAAAGAATGGAATACTGACACGTGCTACGACATGATAAACTTTGAAGACTTTTACTAAGTGAAGGAAGCCAGACACAAAAGGCCATATATTGTACAATTCCATTTAAATGAGACAACCAGGATAGCAAAATCCATAGAGACAGAAAGCAGATTAGTGGTTGCCAGGGGCTGGAGGGAGGAGGAATGGGTGACAAAGAAGTTTTGGAATTAGATAGTAGTGAAGGTTGCACAACATTTTAAATGTACTTAATGCCATTGAATTGTACAGTTTAAAATGATTAAAATGGTTAATTTTATGTCATGTGTATTTTACAACCATTTAAAAAATATAATTTGAGGCTCAGAGAATTTAAGTGATCTAAGGTTACAGCTGATATGCTGTAGAGTTGTTTTAATCTCAGTCATCTGGCTCCACATGTCATGCTTTAAAAAATAATTATTTTGGGGTCATTTGGGAGGTGTAGATACATTAAACTAAGCTGAAAACATCAGTGGCATTAGATACTATTTATTAAGTGCACACTGGTGACGAACATTATATGCTATCTAGTCTTCACAATGACCCTGAAAGTTTAATGTTACTGTTTAGTTTTTGTATGTGTGTGGTAAAATACACATAACATAAAATTTACCATTTAACTATTTTTAAGTGTACATTTCAGTAGAGTTAACTACATCTACATTGAGCAACCATCACCACCATCCAGCTTTTTTGATCATGGAAACTTTCGATTGCGTGATTTAAGTAGTTTAATTTAACCAGGAGTGAAAAAATAACAGAACCAACCCAAAAGGAGAAGGACAGGACAGATAGCATCATGGCACAGGGAGAAGAAAGAGTGTGTAAATCAGGCCTCACTGTTGTAGACATGCTGCCCAATATCCTAGTATCTGCCTGGTACCACTTAGCACTGTTGTAATTATATAATTATTTGTGTAATTTTTATTGACCTCTGTCACTTCCATTACATTATAAACATTTTGGAATAGGGATGGTGGCCTGATACATAGTAGGTTTTCAATGAACATTTGTTGAATAAATGTCCGAATGACTGAATGTTGAGGATTGAGTTCAAGGGAACACTGGGTGTAGAAATTAGTAGAAACTCAGCCAAGAGTTTTAGGTGTCAGAGAGTTATCGGTTAATTTTATGTCAATAAAATTAAATAAAATTAAAGTTATTAGGAAGATGGATTTCAGCAAGGGTGCTGATGCTGTACCTGGAGAACCAGTAGGGAATGGCCTCGTTAACTCAAGTGTGTTGCAGAATAGGCAGCAGTGATGTTTTAGAAAGGATACTGATAATTTCGAAAGAGAGGATGTAAGTTTGAAGTTTATCAAAATTATGCGGTTTTTGGGAAATGGGTGGGAACCTGCCTTTTATCTATAAATGGAGCTACAAATCCCTACTTCCTGGGGTTGTTGTGGGAATCCAGTGAGTCAACAGATGTGACAGTCCCCAGCATAGTCCCTGATACATAGTAGATGCTTAATAAATGACTTGATTCTGAATCAGAAACCTAGGAGTGAGATGAAGCAAGATGAAACAAAGAGGGGAAAGGAGATTGCTCAGTTAAGCTAGACAAAACTGAGTTCAATTATGCAGTATGTATGGTTTGGGTTCTGAGACACATCACCTTTGGGGCAAAACTAATGGATGATTTGAAAGTCAGTGGCAGAGGGGAAGGAAGGGGTATACAAGGTAGTGTTGCCACTTCAAGACTCCAGTCCATCCGCTTGGGTGGTGGCAGTAGATGAAACCAGAATTGACCCCTGGGAGCCTTGTCCCTTGTTTGGAAAGACCCTAGCACTTTGTCACAATTACACACTGGTGATGAGGATATGGATATTATGAGTATTTGGGCACACAGCAGGTCTTCAGTTGCCTTCTATTAACATACAGTAAAGGCTTTGGAAACCAATAATTATGCCAGAAAACTCAGGAAAGAACCATGGCCTGAGGACTATAGGGTCATTTGGTTTTCCCTGATATTCATGTCCCTTTCAGGTGGAGGTAGGACCAAGGATGATGGCTGCTGCTCATGATTTGGAGATGGAGGATGTGAATATGAATATGGGTAGAGACATAGAAGAAGAGCTGGAGGAAGAGAAGGAAATGAAAGAGGATGGAAAAGGTAAAGATCCCTTCAAGAATAAAAAGGTCCACAGGATTGTCTCAAAGTGGATGCTTCCTGAAAATGTCCGAAGAACATACCTGGAGAGAGCTAACTGCCTCCCACCTCCAGTGTTCATCATCTCCATTAGCATTGCTGAGGTAAACATGCTGGGTGGTGGGCACTAGTGTGAGTACCATTGGGAAACTGCAAATGAACTGGGGTTTAGCTCAGATCTAGGTAAGAGACTGGAAAACGTGTGAGAAGAGAGTTCGAGGGTGGCAAGTACAGCATGCACATAATTTAACCTCAGCCTCTGCAGAGTTCCCTCTCCAGGTTTTTCCTATATTCCCAGTTATTTTTAGTCAAAGGTTAAGCGTTATTTTTCAAACAAGTCCCCTGCCCGGCAGTGACTATAACTTCAGTGGCTTCACTTCATTTTAGCTGGTGGGGGTTTTGGAAACCAAATATTCTTGAGACGGCAAATTGGTTTGATTTCGTGAACTGACTTAGATTGGCTGGTGAGCCATATATTTACAAGAGTTATTGGCTGCCTCCAAAACTTAGTGGGAAAAAAATGGGAGCCTCTAATGATGTCTACAATGGGCAGCATGAGTGTGTTTTCAGACTCAGATCTAGTCAGTCCTCTTGTTTTCCCAAAGAGAGTACAAGGCCCGGAGATGTGGAATAACTTGCTCCAGGTCACATACATAGTGACTGAGCCAGGACTGGGCTTCTCCTGAACCTCATTAAACTTAGGCTTTTTTTCCCACACCATGAAGTCTCGTAAAGAAATTGGCAGAGGACTTCAAGGGCATTTGGAAGTCCTTAATGTAATCCTCTTAATTCCCACCAATGCCTCAACTTCCTTATCAGGGACTGTGTTGGTCAGGGTTCTTTAGAAGAAACAGAACCAATAGGATGTGTTTATGTACACATCTATCTATCTATCTATCTATCTATCTACCTATCTATCATCTATCTATCTACACATATATTGAGAGAGAGGTATTAATTTAAAGAATTGGCTCATGCCATTGTGGAAGCTTGGCAAGTTCAAAATCTACAGGTTGGGCAGGCAGACTGGAGACCTACGGGATAAGAGTTACAGCTGGGATTTGAAGGCAGTCTGCTGGCAAAATTCCCTTTTCCTCAGAGGGCATCAGTCTTTGTTCTATTATGGCCTTCAGCTGATTGGATAAGGCTCACCCATATTAAGGAGGGTAATCAAAGTCTACGGATTTAAACATTAATCTTCTCTAAAAATACCTTCTGAGTATTGTGGTCTAGCCCAGTCAACACATAAAATGAACTATCACTGGGATGTAGCCTCTTATGGCTCAGATAAAGATAAGACTAACGTGTAAAGATTCCTGGGAGAAGCTTTTGTCAAGGCTGTTTTGATTGGAGAGGCATAGCTCTAAGTTTTCTCAAGGGGTTTTATTGTGAGACAACCTGCAATTAGGAAGCCATAAGAATTCTTTCTGCTTTTTTCAGCATTCTATCTAGTGTTCTCCTTTTAGCCACATGTCCACATCACGTGGTGGCGGTGGACAAGAATGGGATATGGTCACATGGTACACAACATGATGGCTTAGACAATGAGTGCTATGGACAAGGCAGTTTTCCACAGAAAGATTATGGGGCAGGTGCTGAGATACCTGCCTGTCACAGAAAGAGCAGCTTTTTTACTAAAAATTATTTTCAAAACATTTTTTATTTAGAATAATTTTAACTTGATAGAAAAGTTACAAAGATTGTACAGAGAGTTCCCATGCACCCTTCACACAGTTTCTCCCACTGTTAATATCTTACATTTCCATAGTACATTTGTCAAAACCAAGAAACTTGTGTTGGTATATTACTATTGAGTAAACTCCAGACTTTGTTTGGATAATTACCAATTTTTCCATTAATATCCTCTTTCTGTCCCTCCTGTACCCTCCAATGCAGGATGTCACATTGCATTAAGTGTCATGCCTTCCCAGTCTCTTCTAATCTGTGACAGTTTCTCAATTTGTCTTTGTTTTTCATGACTTTGCTAGTTTTGAGTAGTACTGGCCAGGTATCCTATAGAATGTAGGATTTGTCTGATGTTTTTCTCATGATAAGACTGGAGGTATGGATTTGGGGGAAGAACACCAAAGAGGTGAAATGCCCTTCTCTTCACATTCACATTGCATCAGAGAGTAAAGGACATTCCACCTGATATCCCTGATGACATTAGCCTTCATCACTTGGTTTAGGTTGTGTTTGCCAGGTTTCTCAACTGTAAAGTTACTATATTTCCCTTTCCCTACTCTATTCTTTGGAAGCCAGCAGTGACTTAATTTCATAGTAAGTTGTAAATGAAAGACCAAATGGTGGAGGCAAGAATGATGAGCGCAGTGGGTATTTAAGAGGAAAAAGAGGTTAAGAAAGAGTCTTTGCAGTTTGGGCTAGGGCTGCTCCTAATTTCTTAAGGAAGTAGGATATGACCACAATTATATGGTCAAATATATGGCAGGGAAATGTAATTTCTGTCATCTTCTGAACACATGCTACGGAGTGTCCCACTTGACAGCTAACCATTTGAAACAAAGGTAGTGCCCAATGGGCTTTGGGAGGGCCTCTCTGCAGAAGGTGTGGTTAATATCCATGTCTGTCCCTCCCTGTCAGCTGGCAGTGTTTATTTACTATGCTGTGTGGAAGCCTCAGAAACAGTGGATCACCTTGGACACAGGCATCTTGGAAAGTCCATTTATCTACAATCCTACGAAGAGGGAGGAAGCCTGGAGATTTATCTCATACATGCTGGTACATGCTGGGTAAGGAATGACAGTTAAGTCACTGATGTTAGAAGGGACTATCAGTAATTGTAATCCTTAACATTTGTTCAGTGCTTTACCATTGATAAGGTTCTTTCATGTCTATATCTTGTTTGAGCCTCACAGCAACCCTAGAGGCAGGTGTAACTCTCGCCGTTTTATGTCTGAGGCTTAAGGGGTGTAGTTACTTGCTCCTTGTCACACTGCTAAGTTGCAGAGAGCTAGGACCTCACCCCATTAGTGCTGACTCCAAGTCCAGTGTACTTTACATTGCATTATAACTGCCTAATACTAGTATTTACATAGAGATATTAATGAGAAAAGATCAAATCATTACCGAATCAAAAACATGTCCCCTGGTTGTCTGACATTGTTAAATGTTTCCTTTAAGAGATGAAACATCACTCCCCACTCTCTCTGCCCTATCACACACTTAAAAAAATTAATTCATGAACATTTTGATGAATGTAAATACCATTATCCATCTAAAATAATACAAACAATAGGAGATGCAGTGTCTGCCTTTTACTTTTGCTTGTAATTCTTAAATGCTAATAGCCTTTTATGACCTTGCTCAGAATCCATGATTCATCATGTCCACTGCAGACGGTGGACAACTTGCTGCTGGCCCCACCTCTGTGGTGGACTTTTGGAGTTTCAGATGAGGCCAACTTTATGTGACCTAGCCAGCCCTGAACCTTGAAGGATGACTGTAGCCTGTGGCTAAATAGCATTCCATGGCAGGATGTGGGCTCAGAGGCTTGACAAGTCAGGGACAAAATTGCCCAGTTTTTGTGGACACTTCCACACTTTGGTTTTCCATTTAACAAGTATGTTGTAAGCAATTGTGGCTCCTGCACTCAAAGAATTTAAAATTGTAAGGGGGGAACAGTTAACTAATAATGCAAGGCAGTATAATATTATAATATACAGTAGTTACTTAATCTCTTTGTGCCTCAGTTTCCACATCTGTAAAATGGGGTAACAGTACCTACCTCATAGGGTTGCTGTGATTAAATCAGACAATGATTATAACATAATTTTCACATAATTGACACACGTTAAGGCACTCAAAAAGAATATGCAAGGCTGTGTAGGACATGTCACATATGGGGTTGCATAAATTAGGAATGTTTTTCGATGCAAGTAATGAAAAAATCTAACAGGCTTAAACAAATGAAGGCCAATTTTTTCCCGTGTAAGCAGCACACAGGTAGGTGGTTCGTTCACCAGTTTAATGAAGCCAGGACTCTAGGTCCTGTGCTGGAACCCCGGCTTTTCCCTTGGCCTTTCTTTCATGGTTGCAAGTTGGCTGCTGTGATGCAGCTAACCCTACCAAAGAGAGGTTAGGAAAGTATTAGCTCTTCTAGCCTCAGTAGAGGAGGTAGAGAAGGGATAAAAAAAATAGATGTTGGATTAGCTACGGTAACATGAACAGAAAGAGAGAAAGATCAGAATGGGGATAGCTTCACAGATGACATGAATTTATGTTAGACCTTAAAGGGTGAATAAAATTTGGATGAAAAAATTAGTTATTTCTATTTCAGGTATTTGATAGGATCTTATCTCTCTGCTACTTCTACTCTGGATGTTTAGCAGCAGAAAGAGTGCTTGGGGTGATTCTTTGGGATTTTTGTGTTATTGGTCACCTCGTCTTCGAGCTGTTTCCAGAGGACAGGATGGGATGGATGACTTTCTTTGACCTTGTTCGCTATCACAAAGTGCGCATGGTTCCAAATCCCCTTTATGCTTGAGGTCTCCATAAGACTAGTATAACTGTCCTTGCTAGACTATTCTTTGATGAATTACGTTACCTCTCCTATATCTGTGAAGATGGCTTGGACAGAGAGTTGTGGCTGGGTGCGCACATGGCCATAAGGGTAAGTAATCTGTTCTGCCAGGTATGCCCAGGGAACCTCTTTAGTGATCTGCTGGATATTTGTTAAGTAAATGATAACGTAAAACAATACAAAATCTGCTGCATTTTGTGGAAGATCCAACAACTACTTTGTTTTTTAACTTTTTGCTTTAACCTGAAATCTCTTAAAAAAAAAAAAAAAGCATTGTGCTACATAGCCACTAAATTGAGGATTACTCTAATGGGAGAATTTAGCATATTACATTCAGAGATTCTCCAGAGATCCTTGTGGAGTGTGACAAGCAAAATAATATGAATTTTATTTTAAAATATTTTTACCTATTTAAAAACTATAATAAGAAACACTTGTACTCCAATATGTTATATGCCAAATTGTAGTACATGAGAGATTCCATCTTTAGCTAGTGTTTCTAGGTAAGTTTTTTTTATTCTCACAAACTTTTTTTAAAAACTGGAAATGAGGTTTCTCTTGCCATCTCTGTTTTATTATAGAACATTCTGAGATTGAAGTTGTTTAAAAATCTATTGAAATGTAAACTCAGTATGAGTGAATTGGCATTCTCTCAATACTATGCAACTGAAACAAAATCAGATGCTAAGGCTGACATAAAATGGCAATTGTTCTCTAAGCCTAATTTCAAGTTTACACTCCTTAAGCCAGTCTCATTGCTCTCTGTTTGACGTTATCAGTAATTATTATTAAACAGAAATTGTGAAATAAATGTATGCTTCTAAAATACCTTTTTATCGGTTTTCCATATTGAAGCTCCATGTAAGATTTTATTTAAAAAAAAAAAAAAGTCTTGCTAAAAAATTTAGAAAATGGAATTCAAGTTAAGCAAGTCTTTAACTAGAAACAACACTTCAATGCCTATTGCTCCCCTAAGGAAATAGCTGCCTGGGTTAGAATATTTGACAACTGTATTTGTCTCTGCAGAGTTCAGCACATCTTGGGGAATCTTATTATGCAGCTCATTTTGGGTATTCCCTTGGAAATGGTCCACAAAGGCCTCCGAGTGGGGCTGGTGTACCTGGCAGGAGTGATTGCAGGTTAGTGTTCCGAGGGCAACATGAAATCAACACCTCTGGACTCTTAGTAGGTAATAAAGCAAAGGTAATAAACATTGATAATGGGCTTCTTATTTAAGATGTATTGTACTTCTAATACGTGCTAGGAAATCTAATAAGCCTTGGAGATAAGTTAATTAGAGATATCAGAGAAAAGATAGGCATATAGAAATAACTCATTATGACTATCCTCAGGTAGCTATCTCACAGACAGGGTTTTGCACAATTGGAAAATGAGTAGTTTGATGCCTAGGTGCATATGTTGGGTAAAGGCCTAAAGTCAGATCATGAGGGCCCTTATGTGTCAGACTAATGATTTTGGAAAGTAACCTGATCAAATTTGCATTTAAGAAAAAGAAATTTAAGAGAATTTAGAGAATAGTTAAAGAGGCCCAAAGACTGAGTAGGGACTAGTAGCATATACCTGTGATCTTTAAAATTGGTTGAGCCTAAGATGATACATTACAGTATGGGCAGAAAATATCAGAATATTCATCTATTTATTTATTTATTTATTTGAAACATTTTTTAAAGTTAATTTATTTTGAGGCAATTATAGATGTACACTGCAGTTGTAAGAAGTAAATACCTAGAGGTACCATGTACCCTTTATCCAAACCCCACAATGGTAACAGCTTGCAAAATTATAGTACGGTACCACGACCAGGATATCCACATTGATACAGTCAAGACACAACACATTTCCAACACCACAAGCTATGCCCTCTTCCCTCCCACCCCCAAACCCTCCTTTACCCCGGGCAACCACTAATCTGGTCTCTATTTCTATAAGTTTCTCACTTCAAGAATGTTATATAAATGGAATAATACAGTATATAGCTCTTTGGGATTGGCTTTCTTCATTCTGTATAATTCTCTGGAGATTAATTATCTAGGTTGTTGCATGTATCAATACTTCATTTTTATTGCTGAGTAGTATTCCATGGTATGAATATACCACCATTTATTTAACCCTTTGCTCATTGGAGGATATCTGGGTTGTTTCCAGTTTTTGGCTATTGCAAATAAAGCTGCTGTAAACATTTGTGTACAGGTTTTTGTGAACATCGGTACAGAGTTTTGTGAACACGAGTTTTCATTTCTCTAACATAACTGTCCAAGAACACAGTTGCTGGGTTGCATGACAGTTGCATATTTAGTTTTATAAGAACCATCTAAAGTCTTTTCCAAAATGGCTGGTCCATTTTACATTCCTCCTACTATTGTATAAGTGATTCAGTTTTCCACATCTTTATCAGCATTTGGTGTTGCCACTGTTTTTCATTTTAGATTTGCTCATAAGTGGGAAATGATATCTTATCACGGTCTTAATTAGCATTTCTCTAATGGCTAGTGATGTTGAACATCTTTGCATGTGCTTATTTGCCATCTGTATCTCTTCTTCAGCGAAATGTCTGTTCATGTCTTTTGCCCATTTTCTAATTATTTTCTTTTACTGTTGAATTTTGAGAGTTCTTTATATATTTTAGATCCTAGTCCTTTACCAAATATGTAGTTTGCAGATATTTTCTCTCAATCTGTACTTTGTCTTATCATTAACAGGGTCTTTCACAGAGCAAAATTTTTTAATTTTGATGAAGTTTAATTATCAATTTTCCTTTTATAAATCATGCTTTTGGTGTCATTTTCTCCTCTGTTACCTTCTAAAAAAGTTTTATGTTTTACATTTAAATATGTGATCCATTTGAGTTGGTTAATTTTTATATAAGGTGTGAAGTTTAGATTGAAGTTCTTTATGTTTGTTTATTTGCCTACGGAAATCCAATTACTTCAGAACAATCTGTTGAAAAGACTATTCTTCCTACATTGAATTACTTTTGCACCTTTGTCAAAAATCAGTTGGCGGTAATTGTATGAGACTATTTCTGGATTCTCTTTTTTTGTTCCATTGATTGATATATCTATCTCTCCACTAATACCACATAGTCGATACCACTGCAGCTACATAATAAGTCTTGAAATCAGTTAGAGTAATTCCTCTCATTTTTCTGCTCATTTTGGAGATTAGTTTTTGCATTTTTCCCCCTTTTTTACAAAAAGATGGCTATCTGATTTACTGGCTTTTTTTCTGGGATGACAAAAGGGTTTCAGAAGTAAGCTATCTAACAGATGTTAAAAAACAAACACAAAATATGTCCTTTTGAGGACATAATGTTATTTTCTCTTAAAGAATAAGAATGCAACTGCTTTTCCAAAAATATTTATGCTATGAAAAGGACATTTTGAAAACTGGTCTTTGGAAATCATTCCATTTTTATGTGATTTTGCTTCTGAAAATGATGCAATAACTCTTACAAGTTCTCACTTTAAGAGCTGGGAAACAATTTCCTAATCTGTTTTAAAATTTCTCAGTGAAGAGTTTTAAATTTATGTATTGCAACTCTTTCTGATTAGTTTGCAAGAATCAATGACTGACATAAGGAAAGGTGGGAATTAATAGCCAAATTACAGCAAAATTTTTGCATAATTGGAGTAAGCACAGCCAACGATGTAGTTCTTCCATTTTAAATTATACATCATTTAAAAAGTTTTATATTTTGGCTATGACAGTGATTCAGAAAAAATTTCTATAGGAAAGTAACTGAATTTAGAAGTATAAAGTAGTCCCCCCTATCTGCTAAGGGTAGCTTCCAAGGCCCCCAGTGCATGCCAGAAACCACAGATAGTACCAAACTCTCTACATACTGTTTTTCCCTATACATACATATCTATGATAAAGTTTAATTTATAAATTAGGCACAGTAAAAGATTAATAACAATAACTAATAATGTAACGGAACAATTATAACAATGCACTGTAATAAAAGTTATGTAAATGTGGTCTCTCAAAATATCTTATTGTATTATATGTACAGTGTGGATATGCTGGACAAAGGGATGATTCACATCCTGGGCTGGATGGAGCAGGATGATGTGAGATTTTATCATTATACAATGGCACTCAATTTAAAACTTATGGATTGTTTATTTCTGGAATTTCGAATGAATATTTTTGGACTGCGGCTCACTAAGGGTAACTGAAACGGGAAAGTGAAACCACAGATAAGGGGGGACTATTGTATCTGTATTTCTGTGTCATGATATTTAACCAGGATTTAAAAAAAAATAGGATGCTTATTTAATAACACTGCTCATTGAAAGATTTTTTTAAAATTAAAGATTATTTTTTAGAGCAGTTTTAGGTTCACAGCAAAACTGGGAGGAAGATACAGAGATTTTCTAAACACCTCTATCCCTACACATGCACAGCTTCCTCCATTATCAACAGCCCCCAACAGAGTGGTACATTTCTTACAACTGATAAACCTACATTGACACATCATAATCACTCAAGTCCATAAAACATAGGGTTCACTCTTGGTCGTGTATATTCTATGGTTTTGGGCAAATGTGTAATGATATGTATCATCATGGTATCATAGAGTATTTTCACTACTCTTAAAATCCTCTGTGCTCCACCTATTTATTCTTCCCCCAACCCCTAAGTCCTGGCAACCATTGATTTGTTTACTGTCACCATAGTTTTGCCTTTTCCAGCATGTCATGTAGTTGGAATCATAGAGCAGGTAGCCCTTTCATATTGGCTTCCCTCACCTAGTAATATGTTTTAGTTTCCCCATGTCTTTTCATGGCTTTAAGGCTTTTTTTTTTTTGTTTAATTAAAAAACTTTAAAAAAATAGTTTTTTACTTCATTAATTATGCAATACAAAATATTGTGTAATTTATATGTCCCATCCTTTAAAATTTGATTTTTGTGTTTTCAAAAAACAAATTAGTGCAGTAGCACACATACGTGTAATTTATAAGTCAGTAAACATACCTATATTGTTGTGGATGGTTATACTAGTTTCCTACGGCTGCCATCACAAAGCACCACAAACTGGATGGCTTAAAACGACAGAACTACATTGTCTTACAGCTCTAGAAGCCAAAAGTCTGAAATCAAGGTGTCAGCAGAATCATGCTCTTTCCTCTGATCCTTGCCTCTCTCTCCCTAGCTTCCGGCAATGGCCATCTGTCCTTGATATTCCTTGGCCTGCAGACATAGCACTTCAATATCTGCCTCCAATGTCACATGGTGTTCTCTCTTTGTGTGTCCCTCTCTCCTATTCTTATAAGGACATAGTCATATTGGTTTAGGGGCCCACTATACGCCAGTATGAGTTTATTGTAACTAATCTCATCTGTAAGAGTTCTATTTCTAAATAAGGTCACATTCTGAGGTGCTACAGGGAGTTAGGACTTCAACACGTCTTTTGGGGGTTGGGGCACAGTCCACCCATAGAGGTGCTTAAAGTTTTTTTACCAATCAAAACTTTGTCAGCCTCCTAGAGCAGTGGGGATGGAGAGTGGGAAGCAGCTATGAGACAGAACTGGCAAGACTTAGCGACAGACAGCTCCCCATCCTACTCTCCTCCTACTTTTGTGGGTCCTGTTTATTCACCTTCTAGTTCTGTTCCTGCATACACCTTTTTTCCTGACCTTGAAAGCCTTTTGTGTTTCCTCCACAGCATGATTTCAACCTGTGGAATCAGCTCTGCCCCAGTTTCAGAGAAGGGAGAACATGAATAACCTGTTCAGATCCTTGCCTATTTTTGCAATAGCTTCTTGGCGGGTATCTCTTTGATATTATGGTATATACTTTACACTGCTGCCTGGGTCACCTTCCTCAAACACAGATTAGATCATATTATACCCTTCCCAGAACATTTACAGAGGCCAAAAGAAAATCAAAACGTCCAAGATTGCTCTTTATTACCTTTCACTGCCTGGTTCCATTGCCTTACTCCTCTCTCTCTTTTTTTCTCTCTCTCTCTTTCTCTCTTTATGGAAGAATGAAGTTCTTTACTAATGTCTGAAAAAGAAATTATACATGAAGAGGTTAGGGGAAGATTTGATGTAAAATGTCCTTTTTTAAAAATCTTTTTTTTTGAGGTATGATTGACATACAAAAATCTGTACATATTTAATGTGTACAACTACATGAGTTTGGAGGTAAGTATACACCCATGAAATCATCACCACAATCTCCGCCGTAAATAAATCCATCTCCTCAAAAAGTTTCCTCTTGCCCATCGTCTTTCTTGGTTTGCTTTTTTTCTAGATTCCTTCATAGGTAACATAATTCTAGTTTCCCTACTCTTGCTCCTGGCAAAGTGTGGTCCATGGATCAGCAGCATTCACATCACCTGGGAGCTTGTTAAAATGCAGAATGTCGGACCCCAAACCAGACCTATTAATGAGAATCTGCAGTTAAACAAACGTATAGGTGCTTGAGAAGCAATTCGGCCCAGGGACCCCAATCTGACTGATCATCAGAATCAACTGGAGAGCTTGTTACAGCTGATGCTATCCAGATCCCACCCAGATCTACTGAATCAGAATCTCTGGTGATATGGCCTTGGAATCTGAGTTTTTTGTTTTTCTGTTTAGTGAGGTGTAATTGACAAATAATAAACTGTACACATTTAAAGTGTACAATTTGATGTTTTGATATGTGTATATAAAAACTATCATCACAATCAAGACAATAAGTGTATCAGTGCTCCCCCCATCCTGCCCACTTTTGCTTGGTAACCACTGATCATTATAAATTAATTTGCATTTTCTATAATTTTATATAAATGGAAGCATAAAGTATTTATTTTCGTCTGGCTTCTGCCACTCAGCATAATAATTTTGAGATTTATTCATGTTGTGTATATCAATAGTTGATTCCTTTTTATTGCTAAGTAGCATTTCATTGTATGGATGTACCACAATTTGCTTACCCAATCTTCTGATGACGGACATTTGGATTGTTTCCAGTTTGGGGCTAATGCAAATGAAGCTACTATGAACATGTGTGTATAAGACTTTGTGTGGATAAATACATTAATTTCTCTTGGGTAAATACTTAGAAATGGAATGGCTAGATCCTGTCATAGGGTGCGCTTAATTTTTAAGAAACTTGCAAACTTTTTAAATAGCTTTACTGAGATATAATTCATTATACAATTCACTCATTTAAAGTGTATAATTAAAAGATAAAGCGTATAATTAAATGTGTTAGTTTTTTTTGGGTTAATTCACAGGGCTATGCACCCATCATTATAACCTAATTTTAGAACAATTTTGTCCTTCAAAGAAACCCTATACCCATTAGAGTCACTTCCGACTGCTCCCCCTACAACCCTTCTCTGGCCTTAGACAACCACTAATCTACTTTCTGATCTTTTAGATTTGCCCATTCTGGACATTTCACACAAATGGAATCAGATAATATGTGGTCTTTTTCACTTAGCATAATGTTATCATTTATCCATGTTGTTGCACATATCAGTGCTTCATTCCTTTTTATTACTGGACAATATTCCATTGTATGAATATACCACATTTTCTTTATCCATTCATCAACTGATGGAAATTTGGTTGTTTTCACTTTTTGGCTATTATAAATAATACTAATACGAACATTTGTATACAAATTTTTGGGTGGATCTTTTGGGTATATAACTACGAGTGGAATTGTTAGTTCATATGGTACAAAGTGCTACCATTTTACATCACCAAAAGTTGTAGTTCCTTCACATCCTTAACAACACTTGGTATCATCAATCTTTTGAATTTTAGCCAATCTATTGGGTGTATAATGATATCTCATTGAGTTTTAATTTGCATTTCCTAATAATTAATGATAGTGAATATCTTTTTATGTGCTCATTTGCTATCCGTATATCTTCTTTGTTAAAGTATATTTAAATCTTTTGCCCATTTAAAATTGGATTATATTCCTTATTATATATATTATATATTCTGATTACAAGTCTGTTATCAGATATATGACTTGCAAATATTTTCTCCTAATCTATTATCTTTTCACTCTCTTAATAGTATCTTTGGAAGACTAGAAGTTTTAAATTTTGATTAATTTATCAGTTTTTAAATTTTAGAAATTGTGCTTTTAGTGTCATAGCTAGGAAATTTTGCCTAGCTCAAGGTCGCAGAGATTCTCCTGTTTTGTTCTAGAAGTTTTATAATTTTAGGCTTTACATATAGGTCTGTGATCCCTTTTTATACACAGTATGAGATATATTGAAGGGTTGCTTTTTTGCATGTGGATATCTAATTGTTCCAGCATCGTTTGTTGAGAAGATTTTGCTCTATTGTTTTCTCATTTGCATCGTTTTCAGTGAGAAATCATTTAGCATCTTTGTCTTTTTACTATGGCTATTTTTTAAAGATTTGCCCTGTTTTCAGCTGTGTGATTTTGTTGTGCCTTGATGTGGTTTTCTTCATGTGTCTTGTGCTTGGGGTTGGTTGAGCTGCTTGGATCTGTGGGTTTATAATTTTCATAAAACTGTGGAAAATTTGGCCATAATTTCTTCAAACCTTTTTTCTGTACTTGCCGCCTTCTTTTTTGGGGAATCCAATTATGTATTTTTTAGGCTGCTTGAAATTGACCCACAACTCAATGATACTATATGTATTTTAAAAAATATTCTTTGTGTGTTTCATTTTGGATAGTTTGCCATGTCTTCATGTTCACTTATCTTTTCTTCTGCAATGTCCAATCTGCCAAAATCCCAACAAGTTTATTTTTTATCTTAGACATTGTCGTTTTCATCTTTAGAAGTTTGATTTGAGTCTGTTTTATATCTTATATGTCTCTACTTAACGTTTGAACATATAGAATATAGTTGTAATAATTATTTATTGCCCTAATCTGCTAAATCTAACAGCTGTGTCAGTTTTGGTAGGTTTTAATTGATTTTTTTCTCTTCACTATGGGTCATATTTTCCTGCTTCTCTGAATATCTACCAATTTTTGTTTGGATGTTAGACATTTTAACTTTGGATGGTGAATATTACTGTATTCCTATAAATATTTCTTAGATTTGTTCTGTAACTCAGTTACTTGGAAGCCAGTTTGACCCTTTCTGGTAAGATTTGCTAGTTGAAACTATGTTTTGAGTCATGTTTAGTGCTAAGTATTCCCCACTGCTGGTGTAGGACCCTCCTGCATACTTTACTCAATGCCCCATAAATTATGATGTTTCTAGTTTGGAAAGTTGCTTAGCCCCTCTGGTGTAGTGTGAGCAGGAGGTACTTTTCTCTCAACTCCTTTCTGGTGGTTCCTTTCTTGGCTCAGATAATTTCCTCACATGATCTTCTCTAGAGTTCTCTATGCAGCTCTGTCCTCTCTGGTGCTGTCTTTCAAACTCTAGCTGTCTAGATCTTTCTGGACTCTAAACTCTATTTCATCAACTTACTGAGATCTATCCAGGTTCTCCCTTCATGCACTGCAGCCCTGTAACCTCTTTCAAGGCAGGAAACTGGGAAATCAGATAACTCATCTCATTTATTTTTGTCTCTTAGGGTTCATTGTCTTTTGTTATCTGATGTCCAGTATCTTGGACTATTGTTTTATATATTTTGTCCTGTGCTTTTAGCTATTCCAGGTGAGAGGGTAAATCTAATCCTTGGAACTCCATCATGGTCAGAGTGGACATTTGTATTTGTAGTCTAAAAATAAATTTCTCATTTGATTAAGATGCAACCACCTCAACCCTAGTCTGTAGTTTAACATTTGAGAACCACTGCTCTAACCCTGTTGAACTACTACTCACTGATCTTCAGTCATCCATATACCTTCATTTCTATGTCTTTGCTATTCCAGATCCCTAAGTCCTAAATATCTTCTTTCTCTTTGTTTTCAATGTCTAAATGTTAAAGATTCTTCAGTCTAATCAAAAAGATATTTCCTTCTTCTGAGTATCAGGGCCTCCACCCTCTCTGCTGTGAAAGTCATTCCTTCCTAGGTGCTTCCACGGCAAATTTGTTACTTTTTAAAAATTAGAATTGTTATATTCTGCATTTTAAAATTGTTTGCTCATCCATTTGTAAGATTCCTAAGGTCAGACACTTTGTCTTTCCTGCACAAAGTAGGTATTATACCATTCCTATGGAATGAAGGAGGGCCTTGAAAGCAAGAGACTAAGTAATAGAGCTAAGCAGTATAGAGAGAACATCTCAGAGTTTGCACAAGGTGGTTTTAAAGCCTTGTTTTGGTTCAGGCAATCTAAGATTGAGTTACCAAATAGGTTTCATCTTGCTTGGTGAATCTGATTGAATGGTATGTTGAGAAAGATTCTGAGGCCACGTCTAGACTTTATGAGAAAGTTAGCCATTAGATAATAAAATGGTGGCATGTCTATGATATTTCAATAGTTTTGGCTAAACAATGGGCTACTCTGAAACAATAGCTAACAAGTATATAAAACCTGTCAGGCAGTGTTCTAAACATCATGCACACATCAGCTTCCCCTGATAACTTACTGAGGTAAATTCTATTAAATCAATATTTTGACGGTAGAGAAACTCAAGCACAGAGCAGTTAAGACTTGCTCAAATCACACAGCTGGTAATTCTGGTAATTCTGGCTCCAGAGTCTGTGGTTTTATCACTATTATACTGTCTTCATATTGAACATTTAGTGTTTTGGAAAAATTAAGGTAATTAGCCCACATAGCTATATGTTTATAGTATGGAAGGGACAAAGTGAATATGTTGCTTGTTACCCAAACTTTTACCTTAGATTAAAAAGATTTATCTCTCATGATTCTTATAGTCATATTTGATCCTTTTTGTTTTATTTCTTTAGGATCCCTTGCCAGCTCCATCTTTGACCCACTCAAATATCTTGTGGGTGCTTCAGGAGGAGTCTATGCTCTGATGGGAGGCTATTTTATGAATGTCCTAGTGGTAAGAACTTTGGGAATGAAATCTATAGATCTTTTTTATAAAACAAACAAACAAACAAACAAAACAGTAACTGGTATTTGGTTTAGGGAATCTTCATTTATCAATATTTACTGAGAATTCATCTTCCTCTTGACCACCAGAGTTTTTCTTTTGTATTTTATCTTTTTTCCCCTGATCTCAAAAGTAATGAATACTAAATAAAATTTTAAATTGAAAAATAGAAAGTCAAAATCCCCAATACAATATTTGTTAAGTTTGATATATATACTTTCAGACCTTTTTAAAAAAATATGTATTCAAATCTTATCAATACTGCAAAAATGGAACCACACTTACATTGTTCTGTATCTTAACACTGAATAATATTCTAACCACTTACCCACATCAGTACACAGAAATCCACCTCAATCTTTTCAAGTGTTTCATAGCATCCTCTATCAAGCTGTATCTTGACTTAATCTTTCATTGTAAAACAATGTGAGGTGATTCTAGCTTTTCACATTTACAAATAATGATGTAAAGAATGTTCTTTTACATTTACCTTTTCGCATTTGTGTAATTTTTTTTGTAGGATAAACTCCTAGAAGTGGATTTTAAAGCCAAATCACCCTCCAAAGTTTACATACTATTTTACACTCCCATGATATAGTATGCGAGAATGCCAACTACTTTTTAAAACAGGCTAAAATCCTGGATAGTTAACTCTTTAACCATGCAGGTATACTTTAAAATAAAGAGTATTTATATTTTATTTATATTTATACTTTAAAAATACTGTAGGAGGAAAAATATGAGGCAATTATAACTGTTTCAAAAATAGAAGTCATTTAGAAAAATGTTTTTCAAACTTTGGATTAAAATCCATTAGTTGTTTGAACTCAATTTAACTGTTGTGAAAAATTAAACAAAAAGAAAAATATGAAAAATATTTCCGTATGCACCATGTGTAATAAAAGTACTATTTGATTTATGTGTGTACTGGATTATGTAAATTATTTCTTACTGTAGGTCATGGTCACAACAGTTTGAAAATAATTGATTTAGAATAAACAGCTATCCTTGCATCTTTACTACTTGGAAAGAGAGTTAATAACTTGAAAGGGAAGAGAGAAGTAACTCAGTAAATGGAAGGGAAATGTCTTTCTGATCAGTTCTCTTGTAGCACTGCAAGCTGGGCTGAGATTTTTCAAACCTAAAATCAAACCGTGTTTTTTTTTGACCAATGTTTACAAGTTTTTTTCAAATTATCTCAAAAATTAAGGTAATACTCAAATTTTAGTTAAGTCTTTCTTAACTCCTGCCTGGAAAGAGGAAAAAGAAGTATCAAATGAATTTCAACCAAAAAAACTTGGAAATAGTTCATCAGACTTGTTTGACAGCATCTATCTGCCTGCCTGCCTATCTATCTATCTATCTATCTATCTATCTATCTATCTATCATCTATCACATATTAAGTGTTGATTTTATATTACTTATATTTAGATTATTTCCTGATACTAAAATTATGCCTAGTTTGTATCATAGAATTAAATACCATGTTTCATTTTGTTCTCCAAAGTGCACCAGTGTTGTACTTCCCAAATACTTTTGAAAACTGGGCTGTTTCACCAATGCTTTGTTTTTTGCAAATATTTGACACTCAAACTTTATTTTAAATGAAAAAGCAGTTGAAGAGGTTTCATTTGCCAATAGTTTGTCTTATTATTATTTATATCTTTGCAAGAATTTTCGAGAAATGATTCCTGCCTTTGGAATTGTCAGACTACTGATCATCATCCTTATAAGTAAGTTTGTTTCTTGAATACTTCACACCTTCAATTTTACTGCTTCAATCTTCAGAGGTCTTCTCACATTTCCTAAACACTAACCTGTAAGTTGATTGCTAGCCTAGAGTTAGAAAATTGTTGGCTCCATAGGTCAAAGCAGAAAGGTGTAAAAGGAGGGGTTCTCACAGGTGATTCTTAGACATGCCTCAGCTGTGTTTTTGCTTTCAGTTTCTTTCTGAAGTTGGGGAAGTCAAAAAAGCAAAGCTCTGTCTACTTAAAACACAAGAACTTCAAATTTATTTTTTATATACTGAATTTTTCTTGTTCACATACTGGATTCTGTATATAATTTTTTTCTGAAAAAGGAAAGCTTGAAAGCTACTGATATAGTCTATTTTGAAAGCCACCGATATAATTTATTTTCTTCCACAATTTCTAAATTTCCAGGTTGAAAAAAAAATGATCTAAAATATAAGAATGGAGCGGTGGCTGAGGATTGGAGATGAGAGCAGAGGGGAAGGAACTGAGAGGTCAGGGAACTATGAGGATGACTAAGATGGCTCTTGACAGCTCCAATAAATTTACAGTAGAGAATTACCTGCTAAAGGAGTTTAGAGTGTTCAATCTAAAGGGGAGGTAGAATTTTAGCTGAGTCTGAAAGTTAGGGTGGATTTTGGATGGTGGCAGGGCAGACAAAAACAAGAGCGAGAATCCAAGAAGTGAGAGGAAGTTGTAGGCACAGACAGGAGGGAAAGCGTCTGGGAGTTACTTAGGAGAGTTCCTGTGGGAGCAGAACTGCCACCGGAGTTAAGAGTCACAACTAGAACTAAGGGACAAGCCCTTTGATCAAAATATGTTGTTATACAAATTACCTGGGTCTTCAATCGGCTTCTTTTGAGTAATTATGAATAACTTTTAAAAAATAAGCCTCAAACTCCCGATGGGGAAATCATTTTTATACTCTTCTTTAATACTAGTCAATGTTGGAGTAAAAAAGCCTTTCCTCATGCACAGGGTTTCTCCAGAGGTAGTTTATATATGTTATGTCATTCTTGAGGTAAGTAATAAAGTCACTGAATGATGGACTTTTATGGTATCCTACAAACAGAGGTAGGACACATTAATTTTCCCCACTTTCTGGCACACATCATTTCTAAAAGTTCTGTGGCCTGGTTTACTTACTGTTGAAGATAAGTTACGACACATGCCAGGTTAATACAAGTACATTTTCATTTTAAACATGTTTCCTTGAAACATGTATACATATATTTAATGGTAAAAATTATTCTTAATTGTGAAGGACAACTGGTCTCAAGGACCTTCTTTCATTAAGCATTATTTGTTGGAAGTGTTTTCTAATGAAGCAACTGAGCTTCCCTTAGGAAAACGTTAAGGAAATCTCACATTTTCATCCTTCAAAAAAAAAAAAAAAAAATCCATATAAAGGCAACTCTCTTAAAATGAGTGTCAAGTCTGTAGTGAGGATAATGACTTGGTTTATTAGAATAAAGGCTTCTTTTCAGGTGGGAAGATGTCTCAGTGTAGAGACTGCAGCAACTTAGAAGCAAACTCCTAGGAAGCAGAAAGAGCCAGGCAGAGATGTGTTGGAAGAGGGCAAGATAAGGAAGAAATGGAGAAATTGACATGACAGTCTTTTTGAGAGGAGGCCTCCTACCCCAGAAGACTAGATCAGAGTAACTGTTTCCAGTAAGTCAGCCCTGTTCTCTGGCAGTAGTTTTCTTATACTTTCCTGGTCCCATATCTCTGTTATTTACACTGGACTAGGAAATGCAAATGATTGGAAATACCATATAGCCACATTTATCCAGAACTTTGTGTAACAGTCATTTCACAATTAAATTAATATTGAATATTTCCATAACCTCAATTCCTGCCCAGTGACTTTAACCTCAATACAGTATTGAAAAGGAAACTAGCCAGAACACATGGTCTGATGCTATTTTCCCAAAGGCAAGGACAGGGTTTCTCCATCTCCTAGGACACAGTGGCTCAGTAAGTAGAGCACAGGGAATTGGGGATGGGTGTGGAATGTGACAGCTGCATGAGATGTTTCCAAGTGCTGCACATATACACCGGAGTTCTAGGCCAAGAAACCCCACAGGCTCCTTTTGCAGCACAGATCAGACTTATTTGAAGAATGTCTAGGTTCTGGTTCTCTGTTCCATTGGAGAATGTGGACTCATTCCCTTTCTTGGCCCATCTTCAGTACTCCTAATGGTAATTAGAGGCAATTAGTGTAGTGGATGAGAGTGGAGCCAGATTGCTTAAGGTTCAAATCCTGCCCTTGCCTCTGAGCTGTGTGGCCTTTGGCAAGTAATTAACCTCTGTGTCCTGGTTTCTTCATGTATAAGACACTACCATCATTCTTCACTTGGATTGCCGTAGTAGTAATCTAGTTTGTCTTCCTGCACCTGTCCTTGCTCCCATATAGTCTATTACCTTCTATAGCAGTCAGAATGATGATTTAAAAATATGTTAGATCATGTTACTCCTGTGCTCAAAAATTTTCACTCAGAATAAAAGTCAAAGTCTTTACAGTAACCCATAAAGCCCCTGCGTGGTCTGTCCCTTGCTCATCACCTATCATTTTATCCCTAACTGTAGTCCAGAATCATCTGGAAGTCTTGTTAAAACACAGCCTGTGAGCCTTACCTTCACAGTTTCTGATTCAATAAGTCTGGGGTGGGCCTAGACTTAATTTCTAATAAGTTCCCAGGTGATGCTACTACTGCTGCTCTAGGGGAGGAACTACATTTTGAAAATCACCTACAGGGCCAGGTCAACTGCTTTGGTATTCCTCAAGCACACCAGGCACATTCTTGCCTTAGGGACTTTGTACTTGCTCTCCTCTCTTCCTGGAAGGCTCTTTCTTCAACATGGCTTGTTCCCTTGTCTCTGTCATATTCTCAGTGAGATCCTCCCTGACTCTGCTATTAAAAATCACACTCTACTCCCAGCATTCCCAATTCTCCTTTTATTATTATTATTATTTTTTTTACTTATTTGCTTGCCTCCCCCAACTAGACAGCTCTATGAGACAGGGCTGTCTGATCTGTTTACTGCAGCATATATACTACCTAGAATAGTACCTAGCACATGGAAAATAATCAATAAATACTTGTTGGGTGAATAAACCTGCAAAATGGGATAATGAAAATACTGACTTCATAAGGTCACAGTGAGGATTCATGATGCGAAATTAATACATGTAAAGCTCTTAGCACAGCATCTGGCACAGAGTGACGTCTCAATACATGTCAGCTGCTACCATTATTAGTGGGAAACCAAAAACATTTGGTGCTCTGTTGTGGTCTTGGGGCTTCATCGGGTTGTTTTTCCATTTAGTTGTGTCGGACGTGGGATTTGCTCTCTACAGAAGGTTCTTTGTCCCTGCAAACGGGTCACCGGTGAGTTTGGCTTACTTTTTTTAAATAAAAATCTGTTTATCTATCATATAAATAGCTAAAAAGCGTCATCAAATGGAGCAACAATTTCGTGATTTCAGGCAGTCAAACTTCCATTTGAAAGAAAATTCCTGAGGAAATCAGAATTTTGTGTTGTCCTTTTTACTCAATTTTCTCATGGCCCTGACCACTGGCTCTACTTCTCTGCACCTGCCACGTTGGTAGCTATTCTAGAACAGGAAAAAAGGGATTTCATGGTCCACAGAGAATGAAAAGCAGATTGGAAAACAGCAATGACAATTGGGGTCCAGGTGAATTTACAATATAAAGAAAACTGACAAAGATTTTACTTTATTTGAATTAGTCTTTGAATTTGGTAGTTTGTGTTTGAGTATTTGTATTGTATCTTACCTGTGTTTTCATTCTGACATTTTATGTGAGATCAGATTATGCTCTATAGAAATTCCTTGTGTAACTGAATTCTGTTCTCTTGGTTGGCACTATATAGAACCATCCAAAATTTGATGATCAAGAAGAATGAGAAACAATGGCTCTGTCTCATGTACTCAGAGTTAGTGAAATGACATTTCTTAGCTTTATATGTTTTAGAACATCTCCTTTCTGTGCACATGGAGTTTTTTGTCTTTTGCCCAACGTTGTTCTTCAGACTTTTAAGACTGTGATTGTGATGGTAATCACTGTTTAGTAAGAGAGTTGCTACTGAAATAATTAGCATTTTTTTCTCTTGTTTCCATTTTTCCCCTTTTCTCCAAAGGTGTCTTTTGCAGCTCACATTGCAGGTGGATTTGCTGGAATGTCCATAGGTTACACTGTGTTTAGCTGCTTCGATAAAGCACTGCTGAGAGATCCACGGTTTTGGGCAGCAATTGCAGCTTATTTAGCTTGTGTCTTATTTGCCGTGCTTTTCAACATTTTCCTATCCCCAGCAAACTGACCTGCCCCTAATAGAAACCAATGAATAAAAAGAGCCATCTGGGGAAAAAACTGGAGAACTCTACGAAGAAACAGAGCTGTCCCAGCAAATGCTATAAAGAGGGCAAAACACCACTGAAGTCATCAGTTGCAAAAGTTGCTAACAAAAGGACTTAGTGTTTAAGGAAGCCGCTTCCAAAAGAAAGGGGAGGGAAGAGAGAAAAGGGAACAACAATAAAAAACAGAGTGGGTCTTTCCCAGGCATATGGTGTGCATACATGTATACTCTAAAAGAGACTAGCTCTCCTTGGATAATATATTGTAGAAATTGCTTGATAGAATCTATGAATACTGTACTATGCTGACAATAAAAACATTTCATACCTGTGTTAGACTATCAATAATCACTTTAGATCACTGTTTGAGTTGATAGATCACTGAGGTGCTTTATATACATCATTGCTAATCTTTTTAGCAACTCAGAAAGCTGGCTATTACTCTGTTACCTTAGGAAGATATGGAAATTCTTTTAAAAATTCAGGGAGTTCCAGTCAAGATGGCTGGCTAGGTAAAAGTGGGTGTGCCTTCTTCCATGACTGCATTAAAATTACAACCAAATTATAAAACAAATAACTTTGAGACCCACCTGAAGTCTAGCTAATCATAACACATACATCTGAGGATATAAAGAGTGAGCCACTTTGAGGCTGGTAGGAGGGGCAGAGACATGAAGTGGGCTGTTCCCACACCCATGTGTGGCAGTTGAACACTGGGAGGGAGAGTGTGGCTGTAGAGACCCCCCTGAAGGAACGAGGGGCCTTAGCCCCACACAGGGGTTCCCCAGCCCAGGGTTCCAATCCTGGGCAGAGGAGGAGTTCCCACAAAATCTGACTGTATAATTTAGTGGGGATTCTGGCTGTCCAGGTGAGATGGAAAGAACCTGAAAACCCAGACATCTGCCTTAAAGGGCCCGCTCAAACTCACTCACTCACAGACACTCATCTTGGGCTGTGGCGGAGGGTCAGCAGCTCAGGAGCTGTAAGAGATATATAAGGAGGGACTGAGTTGTGTGGCACCAGAGTGAGGGCTGGAGGGACAGCCACCATTGCTCCTTTGTCGGCCCCCCTCCTGGGCAGTCTATGGATGGGTGCCATCTTGCCTATGTTGAACCCTCCCTTTTCACGGCCAATTCTGAAACTGCACTGGCCTGGTGAGACCAGCCGGCTCCACCCCCTTGTCTCCCTGGGACCTAGCCCCACCCAACACACAAATTGTCCCCAGCAGGCTGTTGCCAGGCAGCCAGCCCCACCCTGCACCTTTCCTGGGCTGCGCATAGATGGGCAGGGCAGCCCTCAGCTTGCATCACCCATGTGTGGCCCGTTCAGTAAGGGGGAGACTTTTGGTGGTGAGCCATTGGTGCTGGCCCAAACTGCAGTGTCTCTTGAGCAGATTGCTGGGGTCTGCAGGCCCGAAGTGGGCTGTGGCTGGCCTTGCTGTGATCTATGACTTTTGTGGGAGCCCACAGGCTCAATACTGGCGGCAATATGCATCGGCCTGATAGATTCAGCTCGCTCCACCCTCTGTCTCCCAGAGACCCTACACCACCCAACCCACAAATTGCCTGCGGCAGGCCCATTGCCCAGCAGCCAGCCCTACCCTGTGTTTTCTCTGGGCCATGGTTTTGACAGCAAACAACAGTCCTTAGCTTGTGAGGCCTGCATGCAGACTGTGCATCCCTGGAAAGACTTTTAGTGGCGGGCCACAAGGCATGCCCCGCGCTACACTATTTTATGAACAGATCCCAGGTGTCTGTGGGCCTGAGGTAGGCAGCGGCTGGCCTTGTTGTGACCTGAGACTTTCGTAGGAAGCCACAGGTTCAGCATAAGAACAAAACCTGATTCTGCATTGGCTGGGTGAAATCTGCATGCTTTACCTAGGTGATTCCCTGGGTCTCTGCCCCACCTAACTCCTTACAGCTGTGGAGACTTATGGGCAACTGGCAGACAGCCTCAGGCCTTGAGGTGCACTGGTCCTTTTGCTGAGCCACCCCAGGGCCAGTACTGGGGGTAACCAACCTCATCTCACAGTGTTGTCTCTCCAGATCCAGTACAAGCAGCAACCATTTGTAAAATACTTGTGGCTCCTACCAGGCAGCCCTGAACAATCAAAGGCAGTGGCTGACCTTGATTTACATGGGGCCCTAGAACTAACATACCCGGAGGCATAGCATCAGATAACAACAGAGCACCACCTGACTAGCCCCATAAGTGGCACACCAAAAAGGTGGTCTCAAGAGGTACAGGAGCCTGCTAGAGCAAATCTCACTCCGTGGGGTCAGCACCACACAGCAGCTCATACCCTGTGGGAGTGGCCAATCCCCACAGCCAGTCAGCCCAAGAGTCAATCCCATCCACTGACTGGCTAACAGCAAACAAGGATAAGCTACAACAAAAGAACACACAACCCACACCCAGAGCTCCCTGTGCAGATGATCAGGGAGACTGTGCCACTGGGCCACACAGGACACCTACTGCATAAGGCCACTTGGCCAAGGGTGGAAAACATAACACATATTTCTAATACATAGAAATGAACACAGAGAGACAGTTAAAATGAGAAAACAAAGAAACATGCCACAAATGAAACAAAAGAAGAAACCTCCAGAAAATAAAAAAGAAAAACTAAGTGAAATGGAAGCAAGCAACCTACCAGAGACAGACAGTTTAAAACACTGGTTATAAGAATGTTCAATGAACTTAGGGGGAGAACAGATGATCTCAGTGAGGACTTTAACAGAGAGATAGTAAGCATAAAAAAGAATATAGAACCATAAAAAAGAACCAGTCAGAAATAAAGATTACAATAACTGAAAGGAAGAATACACTAGAAGAAATCAACAGTAGATTAGATGAAGCAGAGGATCGAATCAGCAAATTGGAAGACAAGGTAGAAGAAAACACTCAATCAGGACAACAACATGAAAAGAAGAATTAAAAAAAAAATGAGGAAAGTTAAGAGATCTCTGGGACATCAAATGTACTAACATCTGCATTATTGAGGTACCAGAAAGAGAAGAGAGAGCAAGAAATTGAGAACCTATTTGAAGAAATAATGACAGAAAACTTCCCTCACTTGGAAAAGGAAATAGACATACAAGTCCAGGAAGTGCACAGTCCCAAACAAGAGGAACCCAAACAGACCCACACCAAGACACATCATCATTAAAATGCCTAAGATTTTATTTTTAAAGGGAAGCAACCCTTGGTTGACCTCACAGATTGCAAGGAACTTGTCAGCTTATAATCCCTTATTTTTTTATTTTTTACGCCTACAGCACCTGGTCTTCCTAGGTGATCTCCCATCCAAGTACTAACCAGGCCCGACCCTGCTTAGTTTCCAAGATCAGATGGTATCGGGCTTGTTCAGGGTAGCATGGCCATAGATAAAGAGAGAAGCTTAAAAGGAGCAAGAGAAAGGCAGTTAGTTATTTACAAGGGTACTCCATAAAAATGTCAGCTGATTTTTCAACAGAAACTTTGCGGGCCAGAAGGAATTGACATGAAATATTCAAAGTGATGAAATACAAGAACCTATAGACTACTCTACCCAGCAAGGCTATCACTTAAAGTTGAAGGTGACATAAAGAGCTTCCCAGATAGGAAAAAGCTAAAGGAATTCATCACCATGAAGCCAGAATTACAAGAAATGTTGAAGACTTTGTAAAAAGAAACAGGGGGAAAAACTCATAAATACGAATAACAAAATGACAATAACTATGTACCTATGTCAAGATGTAAATGGATTAAATTCTCCAAAAGACATAGGATAACTAAATGGATAAGAAAACAAAACTCATACATACATATACTGTCTACAAGAGACCCACTTAAGGTCAAATGACACACACAGACTGAAAGAAAAGGGATGGAAAAAGATATTTCATGTCTACGGCCATGCCACCCTGAACATGCCCAATCTCATCTGATCTCAGAAGCTAAGCAGGGTCAGGCCTGGTTAATACTTGGACGGGAGACCACTTAGGAATACCAGGTGCTGTAGGCGTTAAGAGAAAAAAAAAAAGATATTTCATGCCAATGAAAATGAAAAAAAGAGCTGGGGCAGCAGTAATTATATCAGACAAATCAGACTTTAAAACATAGGCTATAACATGAGACAAAGAAGAATATTTCATAATGATAAAAGAATCAATACAAACAGAGGACATAACCCTAGTAAACATATAGGCAGCCAACATAGGAGCACCTTCATATATAAAGCAATTATTGACCGATGTAAAGGGAGAGATAAACAGTAATACACTCATAGTAGGAGACTTTAACACCCAATTGACACCAATGGACAGATCTTCCGACAGAAAATCAACAAGGAAACAACAGCCTTAAATGACACAGCTGGATTTAATTGATATTTTCAGAGCGTTTCTTCCCAAAGAAGCAGGATATACACTCTTCTCAAATGCACATTGAACACTTTCTAGGAGAGACCGCATGCTATGCCACAAAACAAGTGTCAGTAAATTTAAGAAGACTGAAATCATATCAAGTGTCTTCTCTGATCACAATGGTATGAAACTAGAGATCAACTACGAAAACAAAAATAAAAACAAAAACACACACCTGGAAAATATACAAACATATGGAGGCTAAACTACATGCTACTAAACAATGAATGGGTTAACAATAAGATCAAGGAAGAAATCAAAGGATACTTAGAGACAAATGAAGATGAAATCACGACGACTCCAAATTATGGGACACAGCAAAAGCAGCCCGAAGAAGGAAATTCATAGTAATACAGCCCTACCTCAAGAAACAAGAAAAATCTCAAATAAACAATTTAACCTTATACTTAAAAGAACTAGGAAAAGAATAGCAAACAAAACCCAAAGTGAGTAGAAAGAAGGAAATAATACACATCAGAACGGAAATAAATGAAATAGAATCTAGAAAAACAATACAAAAGATCAATGAACCAAGAGCTGGTTCTTTGAAAGGATAAACAAAATTGACGAACCTTTAGCCAGACTCATCAAGAAAAAAAGCGAGAGGACCCAAATAAATAAAACCAGAAATGAAAGAGAAGTAACTAGGGACTCCACAGAAATACTATGAGCAATTATATGCCAACAAATTGGACAATCTGGAAGAAGTGGATACATTCCTAGAATCTCTCAAAACTGAGTCAAGAAGAAACAGAAAATCTGAACCGACTGATTATCACCAACGAAATCGAATCAGTAATCAAAAAACTTCCAAAAAACAAAAGTCCTGGGCCAGACGGCTTCATAGGTGAATTTTATCAAACATTCAAAAAAGAATTAACACCTATTCTTCTCAAACTATTCCAAAAAATTCAAGAGGAAGGAAGTCTCCCTCTTTTTACAAAGCCACCATTACGCTGATTCCAAAACCAAACAAAGACAGTACAAATAAAACTATAGGCCAATATCCCTGATGAACATTGATGCGAAAATTCTCAACAGCAAACCAAATTCAGCAATACATTAAAAATATACACCACGATCAAGTTTGATTTATTCCTGGGATGCAAGGCTGGTTTAATATCTGCAAATCAATTAATGTGATACACCATATTAACAAATTGAAAGATTAAAATCATTTGATCATATCAACAGATGCAGAAAAAGCATTTGATAAAATCCAGCATCCATTTATGATAAAAACTCTCAGCAAAGTGGAAACAGAGGGAACATACCTCAACATAATAAAGGCCATATATGACAAACCTACGGCTAACATCATACCCAGTGGGGAAAGGCTAAAAGCACTTTCCTTAAGATCGGGAACAAGAAAAGGATGTTCACTATCACCAATTCTATTCAACATAGTATTGGAAGTCCTAGCTACAGCCATCAGGCAAGAAAGTGAAATAAAAGGCATTCAAACTGGAAAGGAGGAAGTATAACTGTCATTATTTGCAGATGACATGATACTACAGAGAACCCTAAGGATTCTATCAAAAAAAAACTGTTAGAACTGATAAATGAATTCAGTAAAGTAGCAGGATACAAAATTAATATTCAGAAGTTGGTTACATTTTTATACACCAATGATAAACTATCAGAAAGAGAAATTAAGAAAACAATCCCATTTACAATTGCATCAAAAACAATAAGATACCTAGGAATCAAATTAGCCAAGGAGGTAAAAGACCTGTTCTCAGAAAATTATAAGTCATTGAAAAAAAATTTGAAGAGGATACAAATGGAAGCATATACTGAGCTCATAGGTAGGAAGAAACAACATCGTTAAAATGGTCATACTATTCAAAGCAATCTATAGATTCGATGCAATCCCTATCAAAATACCAACGACATTTTTCAGAAAATGAGAACAAATAATAAAAAATTTTATACGGAACCATAAAAGATCTGAATAAAATGGTTCAATAAATGAAACAAATGAATGTGCGGAGTTTTTTTGAGGGGAGAGGAGAGATGAAATTCTAAGCATCTGTGACACTTTTAGAAACAGCGGAGCACAGTGCTTTCATAGAGCAGTCCCTTAATGTTGGCTGAAATTTATTTGAAGATAGAGAAACTAGTACGCAAACCCAAGGTAGGTAACAATTCAAAATTACCAGCCCATGTTTGAGAATTTAAAGCCTTACTTTCTGTGAAAACGCTAAAAATTTATGTGGAAAATGGACTAGTTTCATTTTTTTGCATGTATCTGTCCATGGCAATCTTGAGAAAGAAGAACAAAGTTGGAGATTTGAACAAGAACTTAAAAAGATAAAACTCCCTTTTATTTTCCCATCCTAAACAGCTTTTTTTCCCCAGTGATGACTGCTGTCAACAGTTAGGTGCACATTTTGGACATTTTACTATTCAGGATGAACAGAAAGGGAAATGGATTTTAGCTGCTGGCTGACTCATTCACTGTACTGAATGGCACTAAATCTGCTCTGCACCCCCAAAGGGAGAAACTCAGAGAAGCATGATGTGCTTTTCTAATGTACCTAAATTATGAAAGGTTTGCGTTAACCTGTTTTAGCTAATTAAATATACACACGAAATATAAGTTTTAACAGGATAAATGAGGTCACACTACAATTATTGTTCTGTAAATTGCTTTATAATTGATGCAGGGGTCTATCTCTTTTAGTGTACAGATCTTTATTCTCTCAGTTGCTCAGTGATACAGATGTACTAGTGTTTATTTAACCATTCCTCTATTGGACATTTAAGTTGCTGCTGATTTTGTACTACTACCAACAGTACTATGCAAACGTGCAGTGTGTCTTTGAGTATATTTTGCTGAATGAATGAATATTTCGAGCATCCAGAAGCAGAAATGTTTTGTTAATTTTGTTAAATTTAAGATGACTTTTTAAAAACTTGACATGTTTATTAGCCATCGCTTAAATTAAAAAAAAAAACTGCATAGAAAGTAAACATGTTTAAAAACTTTTTTGACAACTATGTACTTTTTACTTTTATATTCAGTTCTTTGTAGAGTTTTCATCATTATTACTCTTTGAACTATTAATTTTCCCTCATCCCTGTAACAGAGAGTTAACACTGATGGACTTTAGACACATTTTTAAAAAATAGCTGTGTCCATTTATATTCTTACAGTATATGAGTAAGAGTTTTCTCATACTCTTGCCAAAAGCAGGTATTATAAATCTTTGAGAAATTTCCATTTTTATAGTTAAAAAATACTTCATTTTAATTTGTATTTCTCTGACTACTGAGGCTTAGCATTTTTCATTATTAATAATTTGTTACATATAATATATAATTGATATAATATATAATATGCACATATACATATATGCATATAAAATTTCCTGTGACAAAATGTTTGCATTTAATCTGAAAAGTAGCTAGTAGTTAGCAAAGAGGCCCAAGGAATAAATATTCATCTGCCATGGCCAATCCACCAGGTCACCAGCTCTGAGGAGAGACCCTGAATAACCTAAAGGACAATACAACTGTTAGTCACAGAAAACTAGACAGAGCAACAGGATTTATCTAACTGTGAAACTGGACATGACCCATTGATTATTAAGACTGATGACTAAGAAGTTATTATCTAGTCAGAAAGATTTTTTGGCACTAGAAACATTGTTCACATGACCAAAAATAGTGATTATCTTATGGGGTTCACCAGGAACAAAATTACCATTAAAAAAGCACACAAACATCTGTTTTAGTTCGACATCTGAAAATTACAGAGGAACCATTAACTCAGCTTAATTTGGGGCTCATAACTTTAGTCTTCTACACTGTGTTGTGCGATTAGAAATACTGGAAGTAATTTTCACCTGTGCTGTCCAATAAAGTAGCCACTAGGTACAGGTAGCTCTGTATATTTTAACTAAAATTAAAATAAAAAACTCAGTTCCTCTGTCACACAAGCCACATTGAGAGTGCTCAATAGCTAGCTACATGTGGCTAGTGGCTACATTATTGGATAGCACAGATAGAGTCTATTTCGACATCACTGCAAAAAGTTTTATTGGACAACACTGTTTTAGAAGCAAGAATATGCTGATAGGAAAATGGATTTTAGCTGGTGGCTGACTCATTCACTGCACTGAACCAAACTGAATCTGCTCTACACCTGCAAAGGGACAAATTCAGAAAATAAGTTGAAGATGGCTGTGGTATAATTTCTAAGCATGATTTGCTTCAGATTTATCTAAACTAAGAAAGGTTTGTAATAATTTCTCTGTTTTAGCTAATTAAGAGCCATTTGAAATGTTTTTACCTTTCGCTTTTGAATTCTATAGTACTATATCTATGTATGCTGGTATTAACATCATTTGCTACGAAAGCTTTAGAACCTAAGGTTTGTAGTGAAATAATACTGCTGCTTATTTCGGGAAATGCTATGCCCTTATAAGGGAAAAAAAATCTTTTATTTCTTTTTGTGATTAGAGAAGTAAAGTGTTCACGGTAAAAAAAAAAATGATAAAAAGTTAAGTCAATTGTAATTACACTACCCAGAGATAATCAGTTAACATTTGATGAATATCTTTCTAGGCTTTTTTGCATGCATCTCTATATGTAAGTAAATTAACAGTAATAGGACCACACTATTCAATGTTATAACCTAAATGTCACTGAAACAATATATCAAATGTCTTTTTATATTATTATGTATTTATCATTTCTACTGTTTGCATAGTATCACACTCTGGATATACTGTTATTTATTATGTACGATATAGTCTTTCTTGTATTGACAATCATTTTGGATGTTTTCAGGTTATGATTATGATCATGAATATGTGCTTACACTTTAAAGTGCTTTGGATTGTTGGGTCAAAGAGTATATTATTGCTAACATAATAAAGTCAAATAGAAATTTTTCTATCTCAGGAATACAACTAAATTTTAGAAGGTTGATGCTTTTGTAAGTCTTTTTAACTGTATATAGTTATTTAAAAAGTCAAAGCTATCACTATTTAAATAATTAAAAATTTAAGAGTAAACATGATTTCTTAATGTCTCTTTGATGCAAATTTCAAATGTTTAAAGAGGAAAATAACAGTTTAGTTAAAACAGTTAAGAGCTGACTTTAGAACCATACTGATTGAATCTGAATGCCAGTTCTAGCTGTGTGACTTTGGGTCATTTAAGGTGTGTCTCAGTTTCCTCATTGTAAAATGGGGAGCAACATAATTACTTCATAGGAATTTTGTGATGAAAAAGCATAGCCTATATCTTGTAGCTATTGTGTAACATTTCCCTTTCTATAAGGGATATAATACATTTATATTTTATATGAGAGTGAAAATATTCATTCCTTTTTCTTTTCTTTGGGATGTACTTCCTCTTAGATATCCTAGGATATCAACCTTAATATAAAACCTACTGGCTGATAATCCAAGCATGTAAATTATAACTTGCCCCATTGCTCCCTCCACAAAAGCAAGCTACATGTCTTAAATAGGTCAAACACTGTTACAATGAAAATTTCTATAACACCACCACCACACTAATGTTCCATTTATTTCAAGTAATATCTAATAACATCCTGGTAATACCAAATAGTAGAAAATTTTTGGAGTTCATTTTAAGATGATAAAAATTTACAATATTTTTCATAGCAAATTACAATAAAAATGTTATGAATACTCAAATATATTACTAAAATGACTTCTGACAATGCTCAAAAACTGTCATAAATCTAGAATTTAGAAATTTAAATGTGGATTAAAAAACTAATCTAAATTCTTATAGCAAGAGCCAGATGTTTCCTCTGGTTTCATTAGATGCTGTATCTTACTGAATTATAAAATGAAACACATTCATTTTCCTTTGCGTATAAGTGAAATTTTAAAATTATTGACTTTGGTTATAACTTTTATATAATATAATCTTAATACATTTGTAAGATCAAATCAAGTTTAAGGAACTTCTCCAAAAGCTCTGAGTTTAAAAGATTAAACAACAAACTTCTGCTTAAGGAGACTCCTTTCTTATAGAAAATCCTACAGTTCTATTTTCATAGAGTTTATACACCCTTCCCCAGGTATCATGTTTTTGTTTTTTTCATTGCATTGAGGTCTAAACATGTGATTTTAAATTCCTGACATCTTAAATATATTCTTGGTAACAGATTATCACAACTCTAGGGAAAAAATAAAGCAACTTGCAAACTGAGTGATACTTTGTTCATATTTTGGCTATAGGTTTGCTTTAAGAAATAGCACGCTGTCAGAATAGAAGACTTTATCTGCCTTCTTTGTGACGGGGTTCAGAGCTAAGATGGCCGACTAAATAAACATGGGGGACTGGAATTTCCTTGGAGGCATTCTGGAGGAAGTTCACACCCACTCTACCATGATTGGAAAGATCTGGCTCACCATCTTGTTCATATTTCGAATGCTTGTTTTGGGTGTAGCAGCTGAAAATGTCTGGAATGATGAGCAGTCTGGCTTCATCTGTAATACAGAACAACCTGGCTGCAGAAATGTATGCTATGACCAGGCCTTTCCTATCTCCCTCATTAGATACTGGGTTCTACAGGTGATATTTGTGTCTTCACCATCTCTGGTCTACATGGGCCATGCTTTGTACCAACTGAGAGTTCTGGAGAAAGAGAGGCAGAGGGAGAAAGCTCAACTGAGAGGAGAACTGAAGGGGCTAGAGTTTGAAGTGTCTGGGGATCGGAGGAAATTGGAGAAAGAACTTTATCAGCTGGAGAGAAGAACACTAAATAAAGCTCCACTCAGAGGAACTTTGCTTTGCACTTATGTGATACACATTTTTGCTCGCTCTGTAGTTGAAGTTGGGTTCATGACTGGACAGTATCTTTTATATGGATTTCATTTAGAGCCTCTATTTAAATGCCATGGCCACCCATGTCCAAATATAATTGATTGTTTTGTCTCGAGACCAACAGAAAAGACAATATTTCTATTATTTATGCAATCCATAGCCACTGTTTCACTTTTTTTAAATGTTCTAGAAATTTTCCACTTAGGCTTTAAAAAGGTTAAAAGAGGGCTTTGGGGACAATATAAATTGAAGGATGAGCATAATGAATTCTACAAGTCAAAACAAAATCTTGCCAAATATCAGAGCACATCTGCAAATTCACTGAAGCAACTCTCTTCTGCACCTGATTATAATCTGCTAGTGGAAAAGCAAACACACACAGCAGTGTATCCCAGTTTAAATTTATCTGCATTTCAGGCAGATCCTGACAATCACAAAGGAAATGATGAAAAATGTATTTTGGATGAACTGGAAACTGTACTTTCCAATGAGAAGTGCACACTTAGTACTACTTGTAGTCATATTCAATCCATCGGCTCAAGTACTAATGAAGATGCTCATAAAATATTTAGAAAAGAAGTTAATGGTAACCACTTAAGAGAAAAGAAAATTGATGGCAAAGACAGCAAAAGGAACCAGAATGCTAGAGGTAATTGTTCTATTCCAGGTGTTGCTAGAGATCTGGACAACCACATGGGGCTGACATCCCAAAGAGCTTTCTCTCTGCCAGCTAACTGCATGGAAACCCCGAGGTGGCTTTGTGCTACACTGAGTCCCTCTATAGAAGATGAGAACTGGGAGTCACCTCCTAAAGGTAACCTCAAGGGCCAGTTCAGAGATGGCACAATCAGAACCCTTTCTCCTTTACAAGGGGACTTCCAACCACTTAATATTCCAGACACTCCTAATTCTTTAGGAGAGTTGTCCTTTGGATCGGAGTTTGTCAGAACCTGCAATAATCCTACCACTTGTCCTCCAAATCATTTAGTGTTGCTGACAAACAACCTCATTAGTAGGCGGGCTCCCACAGACCTTCAGATCTGAACAGCTGTTGGCTTTTAGACATTCTGCATATTATCCTATCATACAAGTAGCCTAGTGGTGGCGAAGCACAGACTGAACAGGTAAGGGCAGCTCTAAAGCCCAGCTGTTAAGACAGACAGCTGCAAACTTATTTCGTACAGAGCAAACAGCTTAAATTCTGAATTGTGAAGGTGTAGTTTTAAAATCAAAGACATAGTATTACCAAAAAAGACATAGTATTACCAATATAGAGCAAACAACTCAAATTCTGAATTGTGAAGGTGTAGTTTTAAAATCAAAGACATAGTATTACCAAATCAGGGTTACTTTTTCACGGGCTCCCTTCAGGATTTGTGAAAACTGATGTTAGAAAAATCATATGTTCAGAATTGAGGCTAAATGGATTGGAACGAGGTTTTTTTCTCGAAGCCTTGAAGATTGTTCTTAATTCCTCTTTTTAGTTACTGATCTTTTATTTCTGGACATTGGTTAAATTTTCTTTGCTCCTGGGATTTAACTTAGTCCTTATAGGCTGCAATCTGATGTGTCTTGTGCATAATCATGTTGTTATCTAGCAAATAAAATCTTAAAAAGACCTGTGGCTTTCTTTGACCAGTTTATAGCATTGTGATTCGGTGCCCAAATTGAAGTCTTGGTTCTACTACGAACTGGTCATCTAACCGCACCACTTTACTAACAGTTCCTACATCACAAGTAGAGAGTCAAGATTAAATTAAGAAACACATGTTTTAATATCGAGCCTAGCCCACAACAAGCGCTCTAAAGTGCTAGTTATTAGCACGTTACTGCTCATTCTCTAAAGGCCCACGTCAAATTGGCCACAAAACAAGGAAACTCCAAACATAAAAGCTAGAACCGAAAGATACGATTCTAAACACATTCCTCAAACCATTGGAAATCCAAGGGTCGCCCTGCGTCAGTCGTGAACACTCCTGCAGAATGAGAGGCAAGAAGTCAGCGGGTAGGTTACCAAAGCTTCCGAAGTCCCAGTTGAGAAAGGTACCCCCACAACCGGTGTCGAGAGTTCTTTCGCCTCGGCAATAGCCCTAGTGCTCCAGGGCTCCGCATGCCCCGCCTCCGGGGGCCACGCCCATCTTTGGCCCCACCTGGACATTTGTCTCAAGTTACCGAAACCGTGCCTCTCACCAAGCAACCGAATCGCGGCAGGGACCGGAAGAGGAAAGAGAGGTGCTGCTCAGCCAGCCAGATGGGCGGGCGTACGCAGCCTCCTTCGGAACGGCCCACTATGGGGCATTCAGAGCGTCCCGGTCGCCATGAAAACAGGCCACACCCCGGCCACCCCGGACCGTGGTTCCCAAGTGCGCAGGCGCGCGTGCCCTTCCGCGCATGAGCAGTGCTGCTCAGAGCCCGCCAGCCACGGTCTCCGGCGCCAGCTACGCCGCTGCCGCTGTCACTATGGCCCATTACAAAGTGAGGGGGGCGCGGCATGGCTGGGGGCGTGCGGGCGGTGGCGAGCCTCTGGTCGGCTCCAGGTGGGAGTGGGGGTGCGCGCGCAGGTTTTGGGGGCCTGAGGTAGCGAAGCAGAGGCGGGGTTTGCCGAACTCCCAGCGCCTTCTTCCTGCTCCGGCCCCCGGGTTTCGGCCACTGACCCGCCGTGTCTCCTCAGGCCGCCGACTCGAAGCGCGAGCAGTTCCGAAGGTACTTGGAGAAGTCCGGGGTGCTGGACACACTGACTAAGGGTGAGCATGGGGTAAGAGAGGGTTCCTCGTACCCTCTTCGTGCTCCTCGGGGCTGCGCCCGATGACGGGCCGTGGCGTGGGGAAGGAGCGGGTACAGGTGGGACGCGTTCGGGGTCCAGCGAGGTGGGCCTTGGGGATCCTTGGGGACCGGCGCACGCTAGGTTGCGGGACGCCGCCCGAGTCGGATAGCCTTGCTCACGGCCACCACTCTCCCGGCCGGGAGTGAAACTCTTGCAGCTGTTGCAAAGTCTCTCCAACTTCCGTTGCTTTGCCTCGAGCAGCCGCAGTGGGCATGTTTGCTAAAGACCTTGAGATCCCAGTTCCTCCCGCTTCACAGTTTCTGCGGAGTCCTCAAAATACTGTTAAGAAACATTTAATCGCGAACGAAGGGCAAGTGGGAAAAATTACCGATTTCAAAGTGCGCTATGAAGTAGCTAAGTGGACTTCATCTCCAATGTAGGCGATTCATAGTCAATTAGGCTGTGGCTTTTCAGCCCAGTTTCCAGTCCATGTCAATTCCTACGTTGTGCATATTTCATAATTAAAGAAGCTTGAGGACACATCAAAATGGTTATATTGTTTTTACTTATTAAAATGTAAATTGTTACACTGTGTCTCTTCCTCCGAGTTTCAAGATAAGGTCCTTGAAGCTGGAGGGTTCCAAGAGATAGTTGGGGTACTGCTTATTTCATCAGCTCATCAGTAATTTGAATGTCTGTTATGTATCACTCAACTCTTTGGTTGAGGCTTTCAAGGGTGTAGAAGAGTTGGCAGGGATGAGTACCCGGGTCCACATGAGAAGAACAGTAAATGCCTGGGAAATAATTTGGTAACTGCTATTTGGCCAGAAGCAAAGGTTAGGAGAAAATTCTGGGAGAACTATGAATCACAGCAGAAAATAGGACTTTAAATTCTCAAGTATGGGCTGGTAATTTTGAATTGCTACCTACCTTGGGTTCAGGTGCTAGTTTCCCTATCGCTTTGCATATAAATTTCAGCCAACATTAAGGGACTATACGAAAGTGCTGTGCTCTGTTTATGGAAGTGTCACACAGATGCTTAGAATTTCATCTCTCCTCTCCCCTCAAAAAAACTCCACAAGTTCATTTCTTTCATTTATTGAACCATTTTATTCAGGTCTCTGTTCTAGGCACTGGGGATACAACAGTGGGGGAAAAAATTCCCAGCTTTAAATGAGTTTACATCCTAGTTAGGGGACTAATAATAAATACATAATGTCAGCCAGTGGTGTTATGAATAAAAACAGTAAAGTTGGGGATAAAGAACACTGGATATGCCATTTTATATTACTCTCTTAATATTTGAACAAAGACCTGAATGAAATAGTATGTTATGTCAAGAGTTCCAGGAAGTATAAGGAGGCCAGAGTGGCTGGATGGAGTGAAAGATATAATGGTAAAGGGCAGCAAAGTGACCCTTGTGGGAAGTAACTGAAGATGAACAGCCTGTGGCCATATGTGGATATTCCTTCATGAGAGACTAGATTTCCAGTTTCCTAAGTAACATCAGACAACATACTATCTACTGATGAGATCTATTTAAAACTTGATTTTCAGCTTCAAACATAGGTACTTTACATAGATTTAATTTATAATTTTTACTAAGCTTATTTCCAAGAGGATTTGAAACTAAAAACACTGTAAGACAGGATGGCTAAAGATAAAGATGGTAAGTCATTTGGAAGAAGAGGCATTTTAGTTATTTTGAGCACTCTATATCAACCTCTAAAAATCCTGGCTGCTAAGGCAAAAAGGGGAACATCGGGTATAGAGTTTTTCTTGTCTGAGTTAAAGGAAGTATATTCCATCTATAGAAAAGCACAGGAAACTTGACATTTACATTATGTTCTGTAATTACCAACCTTGTACCACTGACAGAAATTTAAAAGTTGAAAGAAATAGGATGGGCGAAGAAGAGGAAGAAAGGATAAAGTGTATTCATGTCTTAGAAAATTAGGACTCAGTAGAGATCAATGGAGATTAATGGAAGAAACAGAAGTTTGAGTATATAATTTAAAGAAAAAGGTAATAAGTTGAAGGTACTATAACATACTGAAGGGAGGAAAGAGGATTGGGTAGTGGTATAAATATATCAATGTCTCAAAAGATAGTATATTTAGAGAGATAAAGAGTTACTATCAGAACTCAATTTAAGTTGTTAAATGTAGTTGCCCATTTGAGTTTTTCCATACTGCATATTTTATTTTGAGGAGTTATTAAAACACTTGAAAGATAAAAGGGAAGCATGTAAGTTGGTTTAAAACAGGAGTTCTTGTGGTATGGATATGCATATTTTTTTGTGTGTAGTTAAATTTGTTTTCTTGGCTTTTATCAGACTGTTCAAAGGGTTCCATGCACAAAAACTTAACCCCTGGTTTAGAGAGAGTTTTATCTGAGCAATAAATCCTAGGAGGAGTTTGTTCAATAGAAGATGAGCAAGGTAGTGCTGACGTGAGCTAGCTATAGGATATGAAACCACTGAAGTATTATATGTTAATGTTGATTTGAGCATGTTGATCACTGGTAAAGTTTTTGGTTGGAGGTCATTTAGCATGTCGTGTATGAAACTTCATTCTTGAAGGATATTTTGAATTCAGAGTTTTTCAATAATTACCATAGCCATGTTGATTCTCTCCTAAATTTTTCTCAAATTTATCTACATTGTTTCCACCCCTCTGTCACCCTAGTGCAGGTCACACTATCTTTTCAACGTGATTACCACATCAGCCTCTTAACTGCTTTTCCTGCTCTTATCCTTGTCCCACTTGTTGATTTTCCACATAGCAGTCAAGAGTGATCCAGTCACTTTCCTGCTTAAAATGTTTCTGTGTCTGTTCTTAGGATCAAAGTCCAACCAGACTTGCAGGATCCTCTCCCTAGTCTGCCCCGACCACCTTTCCAGCTTCTTCAGCCAATCACTGATAGCGAATACTCCTGCAATATTGTTCATAACTCTATCTAGCCACACTTGAATTTCAGTTCCTCAGTATGTTGCCCCCTGCCCTTCCCATTTTATCTACAACCATCATCATCATCTAGGTCTCAGGTCTTATCTCCCTTCCTTTAGGAAGCCTTCCCTGGTGCCCTAGGCTGAGTTAGGCGTTCTTCCAGTGTGCTCCCATAACCCATCATTCTATATTGTCCCTTGATACTTTTTTTTTTTTGTCTAGTTCCTTGCTTATCTTTTGCACTAGACTGTAAATTCATTGAGAAAAGGGTCCATGCCTGTCTTGTTGATCATAGTATGGACAGTCCTAGCAGTGTGCCTGGCATATAATAGGCACTTAATAGATACTGGGTTATGGACTATAACTTCAGTCATTCAAATTTAAGACTTTAATTGTTGCTTTTTCTGCTTTTTGATTTGCAGTATTGGTAGCCTTATATGAAGAACCAGAGAAACCTAATAGTGCTTTGGAGTATCCTTTTCATCTTTCAAGTCAGAAAAAGGCCTTATTTTTGGAACTCTTATTTTTTCACATAGATAATAAACCTTTATAATACTTTTGATTATTGAAAAAGTTACTTTCCTTTGAGTTTTTGGATGATGATCTCTGGGTAAATATGGGAGGTAGGGTGGGGTGACTCTGATCAGAGATATTGATGGTACACTGGGCTATTTCATTAGTTCCATTCAGCTCAAGTAAATTCTTAACTTTGATATTAGTTTTTTAAAGCATCACTTAGGAGCTGCTACCCCAGAAAATCCAGAAATAGAGCTGCTTCGCCTAGAATTGGCAGAAATGAAAGAGAAATATGAAGCTATTGTAGAAGAAAATAAAAAACTGAAAACAAAGGTAAATTTTTAAAAAGAATTCATGCTAAAAATTAATTTTACTTTTAGCGATCAAAACCTCACTAAAATGGACAGTAGGGGAGGGAGGAGGGTGAATATCAATCTCAATTAATTGTAAGGCTGAACTAATGCCGTTTAGAAAACCATAGACAAATTATAAATAGGACAAGCAAGTATGGTTAAGAAAAGGTTCTTGGGAACTTACATCAACAAAAATGAGAATATTGGTCATGCTGCTTATAAAAGTAAATGGAGATTTCTGAGAGTCTTAAGCAGTTGATTTAAGTAGGTCAGTATAGGGCCATTGTTTTGTGAATGGCACCTCTTATGAGTTGTGCAGTGCAGTCTGCATAGTCATGCGTGGTGGCCCTGTAATGGCTCTGTAAGTTTGTTTGCACTCAATTTTGTTTAGTGCTGAAGTTTTTTCTTTGTTTAAACTCCTGTGAAAATTTTCATAAACTTCAAATTAGTCAACTCTAAGTCTTTTGAGGTTTCACCACACTCTGAATCACGTAATGTATTTTTTACATTATTCTAGGCATTTCTCGTAATGTTTTATCTTCTCAACTCTGACAGCTAAATGGAGCAACTGAAATCTTAGCTTAGTGTTCTTCCAGGGAACCACAACTTAGCATAAAAGAAAACACAATATCTTAAATTACCCAGATTCCACATTGTGCAAATGCCAGTTAACTCTTGGGCACCTTTTAAGTCAAAGACATTAGCAGCTCTTCATTGACTGGCTCGCTTCATATATGTCACATAGTTCTTTTTTTCTACTTTTTAGGAGAAAGTTCAGTAAACTTTTGGTGGAGGGGAAGAAAGTACCTTATAAACCTCAGCATCTTTGGGGAGATATAGATTATTACATATAAAGTATTTCAGCAGTGTAGATATGAATTGGAATTAAATTTTAGTTTAGTAATATTAAAAGTTTATGTAAAAAGAGTCTTCATCTTCATTAGGTTTGATTGTATTAATCGTAAATTACTGAATTGTTTAGAAAGGATAGATTATTAATATAAACTTACTGATTCAATGATTAGTTAACTCGTTTTGTTACTATTAAGTTTTTTACCCAATTTAGAATAAAATTCACCTAAAATCCTCTGTCTTTGCCCTATAGCTTGCTCAGTATGAACCACCTCAGGAGGAGAAGCGTGCTGAATAGGATTCTACTCAGTTGAAAAAGACATTGAAAAATGGTTTTGTATGACTTGAATAGTTTGTATAGTATATAATCTTTTCTGAACAGATGCTATAGAACTCTTTTAATATGTTAAATTCACCTATCACACTTTAACTGTTATAAACACACAGAATCACCAATAAAAACTCAATATAACCTTCTTTGGGTCTTAAAAGCAGGAGAATCCTAAAAAAAAAAAAAATCTAAACACAGCTATCTAATTCATTACCTTAAAAGATATTCTGTATATTAGTCTGACTAGGAATAATGGTACTGGTTGTATTTTAGCAAGGAAGGTTAGCATGGGGGCTGTTCTTGGGTTAGTTCAGGATATAAGCACAGGTATAGTCATTCTTTAAAATGTTGTTTATATTCTCTATAGGCAGCTGGAGAGATCTGTGTGACATGAGATGTTTTTGCATGGGTTCCCATGAATCTTGCTCGTTTATATAATGTGGAACAAATAATTCTTCTTTGCCACCACTTTGCCTTAGATAACCGTCTGTGTGCCAGTTTGAACTCTGACACATTTTCCTTCTATGCAATCATGCCCTATCTGATGATGTTGCCTTGCTTGCTCTGTGCTTCAGTGGGTCCTACTTGTACATTGGCCTTTCTGTGTTGATTTTCAATTTGCTATAATAGCAGTTATCCTGATTGTAATTTATATGACTTTAAACAGGATTGCACTGTTTCTCTGCCTTACTTAGTTGCTTAGTTGAGCACAGCACAGAGGCAACATAAAATTCTGGGTTCATGCACAAGCTAGGATGAAAAGGGGAATGAGCCATATATCGTGGAAAATTATAGTTTGCGGGTATAATTATATAGTGCTTTTTTCCCTCAAAGTTTTTTTCTAGTCTTGAATTCATTTTATCTTCATTATCCCTGTGAAGTAGGTACGGCAAGTATGATGGGAGGTTGGGTGCTGCATTTTTAGGCCAAAGACTGATATTAATACAAATTATTTACTAACTGTAGAACCTTGGGCACATCAGTTAAACTGCTCTGAGATTCACTTTCCTCATCTATTACATGAGAATAATAATATCTGTGCTGCCTACCTCACAGGGTTGTTGTGAGGGTCAAATGGAATGTATGTGAAAGATTTGTAAATGGTAAAGCACTATATTCTTGTTTGTTAGTCCTTTTTCCTTTCTTTTGGAAGACCTACAGACAGATGTTTTGTTTTCTTGATCATTTATTTTCCTTACTGATTGATATTATTAAGTAGTAGCCTATTTCATGTATCCTATCCTGATTGTTAGAGAACTCTATTTTTTTTGGTCAAAACACACAGAAAAAAACAATCCAATGAATGCTGGTTTAACTAGCAGAAGTCTCAGCACCTGCTGGAAACTAAGTCAAATATAAGGGCATTTTAATCAGTCATGTTGGCAGGAATGTGGCAGTGGTCTGTACCTCTTTTAGTCACCAGTTTGGTTTTGGAGGGGGCCAGATACTACTGGAAGAATATTCACTTTAATTGGTTTATCTTTTGCCAATGTGAGTGTCTCTTACATGGACAGCAGTGGGTTGAGTTCTGGGTATTACAAAAATGGATGACTTGAAGTTATTCATAAGACACGTATATAAGCAATTACAATATGGGATAGGATGCGCTAAGAATCATAATAATAAAATGCAGCCCCGTGGTGGTTTTGGAAGAGAGGGATACTTGGCTTCTTTAAGCAGTTGATATGACAGTCCCTTTGTAGATACCGACAAGTAGCACTGTTCTGGCAGTGAAAACTCGTTTGCTTTTTTCCCATGGGACTAGTATTAATATTTATGTAAGTCAGGTGACTATCTCTTTTACCATCCTTTTGTACAGAATGGCAACCCATGAGTTGGATAATCACACTTTTTGCTGGAACTGACCTGCTAAACTGTTGTACCGGTCAGTGCTATTTAAGAATTCAGGGTCAGCCTGGCTTCTGGAGGTCGTCTTCAACATTTTTGTCAATGATTTGGACAAAGACAGTATACAAGAAGAGGCTTAAGGGAAGGATTCCATCCATTCAGTTCCTGCTATGCTTCAGCTAACTCATCTATAAAATGCAGATTTCATATCTTGCTTACCTCACAAGGTTGTTATAAGGACAAAATTTAATAGATGAAAAAGTACCTTGCAAATTGTAAACAACTACATATGGGTCAGATGGCAGTAATGCCAGACCTATAAATGCCACAAAGTTGGAAGGGCGGACTGGTAGACTATATTGAAACAAGCTTGAAAATGCCTAACTTGGCATACCCAAGCTTCTGGACCTAAATCAAAAAGCTGAAATGTGAAGTCATATTATTTAGATTAAAAAAATGCAGTTATACAAGTTTAGGCACTAGGATTGCTGACAAAATAGTACTTCCAGTGATTATCAGTGGGAACTACATATACTCTCTGGATATTAAAAAAAATTCCACTCTGGTAAGCATTAATAGAAATACTGTCCAGGTGTTAAACAGTTATTCTGAAGGCTGTATTGGTCAGTATTGCATTGTAGGTATCAGACATTTGATGAATATTGACAAGCTCAAATGCATATAAAGGAGAGTGGCCAATATGGAGAGGGCATTTGAAAATCAAGACTGCACTGTCCAGTATGGTAGCCATAGCCACATCTGGCAAATAAAATTCAGAATTCATTTCCTCTGTCACACTAGCAACATTGCAAGTGCTCAATCCACATTGTCTATTATATGGACCAGTACAGATGCAGAACATTTCTATCATTATACAACATTCTGTTGGACATCACTGTAGAAGGAATCACTGAAGTAACTGAGTATGTTTAATGTGGGGCAGATAAGACTTAGTGAGGAATGAAGACTTCAATCTAGGGCTGTCATGAAGAGATGAAGACTACTCCTGTATTCTTTATAAGCTCCAGGGAGTGTGATTTTTGGCCTCAATAAGAGACTTTTAAACAAGGTTTTACCAGAGTGGAACGGGCTGCCTTTTGAGAGAGTGATCTCTTCCCTTGGACTACTGAAATGTATGGTATACCTCTATCAGATACTATAGAGTAGATTCTCTTTAGGTAAGAGGTTGGACTACATGATCTCTGAGGACGTGTCCTACCTTTAACTTCTAAATTCAGACATAACCAAGTCCTAGACCTGCATTAACATGCTTACCCTTCATAATGAAGAAGTTAGTTTCTTTGGAAGATCAGTACCACCAACTTTATGAGGAAGATCCTCTTTTGTCAAATTTCCATTCTAAAGCTTGACAAGGGTAAAAATTACTCTAGCTTTCTCCAATATCTGGTGACAAGCATTTGCTTTGGTTTGCTTTCATTATTCATTCCTTTGGTTTCTGATTTCAGGGAGGTCATAGAGAAGGCAATGTTCTATGGAGGGAAGGGGATGAAATTACTGGAGTAGTTTGACTAGATGGGTAAGGGAGAAGTTAAGTCCTGTTGAGTTTGAATAGGTAGCAATATCCACTGCCAGTGATTTGCTGAAGAAAGAAATGATGTTCTACTTGCTAGAATGAACTGTATTGCACTCATGACTCTGCCTTGTTTGAGGTTTTGCCCTCACTTTTGCTGGCTCCTCCTCCATACCTTTGAATTTCCCAGCCATATCCATCCATATCCATCCATCTTGACCTGGCTCAGACACCAACCAGCTCCTTCTACTTTCTCAGCCTCCCAACTCCCGAGCATTTTTACCTGTACCTTTGACCTTCCCATTCCACATTTCGCATCGAGGCTACTTACGCAGAGGTCCGCTATCTATCAATCTTCGAACAATTGGAGAGTAGGCAGGTTCCGGGTGGTCCTAGTTTTGTGCTCCTTGTGCCCCAGGACTTCGAAGGCATCAATAAACGTTGGTCTGGGCGAGTACAATTGGGGGAGGGCAATCAATCCTCCCAAATGCCCAGAGAGCATCTCCCGTTGCGATGGCCTCGGGCACTCCGCAGAAGCAGGAGAGCGGTGAGAAACAATGCGCGTGGCTGGGCAGGTCCTAGGTGCGGGCTCCGGCGGAGGGCAGAGGGCTCGGCCTGGCGGGGCCACCCTCCTCGTGACTCCTCCTCCCCCCTCCTCGGCACGGAGTCAGGTGATTCCGGGCACGTGACGGGCACCACCTACCCTGCTGCTCCTGAGTGGCAGCTTGAGCGGCCAATGAGAGGCTGGGCCTGGGAGCGGAGCCAATGAGAGCCAGACTCTGGGGGGCGGGCCGCACAGCGGTGGCGGCTGCCGGGGGCGGCGGCGGCGGTGAACTGGGGAGGAGGCGGCGGCCTGGCTTGGCCTGGCCTGGCCTGGCCTGTCAGGGCGCGGGTGGCCGCGGCTCGAGCACCATGTCCCTGCAGTACGGGGCGGAGGAGACGCCCCTCGCCGGCAGTTATGGCGCGGCGGATTCGTTCCCAAAGGACTTCGGCTACGGCGTGGAGGAGGAGGAAGAGGAGGCGGCAGCCGCGGGCGGCGGGGTTGGGGCGGGGGCCGGTGGAGGCTGTGGCCCGGGGGGTGCTGACAGCTCCAAGCCGAGGATCCTGCTCATGGGGCTCCGGCGCAGCGGCAAGTCCTCCATCCAGAAGGTGAGTGGAGCCTCGCCGCGTCCCCCGGCCCTCCCCGGGGGCTCGGGTGGCCGCAGGGTGGGGGAGGCCCCCGAAGAGGGCGGCGGCCGCGGCTGGCGGGCTGGCTTGTCCCACCGCGTTTTCTCTTCTCCTCTGGGGAGCAGAGCCGGAGGCGCGGCTGGCGCCAGGACCCCGACCTCTGAGTCCACGCCCAAGTCAGCTGAGGCCAAGTGGGTCCCCGAAGGCGAAACTGGCTGGCGGGAGGCAGGTGCCCGTGGCACCGCCCGGGATCTCCGCCTCCTGGGACCCAGCCCTGTGCCTTTTACGAAACCGAGACCTACTCCCCAGTTCTAACTTGGAGAACTTCACGGACTCCCTCCCCAGCCCATTTTTGTGTGTTCCACTCTCTTCAGGTGACCTGAGTTGCAGGGCTTCCCAGGTGAGCCCCAGGGAGCAGCGTCAGAGAGTTGTGACTAAGTTATTGGCCATTTGGATGCTTGTTGTTGTTACTAGTATGAAAGAGACTTTACTGTAACATTATTGGGAATTGGGGATTATTATTCCACCTATTTTAGTATTTGTGGCCTGGCTAGTGTAACGCTAGTGATGTTCCTGCCTGTGTGTGGTTACAGAAATCTGAGACCCTGAGAGTATTTGCAGACATACATAGGTCAGTCCCTTTGCTTTCACTTGGTGTCTGAGGACCGAATGGAGGGCTTTTTAGTACGGAGAGAATAGAGGCAAGATTGATCTCTTTCATAAGCCATGCCCCCTTATAGAGTGAGCTGGCCGTAAAACGTCAGATACCTGCTCTTTTGCCCTTTCCACTGGGTTGCAAAGGTCTATCCAAAATAAACCTGTGTGGTATTTTGTAGACACGATGTTTCTGAAAAATAGCCTTCTTCCGATTTTACTGGATTACTGTGTTTTATTTATCTTACTTTTCACCTTTACAGCAAAATCTGTGTTCATTTATGATAGGTTTTTAGCAAACTGATTTTCTTTTTCACTTATTACTGACTAAATCTTATCAGTAACTGTCCATTTTTCTTTTCTAGAAAGTAAGTGAGAGGAAATTTACTTTTGTTAGAGTTGTATGGATTGTGATTATTGGGATTATTAATGATCGCCTTTATTATTTCTTTTCTTATGGGAGTTGACTTTTCTCTGTCTATTCCCAATCTCCTCTGCCCCATATCACTTTCTGCTTGGTATAATTACTGTCTTTGTTTTATTTCTTCCACTAGACTGCAAACTCAGGGTAGGGTCCAGTCTCATTTCTGATTATTCTTTCAAACCTAATGTAGGCATTCCAATAAATTTTCAATGAACAAAACTTCTTAAACTTTAGCTATAAGTTTCATAATCTTAAAGCAGATTTTGGCAGAATTAGTACAATTTAACAAAAAAAATCAACTGAGACGAGAGTGCTACTCCTAGTACTGAATATGCTGCAGAGAAAATAGAAGTTTCAGCTCCAAAATAGGCTGAATGGAAAGTAAATTTGTGTCTTGTGTTTTGTCAGAAGGATAGTGACCACCAATGGATATACCATTCACTTTTTATCTCTCAACATTTTTGCTGTGGGATCAGATTCTTTAAATTATGTTAATTAAGGGTAGCATTTTGAACTTTGTTACGTCAAATAGTTAATAAAATTGTCTCCTTTCTTTTAACAGGTGGTATTTCATAAAATGTCACCCAATGAGACCCTCTTTTTGGAAAGTACCAACAAGATTTATAAAGATGACATTTCCAATAGCTCCTTTGTGAATTTCCAAATATGGGATTTTCCTGGGCAAATGGACTTTTTTGACCCAACTTTTGACTACGAGATGATCTTCAGGGGAACAGGAGCATTGATATATGTCATCGATGCACAGGTAGTTAGGAATTATGTTTACTTTACTTTTCTGGTGACAAAAGATGTAGAAACAAAGTGGAGTTGGTTATCTTCTTTGTCATGTGCTTCTTTCAGCTTATTTGTTTGCCAGTAGATTCCCTAGCAGTATAAGAGATGCAGGGGTGCTTTGGCAGCAGACATGCTGTTGTGCAGGTACAGAATAGCAGATGATTAGGAGATATGGTCTATATCCTTGAGTTCTAGTTAATGGGCAGCTGTTATTTGTTAATAGAAGATATTGCTGTACTTTATTAACTATTACAATAATGATGTCATTCACTGAAAAGATCTCATCAGTTCCTATAATAGGAGGAGGAATATGAAAACTGAGTAAATATTAAAGTGAATAGTTTCCTTAATTGTCCAAATGAAGTTTACCTCAACAAGCATTTATTGAGGGCCTACCAAGTGGCAAGACACTCAGATGAATGGAGACATGTTCCTATCCTTAAGAAGCTTACTTTTTATAAGCTTAAACATTAGTTAGGAATGCTTTCTGAGTGACAGGCTCTGTAATGGGTGCTTTCACATAGCCAATTGAATTTATTCTTCGCAATACTGTGAGGTAGGTACCTCACAGTTTTATGGATGAGTAAATAGATCACAGAGTTTAAGCAACCTGCTTAAAGTCACACATCTAATAAATGGCAGAGCTGGGATTACTTAAAAGGTATTCTGTTGGGAAGAAATGTCCATTTTTTTTTCCTTATTATCAAAAATTGCAAGCACTAACTTTGTATTTGAATTTTTTATCTTAAGAGATTAAAGATTATTTAGTGGTATAAGTTAATATATTTGAATGTTTGAGTATTTATGAATAATTAGGATAATATATTTTCTGTGATTGGGGAAAGAGGTGGTTTGAGGCTTTCTTAACGCATTATTTGACTTTTACAAGATTTCTTTTTAAAAACTATTTTGTTCTGACTTACAGGATGACTACATGGAGGCTTTAACAAGACTTCACATTACTGTTTCTAAAGCCTACAAAGTTAACCCAGACATGAATTTTGAGGTTTTTATTCACAAAGTTGATGGTCTGTCTGATGATCACAAAATAGAAACACAGAGGGACATTCATCAAAGGGCCAATGATGACCTTGCAGATGCTGGGCTAGAAAAACTCCACCTTAGGTAACAACGTCTGTTTTTGATATGGGAGCCCTGAAAAATGTGTAAATGTATTCCCATCTCTGTCATTACGAACATATAGTTTTCTGTTACTGGTGGCCTTTCCCAAATCTATAATGTTTTTGATCTCTTCTTTGTTAAATTCAGGCAGTTTGGGGAGCCTGATGTTATTGAGAAGTTACTTTCCCCCTTTTTTGCATTTTCCTGGAGGTTGAAGTCATGTGAAGTGTTTCTGTTGGTGCTTTTACAAATTCATCCCAAGAGACTGGAGTCAGGCTGTTTCCTCATGGCTTAAAACTCCTTCAGGACTCTCCTTTCTTGGTTTCATCATTTTTTTTTCCCTTCTTGCCTTAGTTCGAAGACTCTCTGTCACTTCTGCTGTAGAACTCTGTAGTTTGAGTTTTTAGTATTTTTCTCAGTACGAACAGCCTTTTAAAGAGGGTAAACATTCAAGTCTGGACTCTAATATATCTTGTTTATATTTTTAAAAACACTTTATGCTTTTATGAAGCTAAAGTTTGGGTTAGGTGGGTTTATCCTATAAATCTGCTTAGGGCTGCTATTAATTTTAAAGAACTGATTTGTTAATTAAATACTATTAAGGAATTATTAAAGATCACCTACTAGATAGGATTGATGATTTGCGTCCTTGCATTTTAAAAGTGTATGAGGAGTATATCCTATATCTCATTTATTTATTTATTTTGGTGTTATAGGTAGAAATGAGTAATAAAAAGTACACAAGAAAACGTTCTTTTGATATAAACAGCTTAAAGGGGAAGCAGGAGAGAGACACAAGTATAGCTATTTCCTTATCCCTGGTCGGTTACGATGACTTCCTTATAGGCTGAAGCCAACCCCCCTTCCTGCCCATAATATTCCTTAGGGTCTCAGGTTCCAAGGTCTTTCAGTTGTTCTTCTGGGAAATTATGTAGAACAGTTTCAGTGGTCCCTAGTTTGCCTGGATTAAAATTTAAAAATGTTTATAAGTAATGCATGTTTAAAAAAATTCATCAGTATTTGTAAGAGAAAGTGAAAGTATCTCTCCATGAAACTCCTCAATCATATTTTTTGGGAATACACTATTAAGAATGCTTTTTAAGGCTTGATTGTCCCGTGTTCCCCACTACCCGTGGGAATCCTTCTAATCCTCTACACCATGTCTGTGTCCCTTTCCAGGGCATCCTACCCTAGTGGTACACACCATCCCTTTCCCAGTTTTTTTAATAGGGCCCTAGGCTTTGTTAACCTCAGTAGAATTTTGCATCAAGTTTTTAGTAATTACTAGCAGTCCTGTGGATGAGGCTCCATTCGATTTTTGCTTTCCAGAAACTCAGCTTCCTAAAATGCCCTGTTCACCATGTCCCTATCCACCTCCAAGCTCCACTGTCCCTGCAGGACCTTCTTAACATGGCTAAATTTTTTGCCTAAAGGAAACACTAAAATATTCCTTAGTCCCTAGTGCCTTTTGGTGTCATCTTGGCCTCACCTATTCCATTGCTCTCGTTTCTAGAGTAGAACCCCATCTTACATAGGGTTAAATTCTTGGTCAACTCTTTGGAAGTACCTTTAAATTACCTGTGAAGTGTGATATACACAGTTTTGTGTTCCTGACTTTGTAATATATACTTATAAATGTGTCACGGCTACAACTATATAATGAGGAGTATATTCTCTGAGTGAAAAAGCAGGTAGAATTGTCCACACTGTTTAAATTATTAAAGGCCTGTCCCTCTCCCCCTTCCCCCCACAAGGGTTTTGTTAAAAGATACTACTTTTCGATGGTAAATCTTTTTGGGCCACCAGATTCCTGTCCCATTCTCTATAGGGCCCCAGCTCCCATTCTTCTTTGTATGTTACTTATATAAATTCTAATCACCAGTTGTATTCATTTGTTTATGCAACTGTTCAAGACAGTGGGCTTGCAGCTATAAGCAAAGCAAGACCAACAAAGTCCTTGTGGAGCTTACATTCTTATGAAGGAGGCAGCTCAAAAGCACTTATAAATAAATGTATAGTGTAATCTTAAGTACTTACCTATGCTTAAAGAAATATGAGGGGAAAGGGGTAGAAAGCATTGAAAACAGGGGTACTATATTAGATAGGGGGCTCAGGAAAGAACTTCCTGAGAAGGTGACATTTTAGTAGTGATCTGAATTATATGCTTATTTACTAAATGTCACCTATCTCCTCTGAGCTTTCTTTTGGTTTTTGTTAGTTATGGACTTAAGAAACTAAGCTTTTTGGATCAAATTGCAAAGACTTAGGTGAATATACGAGTTTCTGCATGTGAAAATGCTTTCCTGGGTACTACCTCAATTGCCCTCTGTGTAAATGCAATAAAGGGATGGATAGCTTACAGGCCAGGTAGGGACACTGCATTTGTCATCTTGAATGATGGGAATGGAGGACAAGATAGATAGGCTTTATTTAAACTTAACTGAAATCAGCTGTTAAGAAATTTAAAATTTTGTGTATTATAATTGTCCCCAAACTTAAGATATTTCTCAAATTAATCAAACTGTGTTGTTTTTCAGCTTTTATTTGACTAGTATCTATGACCATTCAATATTTGAAGCCTTTAGTAAGGTGGTGCAGAAACTGATTCCACAACTGCCGACCTTGGAAAACCTATTAAATATTTTTATATCAGTAAGTGAGCTATTTAATTCACTATAGTTTTTGGTTCTATTTTAATTGAATATATTATCAAATTCTTCAAAAAATGTCTCGAATTTGAACCGAGTTTAAAAACTAAATGTTACATACTTAACATGTAAAATAATAACATTAAAAATGGCTTGAGTTATTTTCTGAATTCTTTCCTTAGTACTCACCCTTTTGTCTTAAAATGAACTGATGAAAATTTCTTCATGCTTTCTAAATTAAAAATATCTTTATATCTGTTTCTTGAAGGAAGTAGTAATACCTGGAAAGAACTGGGTTTTGGGGATTTGACTCAGTTTAATCTCTGCCTTATTGGAGGTCACATTTAAAAATTGGTCTTTTCCTTTCCTTGCTAACTATAATCTTAGTATCATATTTCACATTCTTGTATTTTGAGGATTCAACTTAGTAAAAAAGGATATCCGTCCAATAAGTTTAGCATTCGGTCACTATATTTTTTAAACATTACTTCGAAGGACTCAACGTATAGTAATCTGTATTTTTTTGGGTTATGCTAGTTGTTGACATCAAACTAATTCTTTAATGTTTTGCGAATTGTCCTGTAAAGTCCTTCTGGTAGCAAGGTCATTCAATATCAAGAAAATGATATTGAAAATGTAGCATGGCTTGATTTTTGGAGGACTTTTTTGGTTAATATTTTTGGTGGTGTCTTAGAAAATAATTCATTTACGTGAAGAGGAAGAAATAACAAATTTGACCTATGCAATTATGTCAGTAAATCAAAACAATTTCATTTTTATTCTTTGGAATAATAGTGTCTCAACTAAGTACTTTTTGGTTATTTTGGTACTAGATTGTATAATTAAAAATGTTCTTGGATGTTCATCAGTAATTCAAGATCTTAGATAAGTTATGAAATGTGATTCTTAAAAAAACCTGAACACTTTTCCAATTTTGTTTTTCTAAGAATTCAGGTATTGAAAAAGCTTTTCTCTTCGATGTTGTTAGCAAAATCTACATTGCAACAGACAGTTCTCCTGTGGATATGCAATCTTATGAACTTTGCTGTGACATGATTGATGTTGTAATTGATGTGTCTTGTATATATGGGTAAGTTATATGTATATTTATGCAGGATCTCAGGTGGAAAACTTCCAGTTTGATTTGTTAGGGGGATTCATTTCTGAGGCCACTAGCAAGTACTGTCTGAAGTGGACATGTTCTGACCGTAGTGCTTCAACTCGGAGCATGGGCTGCTGGACTTTTTCAGAGAAGATGGATAAGAACATGAGTGTGACTAATGCCCGACTTAGACATCCCTGAAGGTTTCTCCCACCATTAGTTGGGGGGTTTGCGCTATGTCTTCTCACTTCTCACTTCAGAAAACTGGATTAATTTATTTAAAACATTCTGAGTAATAAAGTACTGGTTCCCGATTTAACATCAGGCTTTGTGGAATGAGGAGTCCTTAATTTTTCAGAGAGCTAAGTAACAAGGAAATTGGATGTCGGGACTTATACATTTAGAAATTTGATTCATACATCTGATCTTCCAAAATAAATCTCTCAAATGTAAACTCTTCCTTTATGTAAATTCATCAAACTACATACAGAAATTTATAAAAGCCAGCAAAAATGTGATTTTATAGATTAGCCCAGAGGATGATTGAAAACTTTGGTGAATTAACTGATATTTCGAAAGCCAGTTACCTCTTTCCTCTGATAGCCGTGATTCCTCTAATATGTTAACATCAGCACTCACAAGGCACTTTCTGATGCTCTGACATTACCTTTACTTTCTGAGACCTGTGTCCTTTATCCTTTGTTCCTCTCTACTTCACCTAGTCAATTCCTCTTTCATCTCTTCCTACCCTTCACCTTTGTCTCTCTGCCTAATATGTCAGTGTCTTTCTCCAGCTGCCTCTGAGTAGAATGCATTCGTCTTACCTGTTCTTGTCTACTCCTGTCTGCCATTTCTATTTTTCACTTTTGTGATTACATGCTTTCCTCTGTTTTAATTCTTTTCATAATGAAAACGAGATGTCTGTTTATTATATCTTTCAATAAAGTTTCATGTTCACATTCTTGATTTTAAAAATGGATGAATAGATCATTTGCTTTTTCTTTAAAATAAATCAAAATTTCATAAACGATATTTTTATAATTAAAAGAATCAAATGTAGTTGTAAACTTAATTTTCAGTATAAAGTACATTGTAAAATATGTTATGAAAGAAAATATCCATTATTCTTAACACAGTCTATGCGTGCTTTATTTGGTGTGCTTTATTATAGTTTAATTTGCTTCTTACTTGACTGTTAATTTATATTTTTTGAAGGGGGATTACGTATAACAGTTCTAGAATGACAATTGTAGTTTAATGAAAGCTTTCAGGCCCTGTAAGACTCACTTTGTAAGCATCAGGATTCAACAATATCTTTGATAGATTGTATTTATTTTAATTTTTTTCATACTCTTTTTACTAATGGCAGTTTTTGTATTTAGGTCCTTCTTTATTTGTAGACTGAGTCAGTATAGATTGGTGTGAGGGAAGATCGGAGCCCGCTGTATTCCATACATTTTAAATAAACAAGGTGAAGATGTGAATGCATGGAATGTTGCATCGAAGTCTGGGAATCCTACCTAAACGAGAACTTCTGTTCCAGTGTATTTAAGCCAGTATTCTTCCGTCTCAGATGACATTCAGGAAACTGGGTGCAAAGACTTGTCATTGTGCAAATTAAATGTGACAAAATACCTAGTTGGGAACACTGTAATGAACAGTACTTTCTTTTAAAACAGGTTAAAGGAAGATGGCAGTGGAAGTGCTTATGACAAAGAGTCTATGGCAATTATCAAGCTGAATAATACAACTGTCCTTTATTTAAAGGAAGTGACTAAATTTTTGGCACTGGTCTGCATTCTTAGGGAAGAAAGTTTTGAACGAAAAGGTAATGGCATTTTAAGTTCTTGTCATAATTTCTTAGGTTCTTGAAAATGAGAAAATAATATAGTGCTAGACAGTTAAAAGCTCAACTACATTTGTCACTTTTCCATATATAGTCAGGCTTGCTTCTTCCTTCTTTTGATTTTATATTTTAAATCAAGTTTTTTATTCTAGTCTCTCTTATTTAGAATCCTTTCATTAGCTGCCTGCCCTTTGGCTTCCACCTGAACCAGTTTACTGAGATGATTCTTTCGGAGGTCACCAGGTTACTTTCTTGCTGTGTTCAGTGGCCGTTTCTCATTCCGAAGCCTCTTCAGCCTTCTGGAGCATGTGATCTTGTCTGTCCCTCCTTTCTTAAAGCTTTCTTCTCTCTTTCCTTCCCTAACATTTAACTCTCTGGATTATTTTATGTGTTTGTTTCTCCGATCACCTCCCCTGTTTCTTCTATTTTCCTTTTTCTCGATTCTGAGTGTTCTAGAGCCAGATCTTTCTCCTCATTTCTTATTCTCCAGGTCAGCTCATCCAAGCCATGGCTTCAGTTAATCTTCTCTTTGTGGTTGATCAAAAAATTCACATCTCCAGCTCTGACTTAGGCCTATGTTTCTGTCCCATGTTTGGAGCTGTTAGTAAGATGTCTACACTTAAATGTTTGCTTGTTGTTTTGTCCATGATGTCAAAAACTGATGAATATTTTCCCCTTAGTTTCATGGTCCTCTTGGCCACCCTACTTCTCTTATTAGGACGTTTTTCTGGCATCCAAGCATAGATATCTTGTATATCATAGATATCTTGTATATCTAGGTAATCGTGTGGTGATATTGCTGAAGGGGTAATATTGCAGATAGGAGGGCATTCAGTGTTCTCCTTTTTCCATTCTTTTCCTGTATGGTTTACATTGACTTTTCATCAAATCTTATTGTTTGTTTCTTGGGTTTTCTTGGGTTTCCTTTTTATTTCCATTGTCAGTGCCTCCAGGCTTGTGGTACTGCAGTGACTTCCTACTTGAGGTTACACATTCTATATATATGTATTAGTATGTATCATCTTTTATTCTAAATGTAGACTAGATTTCAGAAAATTACTTTTATCATGTTGTTTAACTACTTACAGATCTACAATAGGTCCTTATTATTCATTGCAACAAGTCCCTGCTTTTCTGCTTGAAAGTTTAATATTAATATTAAATGAATTAATATTATTTCATTAATATTAATATTAACGAATTCAGATATGCAAAACTTTTTGGATAAAACAAAAATGTTTGTATTCCTTTTACATTAAGAACTAAAACCTGACAAATACGTATATATCCTCTGTATCTTTGATTGAAAACCCCTCCTTTGCACTGTGAATGTAATGTCGAATATAATGTTTTATTCCATGAATGATTTATTCTTTTACTTCACATCTATTCTCAAATAGTAGAGAGTATTGTATATCTTTGTGTAAATAATATAAAAATGTAGTCTCTTCTGCAACTTGCTTGTTCCTCTTCATTCAAGATTGTTTTCGAGATTTATTCATATTGATAACATGTAGCTCCAGTTCATTCATTTTCCCCTGCCACACTATATTTTATGGGTTATACCACAATTTATTTTCTTGTTGCTGGACATTTAGATTATTTTTAAGATTAAAAATAGTTTTTCAACAGATGCTCATGCACAAGTTGCCTTTACGCATGTGGAGAATTTCTCTGGGTATGCACTTAGGGTGGAATTTATAGAAGACATAGCATATTTATTAGACATTGCTCTCCAGTGTAGGTTTACCATTTGCTCCCGTGGCAGTATCGTGTGAGAGTTCTTACGTCCTAGATAATGATCGATGTTGTTAGGCTGTTTAGTTATTGTCAGTCTGGTAGGTGTGAAATGATATCTCACTTGGCTCTAATTTTTACTTCTTTCACTAGTTAGGGCAAGCGTCTTTTTCATGGCAGTTAACCTTTTTATCCCCAGTCAGGTGTCTTCTTTGGTAATTTACCTCTCTGTATACCTTAGTCTTTTCTGTACTGATTTTTTATGTTCTTTATCTTTTCTGTAATTCTTAGGAGTTCTTTATCTCTGCCAATGTTTAAAAAAAAGTTTAAAACTGTTGGTTTTGTAAATTTCTAGATATATGCAAAAGTAGACCAGCACAGTGACTCTTCGTATACTCATTTCCCTGCTTCAGTAATCATGCACATATGGTCAGTCTTGTTTTCTGTATATTCTTACCCCAACTAAATTATTATTTTTTACTCTTGTTGTGAAAACTGTCAAACATGTCCAAAAAAGTAGAGAAAATTATATAATGAACCCTTTCTAATCTGTCACCCAGATTTAGTATCATCAAAATTATAACCAGTCTTATTTCATTTCTGTACCTTTTTCCCTACTGGATTATTTTGAAGCAAATCTCTGACATCAAATCTTTTTGTCTTTGTAGATTTCAGCAGATAGCTCTAAGGGATAGTACTTTTTCTCAAATGTAACAGTGTTACCATTAATAAGTATAATCAAGTTAATGATTTCATAATATCATCAAGTATCAGGTCAGTGTTCAACTTTCCCTGTCAGTTTTATTTTATTGTTTGCACAGAAGTCAGTTTTAATGTAGTAAACTTCTTTTATACATTTTTTTTTCCCCTGAGTCTAAAAGACCTCCTTAATTTCACTCTAACTTAAGAGTTGATTCCCAGTACTTTCTACCAAGAATACTCTGCCCCTATCTCCAGTCAGACTAGTTTCTTCCCAGTCTTCCACCTGTGCTATGTTCTCATTGCCTGCTCCCTGCTGTTTTTTATAATCTTGCTTCTCGTTCCTGCCTAATCAAATCTTTCCTGTTTCCCCAAAGTTCTGCCTCATCCCTAAAGCTTTCATTGGCTGCTTTTGTCCTGCGCTTGGCTTTCCCTCCTTTGGACACCAGATTATTTTGATTTGTTTCTTGTGTATTGTCTTTATGTTCCAGTATCCTTGAGGGCAAGGTGCTTTCCTTTCTGCTCTGCTGTTCTTAGCACTGACTTCTATTCTTAAGGTCCAGAATGGCTCCAGGAGCTCCAGCCATTTTATTCATATTCCAGACATTAAGGAGGAACAGGGGTGATGAAAGAATACCCTCTTCCTTTTTAAGGAGACTTCACAGGTCCCACATACTTCCACTCATCTCAGTGGCCAGGTGGTCATCTGGCTGTGCATAACTGCAGGGAAGGCTGGGAAATGTAATATTGTTTGACTAAATCTTAATTAGAAGCCAGTTCATGAAACAGATGAAGGAGCTACCTTGAAGAGGGGGTACAGAGTGCCTGGGTTCTGTCTGATGTGCCTCTCTAGTACCTCTCAAACCTCAGGGCTCTACTGAGCAGTTTGCCAAACTTATATTAGCTGTCCTTTAGCTCTTCATTGGCTACCCCAAAGATGTGTAAAAGGAAAAGTTTGTTGTTTCAAAAAGTATTTTACTTTCATTTTAGATTTCATTGTAACTTTTCTTAGCAAATTTACTTTCCTAATTGCTTTATTTAACCTTTCCATTCCCAGGCCCCAGAGGTAACCAGTGTTAACAATTTGGGCACATGCTTTTATCTTGTTTCCAGCATAGAGAATTCCTTAGTTGGATGTATGTTTTTAAGTAAATATTGATTTTTTTTTTCCTGTCACCAAATGTTTCCTGGTAGAGAATTTCACAGTGGATATTCAGGAGGCCTGATCTTTTTTTCTCTTGCAGGTTTAATAGACTACAACTTCCATTGTTTCCGAAAAGCTATTCACGAGGTTTTTGAGGTGGGTGTGACTTCTCACAGGGGCTGTGGTCACCAGACCAGTACCCCCAGCCTGAAAGCATTGACACACAACGGCACACCACGAAATGCCATCTAGCCCGAATTCCAGTGGTCGGGGCTCTGTGCCAGCTTACTCTTCCCTCCAGGGTCAGATGCCACGTGCTCCAGGACATGGGAGTTGCCGCTTGTGGGAATCTGGTACCTGCCCCACTAGAGACAAGGGGTAAAGGTTCTCATTCGGATGAAAACCCCTTCAAACAGTGGTGTACAACTGAAGCTACTATTTCTTTTCTTTTTTTATTTTTTTTAATGGCAAAAAGGAATTCTAGAGACGACAGAACTCATGTGTTTCTCCTTTTGGGGTCCTACTTTAAGTAGTTGGGATATTTTGGACCTGGAGATAACACCACTTATCCATCTTTACCAGGGGATGTTGCCATTATTTACCAGTTGAAAATAATAGAAAGAACTGAGTTTTTATATGCTTCACTTAGGTTTTCATTTGAGTAGTCTCTAAAAATCCTGCCTTGCTTAAGTTCTAACACTGCCTCTCAGATTCCAGTTTTGGACATCGCATACCTAAGACCTTTTAAATGCATTTGCTTGCTAACTCAGAAGACTCATGGTCTGACTGCAGCAAAGGACATTCCTGTTACTGAAGAAATGAGAAAATTTTATGCTGCATCAGGTCAAGGGCAAGGGTCAACAGTGGCTACATTTGTTCTTGGAAGTATTGAAGAAAAAAATTTTAAAACAGAAGAAAATTTTTGCACATGTGTTTTGGGTACCAGAGATCTAAAGTAAATGATCATGATCAATGTAGCAAAGGGAATTGAAAAAAATTGTTTCCCCCACAATCTCCTCCTCCTAGGGGAGAAACTCATTATGTCATTGAAATATTTAGCTCATTTTTCTTTAAACTTGATACCAGCCGCTACATACTTTTTATTCTAAGCTGTCTAGATTCTTTAAGTACTGCTGTTTTTGTTGGCCATGAATGACCTGAAGGCACTGGTGGACTGTCCACTGGGAGTTGGAGAGAGCACATGGCACTACACGTGTTGTTAAACATACTTCATCTCCAGTATTCTGACACCAAGTGTCAACTGTGGTACTTTCTTCACCTAGGATATTAATTGATAATTGTTTCTTTTTGTTGATGGTTGATACCCTTTCTGTTGATTTAAACGTACACATTATTTTTACTCCACATGCCCAGTAGTCATATATTCCAAAGCCACTGGACCACTTGAGTACATAAGTGCCACTGTTTAATGAAATATGTATATTCAGGTCTGTAAACCTAACAGTGTGACTTGGAGTGCTTCTTGCAGATGACTCTGACTGCTGAGTATTTACATGGACCATGGTGATATCCAAAAGAAAAATGCTTTTATATTTATAGATTATTTCATTGAACTATATAAAATGGGTATCAATAAATGTATTTACACCAAAATCAGTTTTTTATTTGCCTAAGATATGAGAGGGTGGGGTAATGGGATATTGGGTTGTCTCACTCTGTCACTTTATCATCCATTTCCTTTCTTTTGCTGCCTCATGTCGTTAATGTGCCTACGTTTCAGGATTTCAGGTTCTGTCCTGAATCAGGAGTTTCATGCCTTGTGTCCAGACATGTCTCCGGGCCCATTTTCCCTTGGGGTATGAGGTCTAACTAGGCCCAGGTGAAAATGTTTTTTGGTTGTGCTATTTCATACTAACAAACCTCACTCAGAGTGGGGAATATCCAGGGCCTGGCATAGTGAATGTATTATATCCAAGCTAGGAAGGGATAAGGAGATGAATTAAGTAGAATACCATATAAAAAATTTGTATTGATTCCAGCTTGTTCATTTCTTCCAGTTCTTGAGATACTCATTATTGACCCTTAAATGTCAGTTAAATCAATGTTTATATAGGTGCTTCTATAATTAGGGTGGGTCTAAACTGATTGGAGTAAAGTATACATTTGTTTATGGAAGGGAGTGGGGAGGTAGAGGTTGAAAGATCTTTAATTTCATGAGTAGGCTACTTTAGAAGTTCAGTTATGAGACTCCGAAATGGAAATCACAGAAACAGATTTAAAAAAATAGTGTCAAATCCTGTTCCCTTTTCCACATTATAGAAGCTGAAGCCCTGGGGGTTAAACAGCCTTGTCTAGGATTATAAATGGGGTATGACTCTATAACAAGCTCAAACCAGGGTACTGTTGAGGGTGGCAGAGATGCCATTAATAGTGATGTCAGCACAATAGGTATAAACTGTACTGTCCTAGGTAAAACCAAGGGTGGCCAACCTTGTCCTAGATCTAGCTGGTGGCCAGGTGAGATCTGTTTACCAGATCTGGCAGCCCAGTGTGGCGTGCCTTTATCTTTGGCCTCAGGCTCCCATTGGTTAAATGGAGGTAATGCCTCAAGATGAGTGGAACATGCCATGTGGGTGCCCAAGAAATATTTTTTCCCACTACTGTGGAAAATTAGAAGTTTATATGATCTACTTCATTCATCAGGGAGTGTTTAAGGAGAAAATGGTGAAATAGAAATAAAGTGAATGAGGAAAGGTAACAACTCAGGAAAAGGGAAATGGAAGAGTCATTAAATTGTTAAGAAGGTTTCGCCTGATATGTCTTGCATCCTGATGGATGTTTATCTGTACCGGGCTACCTCAGAGAGAGCTGGGAAAGATGGTGAAATAAAACCTTTAAAATCTTCTGCAACAAAGTGTTTTAGCTGTTTCACACACCACTACCTCTCCCATTCACACACTCCATGTACCTGCACATATATGCACACATATACACAAGCAAATAATGATTTCCCAATGTAGAATACTAAAGGAGTTTGTGAAGTGCTTTAATTTACCTGCTACATTTTGAGTTCTGTGCTTATACAGAAAAACAACTGATTTTAAAGATAAAATTCCAAAAGTTAACTTTGTAGTTGGGGAAAGCAACGTGTGTGATTTGTAGACTTTGTTAAGGTTTTCTGTTTGTCCTGTTTTGCTTTACAAATGCTGAAAGTGCTTCCAGTTACATCCAAAAGAAATTATTAGTGAATATCATTATTGTTTTCCATCTTAGCCAGTAATTCAACTTTAAACACCCCCATTTTCTCCTAGAGACCCTAAAGGAACATAGTTTTTAAAAGAGAATTTAGGTACAAGCAGTTGGACATAACTGGAGTGTATTTCCGTTAATATAGCATCTTCCCTGAACTGCTCCTACAGAGTTGAGAGATTGTGGACGTAGAGAGCATCCAGGAGGGACATGAAGGGATAGCAACTACCACCAGGTATTTTAGGTGGTTTATATGTATTACCTCATGTAATCTTCACAGTACCTTGTAGAGTGGGTATGTGTTCTTATTTTGTAGATGGGGAAATAGTCATAGAGAAGCTCAATTGTGAGTGGTGGAGTTGGAGCCTATGTAGTTTGATTCTAGAACCTGCGTCCTTAAACTGCTGCTTGACCTTGCTCTCCTAGTAGGGAAGAAGGATTTGCTCATGGGGTGTGTTGCAGAAAACAAATTTGATTTTTAAACTCTAGAACCAGCATCCTGTAGTCTATTGGAGTTTTACTATATACAGTCAAATATTAAAGGTTCTGAGAAGATCTGCAATAGAGAAGTCTCTTTCCCTTGGTTTATATCTCATATTCCTAAGTTTATGTGACCCTTTATGAAAAGCTTATTCAAGAAGCATATAAGTATACTGAAGGGCACTTTACTGAAACATTGTCAGTAGGATTAGAAGTATGATTTTTGTTCTATTTTCAAGTGTATTAATACAGCCTTCTGCCAACTGGTGCAATTATAAAGCTTGTATATTTTCACAATTGAGCTTAGTAGCTCATACTGATCCTTCAGCCTGGAATCTGCTTCTCTTGGCCTGTAGAAATTCTATTGCCTTACTAGCTTAGCTTAAATGCCATATCCTCCATGAAAGCCCTCTGATCATTTTCTTTCCCCACCTCTGCTACCCTCCCTGCACCTTGCCACAATAGGTCTATTTTCTTGGTTCTTGGTGATTTGCTCAGTACCTGTCCTTGTAGGTAGTGGTGGGGGAGGCATATTTTGCTGCTCTAGTATTTCCTCAATATTTCATGTTGAAGAAAACCTGTGCTCACTTAAATTGTCTTGCATTGCAGCTTTGATGTGAAGGCGAGGTACCTCTGGTTTGGGCAGTAGCTTGTGTAGCTTTTCACCTGTTTTAGCTGTGGTGTCCAATTTTTATTTTTTTTGTAGTGTTTGACCTCTAGGTGGCGATGTTGTATTATTTAAACACAGCTTCTAGCTTTCCGGAGCCTGAATATTTGCTCTGTTTTGAAAGTTTAAATTGCCTGTATCACCCAAGGTACACCTAACTTAGAGATATAAAGAATGGCTGACTTTAGTTCCTCTGCCATAATATTTAGAGTTTATTTGAGACAATTTATTGGAAGGGGATCAATTTGCAATTTTCTGTTTTTGTATGTGCTGTCAGCTTTTTAACAAGTTTGGGTAGGATGCAGGTCATAAGATCATTTACTTCATTGATTATGAGTTACAAAGGGACTTTAAGACTGCTCTATCCACATTCCTATAGTCGGTAGAACTACTCACTTCCTAAGCCATCTGTTTTATGTGCTCTTAAATGATCCCATGGAAGGAAATGCCACATATTTGAGTTAAAATATCTTTCATCACTTTCTTGGCTTCAAATAAGGTCTGTTGTAACCATTCACACTTGAGAGTTACAGGACTACCACAGAAAAGGCTGTAGCCCATTATCCTCCCATCGGTGCTTGTTTTTCTTTCTTCTCGACCCATGTCATCTCTCCCCAGTCCTCAGCTGTGACTTTGTTCTGCAAAGAAATTTTAAAGTAAAGATACGACAGTGTATCTTCAGAACCGTTTAAAATATAATTGAGAAAATTGCAGAAGGACAGTTATAGTGAGGAATTGAGCAGAAGGAACCTAGTTGCCCCTCCCCCAGCTTCGAAGCCCGATTTTACCAGCACGTTGCTCTGAGAGTGCTGCAACTTCCACTTCAACATCCTCCACTTTCGAAAGCATCTTTTGAGCTAACGTGATCAAATATCAGAAGGCACTGGGCAGACGGTTAACTTGGTTTAATGCAACCTAACCTGCAGAACAGACAGAAGCTTGGGCTATAAAAATGGAATATTAATCTTCTAGAATGTGCTGTTTGCTGGTTTTTGTTTTGTTTTTGAAAGAGGTGCTGGTACACTCATTTTGGTTGTTGTAAATATTCTTTCTTTTGTTTCCATGCCCTCCTGTCTCTCTTCAAAAAGGCATGCAAACTTCATGCTCCAGGTAACAACTGGGCTGAGAACGGCATGTTAATTTATTTGGGCAGAGTAGACCTATCTTATTCTGAAAAAGCAGTGCTGGAACTCTCTGTACTGGCGCCTTGTCCCAGAAAAGGCATTGGCTTTATAACTTTGGGATATGAACAGAGAAGTAGGCGTATAGCCCTACTGACCGTTTCCCTAATACCTGTCAACTTTGGAAATAGAGCTGTTTGCTATTTCCATGCTCAGAGGATGCCGTTTTGCTGTACTGTAGCTCTTCCTGGTTAGCTGTCTGAGACTGAAGCTGCTTTGGGCTCTGTTTCCTCAGTACATGACCTCCGTGGCAGTCTATTGAAAGAAATGGGATAATTGAGAAAGGCAGGCTCTTTGGCACAAAGGAACTCGTTTAGGTGTCAGGGGTCACTGGTTCTCAGTGGACATGCTCCCTGGACAACTAGCGTGATTAAGCTGGATAGAGGGGAAGAAGGCTGAGCTGAAGATTGAGCTGGCACACTGAGGGGGCAGGGCAGAACTTTGGGAAGGCTATGGTCAATCAGTGGAAGAGGATTGCTGGGAAAGAAGTCAGAATGATCCTTTCGATGAGAAGAAAACCAGGTAGACTGAAATGTGAAGTGCAGCACAGAGGCCTGAAAGATGACAAATAAGAGACCTTGATTTTGCCTAGGAGTATTGGTGACCTTTGAAGATCTCCAAACGAGATCTGGGCCACTTTATACTTCTCTAGGCCCTTGACTCTCCTCTCCCAATGTATTATTAAATCTCTAAATTATTCTTGATTTCTTTTAGGCCCAAGATAATGGTTGTAGAAGTGCTTATTTAAGTGGTATTCTTTTTTTATTTTCCAGCCAGACTCTTACCACATTTTATGTCAGTTCTTAAGGAGTCTCAGCTTGTCTCTTAGATTCTCTTCATTTTCAAAAGCTGGACTAGCCCATAATAATAATAGCAATATTTTTGTTATAATAATAATTATTAGCATTAGTGTTATGATATTCGAGTGCTTACAACTTTCCAGCCCTTGTGCTTAGAGCTTTATTTCTGCCTTCTCACGTAATTCGCCCAGTGTCATGAAGTTGGAGCTGTTGCTCTAGTCCATTTCACAGATGAGAAAACTAAGGCACAGAGAGGCTAAGGAACTGGCATGAACATATTGCTAATTATTGGCAGAGCTTGCACTTGAAGTCCCATCTGCCTTATGTCAGAGCAAAGGTTTGTCTTCTTGGTAGTAGCAGAGCTCCTTAGGGGCTGAGTATACAAAAGGAGGAAGGATAATGGCTCCCTAGGGACTCTGAACACCTTGCTCCAGAGCTCTTTGAGAGTATCTGTGGACACCCATTGTGGCAGAGGCCAGATCCCCATTCACCAGACGAGTTTCCTCCTCTTCTTGGGCACAGGGGTAATATTTCCAGCCTCCCTTGTGGTTAGGATGGTTATGTTATTAAGTTTTGGCCAATAGACTATGAGTGAAAGTGATGTGCACCACTTCCAGGCCTAGCCCCTAAAATCCTCTCATATGTGAACCTCCAAGGGCGACCTTTTTTCCTGTCACCAGATCGCTGCCCATGAGCACAGCAACACTTGCAAATGCAGAGCCTTGACATGGAGAAAAGCTGGATTCCTGGATCACATTGTGGAAGGCTCATCTGCTGACCAGAAACACTTGCACTGGACTGTTACATAAGCAGTGAATAAATGTCTGTGATGTGCAGTCTTTGGGATTATGGGCTTTATTTGTTATAACGGCTGGTGTCATCCTAACATACACCTATAACGCCATGTGGGTCATGATTGTTGACTAGGAGCTCAGGCAGGTAGGGAGTGAGAAAGGAAATAATCTCTGGAAAGAAGCTTTTGTGGCCAGTTGCAGAATGCTAATAATGCTTTTCAGGCCAAGGCGATTATGATTACAGAATTTGAAGTCTCGGGTTTGCTGGATACTCTTCAGGGCAAACTTTTAATGCAAAGAGTTCACTGTGTGACCTTAGGAGTTAACGAATGGGCTCCAGGGGTTTTGAGAGCTCCTGAATTTGTGTGTAACATGCCAACTGGACAGAGGGAACTTGGCCTTTCTCTGTATTCTCCAAGGGGTCTGCATCCAAAAAAGTGAAGAACCAGTTGTGAATCTGAACACAAACCACACAAGAAGCTTATTTAGAAATGAAAAACTCAACTTAGCTGAATGTGCTAGACTTCACATTTTTTTCCTGGGGTTTCCAGTTCTCCCCTTTGTAGATGTAAAAACTATAAAAGAGCTTTTCTTGAAACCATTACATTAGTATGTGGTACAAAGTATCAGCGAGCAAGTAAAATAGTCTGGGTGAGGGAAATCATGAATACAAAACGTACCTGTCTTGTGGTCAAGTAGCACATGAGGCCAATAGTCTTAGGAATGAAAGTTAGCCTAGATCATGGTTTACCATCTAGCCTGCCAGCTTCCTTTTCTCTGTGTGTCGGAAGTGTCATCCTTCACATCCCTTGGAGCTCCCTCCTCTAACAAGCCTTCCCTGCTCCTGCTTTTCCCTTCTTGATCTCACTTTTTAAAAAGACTCCTGGCCCATATTCTGGCCCATCTCATCTTTTTTTAATCTACAGGTATAATGAAATCCTGCTAGGCCTAGGCAGGGTATGTGCATTTTGTATCCGCCAGCGGTACTCAGACCAGGCCTGGCCTCACACTACACACCCAGTACCTACTTTGGGTGACCAATGTTTACTGGTTGTCTGCTCTAGGCTAGGGTCCACGCTGGATGCTTATTCATTCAACAAATATTTCTTTAGTGTCTACTAGGTGAAAGTCTCAGTTCTTGGTTCTGGGGATATCCTAGAGAAGAAGATTGCAAAGTTCTTGCCATTATCGTGGTGACTGAATTTTATTCTGACAAAAGTCAAGTCATAGATGGACGAAAACGGAGGCTCAGAGAAGTGAAATGGCGTGCCCTAAATTACAGAGCTGTTGAGTGTCCATCTTCTGACTCTTAAGTCCCAAGGCCTTGTCAACACACAAAGAGGGTAGGGAGGAGAGATGTGAAAGTTATTAGAGGCAGTTTAACAAAGAGTTCTATTTATTGTCTTTTTTTTAAACACATGAAAAGCTTTATGTCAAAATGTGTACTATACACAAAACAGAAACTAGGAGAAATGTTTGCTAATGGGTAATACAGTTAATATTCTTAATACGATTTTACAAATCAGTAACAAACACACCCCAAAATAAATGAAGAGAAAATATCAGTGTGTGACACACGCAAGTAGAAGAGGTCAAAAGCGTGAAAAACCATAAAACCTCATAAGTAATAAAAGAAATGCAAATTAACAATGAGTTTTCCTTTATTGAATGGGCATTTTTTTTTCCAAAAGATGATACTCCACGTTGCCGAGAGTACAAGAACAAGATCTTACATGTTTTAGCAATTAATTGTAGGATGTTTTTAAACTGATTGATTTGCGTACCTCTTTAAAATGACAGATTCAAAGTCTCTTTTTACACCTTTTTAACAGTGAGTTCCAGTTTTTCTACAATGATTTTTTCTTTTTTTACCATTAACAATATACATACTTACTCATTTTAAAGAATCTTATAAAAAAAATTGAAGGAAAGATGAGGAGATGTTTATTGGTTTTCTTTTTCCCCCTCTTTAAGTCCCCCTGCCCCACCCCACTTCCACCCGTGACTTATGGATGTTGCGTTTCCCCTTAAGAAATGGATCTCTGAAGGTGGGGCGTCTCCTCCCACAGGCTTGCAGCGTGCACCCAGCCCCCAGGGAATGGTCCGTGGCTCTGCCTGGGGTGTGAACCCAGGACCTTCTGCATGTAACGCAGATGTGCTAACCACTACACTATGGAGTCAACCTGTGTATTGGTTTTTAACATGCAGTAGAGCATGGTCCTAGACTCAGTAGGGGGGAACCACATTTTTTGTCTACTGTTTTCATTGTGTCTAATCACCCTTCTTTTATGCACCCTTTCCTGGCCCCTTCTGTGGTTCTCTTCCTTTCAGCCCCTGGTCAGAGCCTGATCATCAAGTCTCTAATTCTCTGAGCACAGTCTGTGCAGTTGCTGTTGTTATGTCGAATGCCTTTATAGTAGTGCTTCTCAACCCTGGCTGTGCTCTAGAACCACCTGGGGTACTATTAAATAATAGTGACACCAGGTCCATCCCCAACCAATTAAATAAGGCTGTCCCTATGTCACTTAATGTCAGTGTTGTTGAGAACCACTGGCCTGTAGGCTGGATCTAACTACATCTAGATATTTTGTGTACTCAGTCCTAGGTCCTGTGACATAATACACAGGCTTGTTGAACTGAGTCAAAACAAATTTGGTCTACTAGCTCCTCAAGCACAAAGAATTCTGATTTTGCCACTTTTTTTTTTGAATGTGTCAGAGTCATACAAGAGGTGTCAAATATGTATTTGTTACATATTTGTTACACTGTTCTTTTTTCTTCTAAATTTCTGGGTTGTGGTAGCTCAATGTATCTGTAGTTAGTACTGGGCTTATTGTGAAAATTTCACGGAGAGGTGGATTCTGATTCAGTTGGTTAAACAAATATATTGCATTGCACTATTTGACAGAAGCAATAGTTGGCCACCACAGGGTAGGTACTGTATTTATTCACCTCTGGCACTTGGTAGAGTATCCAGTAAATAGAGGATGAATGAATGAGTGAGTGAATAAGTGCGCGAATGACCAGATTGAAACCAGTTCTGTACAATGTCTCTAACTTTATACTTGTCTCTTATAAAGGTCTCGTTCCTTCAACTACTACCTGTTTTACCTTTCACCACTAATTTTTTATTTCAGACTTAAGTTGAATATCACTGTTTCGGTAGTGTTTTATCCAAAAACAACTTGCAAGCACTACATAATCTTCAAAGTAAACTAAATTATGGGCTAGGATATGTTCAAGAACATTCACTCCAGAACTTGGGCACCTATAGACAGTCTGTCATTTTCTCAGGTGCCAGCATTTGCTCTCATACAATATTCTCCCTTCTCTCCTTCTGACTAAAGACTCTAAAACACAGGTATAATAAGCCTCACCAAACTTCTCTCGTTGCATATGCTCTGTCGGCAGGCATGGTACTGTGAAAGCAAATGTCATTGCCGCAGCCATAATTTAAGACGTCCTTTTAAAAAATTCCAATTTCATCATTTCACAGAAGAATAGATCAATATTTCTACAGTTAAGAGTTTAGTTAAAAACCCTGCTGTGCAATGAAATAATGCATCTGCTATTGGCGTAGAGCGACTGGGATGTTAATTCCCTGGTTTTGTGTCAGTTAAGGGCAAATTAGCCTTCCAGCACCAGTCATGACTCATTATGTCATTATGTAGAAGGCACTTACTGTACCTCCACTACTATGCAATTTAGATCCAATAAAAATTGTGACAGCGTTTTTATCCACTTCATTAAGCTACTAATTTCTTGTAAAAAAATGTACATTAATCTTTTTATAGCTTCATGCAGAGTGGCATATTTTTAGACTCTAACATTGATTAGGTCCTGGTTAAGAATAATTTTCACAGTACTTTTAAGAAATGTAAATAAAGTTACAATAATTTAATTTTTCAACATAGTTATGACAGTATTGATCTTAAAATGAACATGTTGGCTGAATTAAATGTGTAGCCCAAATGAAATACAGACTGAATATTTAAACATGCAACAAATTACAAAGCACGGCTTAACAATACCCTGCAAACAGAATGAAGAGAGGGAGCAGGAACCTCCATGGAAATATTAATTGCTCATATTTTAAAAGACGTAAACGGGAGGGTTTTTTTTTTTTGACATCTGACTTTTCTTACCCAAATGTTTAAAAAATACAGTAAAAAAATTGTCTTCCTCCTTTGATTTTTCATTCCTTGTGAAGTATTAATGACTCTTCTGCCTGCATGCGTTAGGGAGAAATGGAACAAGTTTCCTCTGCCGGGGTTGTGATGTTAGCAGGTTGACATCAGAGAAGATGTGCCCAGGGTTTTCAGAGAGTGCTGCGGGAAGTCGAGGGCAGGGTGTGACATCTGGGTCCTTGGTGGCAAGAGCTGCTCCTGTTCACTCCAAGCACCCAGGTCTTTTATGAACCGGGCTGACCAAGCCATGAGTTACATCCTCATTGGCCGTAAAGGTGAGTTCTAAATGCTGGCTGGCATTTGATGCAATTACTCAGATTTCCCATTAGATCCTGACCTACCTCGCTGGACCTTGTCTCTTTGCTCTGGACTGAGCTACATTCTAATTTTGCTTCCCTTTAGCAGTGCGGTCTTCTGCTTTCCCAGGCCAGGGAACCCCAGCTCGCCCTGGCCTCCAAACCTACCCCATTCTAGTCCTTGCCACCACCTCAGCCCCAAGAGACATGCAGGGAATGAGAGGGGGTGTGGGATGATTGGACTTTACTATAGGAGACATATAAATTGTGAGCAGTACTGTACTGCAGTCAAAAACTTAGATTCTCCCAGAAAGTAGCTGTGTCCCCTTTCCAAGTCTGTCCCTGTGAGAAGGCTGTGCGCTAGGTTATTACAAAGGGCTGTAAGAAAACTGAAGTTCTAGGAAAGACCACTCTCTCAATGTAGAAATTTGTTCCTGGGACATCCCTGGTGGACTGTGAGTGGATGCTTCCAATGGGAAACTCACTTCTTTTTCATTTTTTGAATGTATCGAGTCCCGTATTTTTCCTGAAGGGATTTAAAGTAGGAGTAGATGGGGCTTCCTGCCTTATAACATCACATTCACTTTCATCAAGACAGTATAAGTCAGAGGAGTTCTTACCAGCCAGTCACATCTCAGTATGAAAGACGCTGCAGCTGTTGCTAAGGGTAATGATTTTCCCATCACCACTGTCTAGGTCCCTAGTTCTGGGAGTGTGATCGTTCCCAAGTAGGCTTGCGTGGGGCCAAAGACCTGTCCTTAGCTGGTAGCCCAAGCAGCTTCTCTCTGGCCTTTGGTTGCTTTCTAGAGAGCCACAGTGTCTGGAAATGGTGGTTCTGCTTTTTGACTGCCCCAGAGTCTGGGCTCAAACACAGTCTTTTCTCCATAGTGCTTCCTTAAAGCTGTTCCTCTTTGCAGAAGCCACTGCTGCTTCCAGCTGTTCACTGCTAGTCCATGCTGTTCCTAATAGTGAAGCTCCTGTGGTGGTGGTTTTCGTCTGTGCAGTGCTTCACCTGTTGGGAAGAGCAGTCAGTCTCGGTCCCCATCTCATCACTGCCGCTTTGTGAGGCAGGCAGGTAAACTGAGACCCAGAGAGACAAAGTGACTCACCCGAGGTCACACAGCTAAGACACAGTCAATCCAGGAGTAGAACCCCGGCCTTCTAAGTCAAAATCCTGTGCTCAGTATATCGGAGCTTACAAAATGCTTTTGGTAGCAGGACAGAATAGTGATTGTGAGAGTTTGGGCACTAGAGTTGGGCCCAAACTTCAGCTCTCCCACTTACTAGTTTACTTAGCTTGAATAAACTTAGGCAGCATAGTTAACTTCTCTGAACCCGTCTCATCTTGTATAAAGTGGAGATAAATACTTTTTAACCTTACATGGTGTGATGAGGATTAAATGAGATAAGAAGCACTTAGCCTTGTACCTCGCACATATTAAATTCAATAAATGGTAGCTATTATTATTATTATAATTATCATCATCATTACTACTACTTAATTCGAATGTCACCATAACCCCACGCAGCAGGTATTCATTCACTTATTCATTTGTCAGTATATATAATCATAACAGCTACCGTGGACAGAAGGAAGATGAGGCCTGGCATGGTTTGTTGGGCTGTCCTTGAATCCTGCTCCTCTATTTCTGCCCGTGCCCCGCATCACTTTGTCAAGCCCAGACCTACAAGGTCCTTCCTTCTAACATCCTTACACATACTTAAACTCAGGGATGCTGAGTCTCATGGCTGGATGGCCTCTGGTTTCAGGAAGCCACCGAGGTGACATCGATGCAGTGCCCGGGGAAGCAGGATCCGGCCCAAAGGAGGAGCTGAGCTGTGCCCTAGCCTCTCTCTCCGGGAAGAACTAGTGTTCTGGGGTCACGTAATTACTCCCCACGGAAAGCTCTTTCAACTTAAATATAGGGTTCTCTATGTGACGCTGTCTACAAGGCAACCCTGAGGACTGACAGGAGGTTAAGTTCTGTTTCTCTTCAAAACAAAGATTCCTTTGAGGTTTATATAAATACTCAATCAGTTTCCTATTATGACAATGTGAAGGAGCAGTTGGTTGCATCTTCATAATTAAGACTTGAAGAAAAGTCAATGACAGTGAATAAATTATACTTGGATGTTTTTCACCCACCCTGTCCTTCTTCTATACCTTAGTACCCTCCTGGGACCAGCCCACTGGCCTGCCCTCTCCTTCCCTAGGCATCAGGCTGAGGGGGATGGGCTGTGGCCATCCTCTCCCCACCAGTCTGTGAAGTGCCAGAGTAGGAGGGGTTGAGGTTTGCAGGCTCCTTTGCCAGATGGCATTTGATACGAATATTGATGTTAATGGCGTTTGGATAATGCTGCTGTCTGTGGTAGGGGCTTTATTACTGTTATGAACGGCACAGTCCTGGAGGGAGCCATTCCATTTAGTTACCTTTGTGTGTGAGTTGCAAATGTTTAACAGAAAATTGTCAAGAGACGGCATTCTAGGGGATTTGGGTTTTTCCTGGATTCCCAGGCAGGTTCTGAAATAAGTCGGTGCCCAGAGCTTAGGTTCCTTAAGCCTGTCTGGGCTGCCGGAAATTATTTACTTTCGTGCAGGGGTTGGTCACCCCATCCCAGTCTCTCCTGTTTGTCTTTCGACAAGGCTTTTGCATTCTCGGGAGAGAGTCGGTCTGCTTTGTTGCAACCTCTCCATACCAGCTATATCAAAACCCTACCTTTTACACTTCCTGGGGGAGTTTGAGCTTCTTCCTATTAAAAATGAATAATAAAATCCTCCGCTTTCATCCTAATGGGGTTAGTAGGAGGTGTTTAGCTTTTTATAGCTACCTAGATGATCGAAGGAGGCAGATGAAGCCATCACAAAATTAAGGAAGAGGTCATCATTAGAAGGCCAGGGACCGAAGTCTTTTAAAAGCATTTCTGGTCTTAATTCAAAGCGCTTCTCCGGAGAGCATCGGCGAGCAGAGACTGCAGGATTTTTCTGTTGGAACCAAAGCTTTGGCAAGGTGGGGACTGTGCGTAGCAGGCTTCTCTTCAAGTCCTGTGGAAGGACCAGTCCCTTCAGAGCAAATATGACACTTTCAAGATGGATTATCTGGCAAATACTTACGCTTGTTTCCCTGCATCGTGCAAAAGTTCCTCATGAGAGAGAAATGGATAAAAGAATGAATGGACCTCAGGTGTTTTCAGGGTCCTGGAAATGGTTTTAGAGGCTGCGCTGGTGGTCGCTACCAACCGAATGCTCCTGGGAACTTAGATATCAGGCAAAATGGGAAATCAGGAGGCTGAGCTGAACTTCTGGAAACAGCATAAAAATGGATTGTTGTGTGTGCTCCCAGCACAGCTCTAAATCTGAATACAAAATAGAGAAGATGCTCTTTTGCTCCCTTCAGACTAATGATTTTGTCCTTTTTCCCTCTCCTACTCGTTTTATTTCTCCATCTATAACATCTGCAAGAGGGCAGCCAGACTAATAAAACTGCGCTAAGCTCGCCTAATGCCAGCCATTGATCCAAGGGTGGGACCCAATTAATCAATGGGATTTTAGCAATGTTCACGTCCCCAAGGGACATCAGGCCCAAAGACAGCTCTTGCCTCTGAAGAGGGGAGGACTGTGAGAACTGATGGAGCTGTGATTCTCTGTGTGGATTCTGGGAGGTGGGGAGAGGCAGGGCAGGTGCTCACCTCTTCCCCCTCAGGAACAGCCTTTGTGTTTGATGGCCTTGGGATTCTCACTTCCTCTGTAGTGTGACATCACTGCAGGATTTGCTGGGCTCCAGGAGTTGGTCCTGTGGGAGACGAAAGAGGGTTTCTAGAACAGAGAAAACCTCACCCAACATACAAGGCATCTCTCACACAACTATCGCCCTGAGGAATCATCTCCTCTAAACCCTTTCTTGTGCAGTAGAGGAAACTGAGGCCCAGAGAAGGAAAGGCCTTGTCAAAGGTCATTCAGTGAATCGGTAATGCTGCAGAACCAGAATTCAAGTCTGGGTCAAGCTCGTCACCTTCCCTGTATCTAAAAGCTGAGTCAGGATTAGACTCTGTTACAGCTACATGAGAGGATCAAAGCGTTGATACAGTAGTTATAGAGAATTCAGGCAGGGTATAGACACCCAAACTGAAAATTTTAGTTTCAAAAATCATAATGCATTTTAAAAATAGGCTACATACTCCTTTTCTTCCTTCTTCTTGATCATGTTTTTTTTTTATTGTGTGTTATCGCATTTTTTAAAAGTGCCTAAAACCCATATAATATGACAAATAAATTTTAAAACAAATACCTTTGCAACCACCAAGTCAAGAAATAGGGTATTGCCAGCCTCCCAAGTCCACCGTGTCCCCCCTTATCTCAAACCCTTCCCTCCTAGAAGTAATCCCTATCTTGACTTTTGTGATGACCATTTCCTTGCCTTTCTTCATTATTTTCCCACCAAAATAGCTTATTGCTGCCTGCTTTTAAACTTTATAAACATGAAAGCATTCTGTATGTATGTGCTTTTTTGTGTCTTGTTTCTTGGATTTTGAGATTCATCCCTGTTTTTTGCCTATAGCTGAATTTCATTCATTTTCATTGCTAGTATTTTTTCTTTTTTTACATGAAAACTACCTTAAAGATATCTATTAGAATAATGCCCTGTGAAATAAAGTGTGATCCATAATGCAGTTCAGTCTTGCAGGGGAGGGGTATTAAAACAAAGGTGCCCAAAGAGGTTGTCTTTTGGACTTTGGTTTTGGCCGCCCTGACCAAATACCACTAAGTTCTTTTTATTTAGCTTTTGGACCTGACTAATTCATGAATTCCTTGAAAACATACACTAATTTAAGAGAAACAGGATTGTGCAGGGGGAGAGAATCCCAGAATTCCCTGCTTGGCCAATGAGGCACCTGGTCTAGACCGTGAGCCCCCTTAGGGGCAGGAGCTATCTGTCTTATATTCCCAAGGTTCAGTATAGAGTCAGTCCATAGCAGGAGATAATAAAGGTCATTCACAGCCCTCCACAGGATGCCTGAATTTCCTCAACAATATGGTCTTCAGTGACCAGTGACCAGAACCCGAGGAACTGCTTCCTTGGTGGGCTGATGGAGGCTGCCAAATGCAAACAACCAGCTTAGTAGTGGTGGAGGCAGGACTCTTGGTCATCCTTAGTACATTTGTCTTACATTCAAAAGGACCTTAGAAAGGTCAATGTTAACCATAGACTCACCATTTCTCAAGAAATTACATAAAAGGGAGTGTGGGGAAGAGAAGCTCTTATTAAAAACAGCCTGCAATGTGCTTTTTGCAGGAAGCTGCTGGAGAGCTGAGTGGGGCTGCTTCAGGTCTCCTGCTCTGAAGTGTAGGGTTTGTGGCCACTGAAGCTTCTCCGGGTGGCTCTGGAGCTGAAACAGGCCATCTCTGCTCCTTCGGTGGGTTGGGCTGGCTGGACAGCAGTCCAGTGGGCTCTCTGTGCTCTTCAGCTTAGTGACTTTCACCTTACCCAGCCAAATCAGGCATGAGGACAGCTATCATGGCAGTTGAAGATGCATAAGCATATTACTTGAATTATTCTTAAGTTTTTAATTTGTTAAAAAGCTCATCCTTTAAGAAATACCTTAAAATATTTAGGACAGTCATGGCAGGGTCAACTTCCTCCCCTCCCCTCCAAGGGCCTCAGGAGACTCCCAGAATTTTCATGGAATCCATATTGAAAGTTAAAAATCTATACTGTACTTTTTTTTGAGGCACTCACTGTAATTTGTTTGTATTTATTTGTTAGATTGTTCATTGAGTCAACCTTCCCCACCAGATGTGAATCCCACCTCTATTTTGATTACCAATATTCAGCTAAGCGCTTAAGTAGGTAGTTGGTGGTGGATAAATATTTGTTGAATGAATGATGGGTGCCTGCTGAGGGATGTGACTCAGTTGTGGATTGAGGGAAAAGACCTCTGACCCCACCCATGTCTCGAAGGACAGTTCAGAGCTCTCTCCGGAACCACCGCTTGTAAGCCCCTGGGAGGCCTGGAAGGCGCGGCGGGGAGGCCCTCCTTCCTGGAAAGCCTCGCTCTGAATTGTCTTCAAAAGCTGCGACGCAGCCCCCGGAGTTTGAGCACGAATAAATCATTAGCATTTTATTTACAATTCTGGATTTACAATTCCTAGAAAAAGATCCTGCTGTTCAGTGCGGATTCCTGCTTTGCAAGCTTTCCGCAGCGTTTCCTTCTTCTCCCGACTTTGGGGACCCGGGTTAGCTCGAGACTTGGTTGGACACCATTGGGGTGCAGAGAGGACGCGCGGAGCGGGTGGCCTTGAGGAAGGAGGGTGCACCACTCCCCGGGGCTCCCGTTTCCCGACGACCCTGAGGAGAGAAGACGTATTGTCCCGGTTTACCGGGAAAGGAGGTTTGATTCAAAGAGGGCTGGAAAATTGTCCAAGGTCACACAGCTCGTGCTGAAGTTTGTACGCCAGTGTTGTGGCCAGCAGACCCTGCCACGCTGCCGCAGACCCGGGAACACTCTGCGTCCCAGCCCGGCTCCGGTCACCCTCGGCGCCTGCCCACCGTGCCCGCTAGATGGCAGCCTTGGTCTCCGCCGCTCTACACCGGCTACCCGGGGCTCCGCGGGCGCCGCAGCCACCCTCGGGAGGGTTTGGCTTGAGACCCCCGCGGGCTGCTCCATGGGAGGCGCTGCCGTTGGCACCCAAGCCGGGGGTTACAGGGTCCAAGTGACCAAAAGAAGAGGGTTGCTGGAAGCAATCCAGGATCCCCTGCCTGAAACAAAATGGGAACCTGTTTCAGGCTCTCCAGCTCTGGGGTCCGAGGGCGCGGCAGATTTCGGAGTGCTCTGCTGGGTGGCGGGCACTTTTAGCCCTGGGCTATTCGTACTTGCTCATGGGGCCGGAAGAGGCGGCGTGGGGCGGGCTGGCGAAGTCGTGCGGGGTGAAATCCTCAGCAGGAAGCCACCTGGTTTCTGATCCAGTCCCTTTAGACGTGGCCCAGGGTTAAGCCTTATTCCTTCCCTCTCACCTGGATTTGGGTGTTCTGAGCCTCACCCTAATTGGGATCAGTCACTGCCAGCCTCTTAGCCACTGCGACGCTCCCTCCACCCAAGACCCAAAATGGCAGGTGAAGTCACCAGCGCCCAACCTCAGGGCCACACCTTTGGGGAGCAGTGATTGGCGAGTCTCTGAGGCTGGGTCACCTTGGGACTTGGGCCAGGCCACTGGAAAGAGATGTCTGTGTAGAGGAGGTGGCGATGGGGGTGGGGCCTTTCTCAGATTGGAGGGGAAGTGGGACCCAGGGGGCTGGTGTCAGTCCTGTTTTGTTGGACCCTTTATTTGGGGCTCCGAGTCTTAGGGTCTCTGCCTTCAAGGGTCTTACAGTACTCTGATGGGAGCTGCCTCCTGGGCGGGTGAGGTCTGTAAACACTCTCTCCCACCTCCCATCTCCAGTCAAGTTCCTTCTCAGGAAGTGGCTTCTCTGCTTCCTAGGAGAAAGCGGACTCAACCTGAATTTCTCTTGGCCAGTGGCCACCTTTATGCATTGGTTGGGGACAGATCTGAGCAATTTCAGGTTCTGAGAAATTGAGTCTTGTCATAGTGCTTGGAGGTCACTCCAGGGCACCCAGGTCTCCCACTTCAGCACTTTTGCTGCTGTGAGGCCTGCTCAAAAGATTTTCTAGTTGAGATCTGACAGTCCTTGCAGAGTTCACGGTTTGCATTGATTTTGAGAAGCATCTGAGCCTTTGTCCCAGAAAGGCTGGACCAATGGGCCCTAGGAGTAAGGCCAGGCATTGAAGGGGCATCCTTTCCCCTCAAAGTGGGTCTACAGGCCATGCCTTTTCCAACCTGGGCCCTGCAGTTCCGTTCTAATGAGGGCAGGCCTGAGTTAGGGAATGATGGTATGATCATCCACTGACCCATCCCATCCATCACCCCCTACCTGCAATCCGGCCTGCCAGGCAGTGTAGGGAGCTGTAATTGGTATCCACCACCTATTCCTCTGTGAAGATCACAATTTCCATGACAGAGTCTCTCTCTAATGGAGCCTGTCAACTCGCCTTGGGACGCAATGGCTCAGACACACCCGCGAGAGGGCTCTGCCAACGTGGGATCCCTGGCGTTAACTGCGCTTTGCACACGGAGGACGCAGGAGAAGGCAGAATTCGAATTTGAAAGGGACTTGGACCCGGCACTTATCAGGCCTGCCATCAAATTACTCGGTAATTATTACTCAAGGCCCTGCAATCGGCTGGGGTCGCGGGCGATCTGGCCAGCAGACGGAAGGGGAAGGTGAGTGTTCCCGGGGCCCTGCGCGCGAGGTCTGGGCGGAGAGGGCTTCTCTGAACTCGTTGGATAAGGCCCCCTTTGACCGCGTGCAAGGGCCTGGAGCAGCCGGCTGTCTTTATTGGCAGCCGGAGAGGCTGTTTGGGGAAATGGAAAAACTTGTGTCGGCGGCGTCAGTCTTGCAAAGAGGGTAGCCAAGCAGTTTGCAGCGCGTTCTGTTCCTCGCGCTGCCGCCACCGCCTCGGCTCCTCAGAGCCTGCTGGGGAGGGGAGAGGGGGAGGAGGTGACCGAGTTCACGTCCCCACCGCTGCCTCTACAGGAGTGATGGATGGCTGTCTACTCAGGCGGGGGAGCGCCTGCACAGCTCCCTCTGCAGGGAGCGGCGCTCAGCCTCCCACACCCGGCGCTGCGGCTTAGTCAAATTCCTTTTTCCTAAATGCTCGGGAACTGGGGGCTCTGGGTCAGTTAACTCGGCCGGTTATTTTGCTTTAATGAGACTATCCTTTTCAGTATCATCCTTATCTCTGGCAATCTTGCACAAACGTTCATCTCCTCCTCTGGGCTCCACTGGCCCAACCTCTTACAAGAAACCCACGTGGGTCCTTCCTCAGATGCCCGAGGCTCAGGAGTTGCCAGGACTCACCTGAGTTTTCTTTGGATGGCACTTTGCAATTGGGTTAGGGAACAACTTACCTCTGGGAAGGCAGATGAGAGAGGATGGGTATTGTTCATCTCTTCTTTAAAAGACAGTACATTAAAAATTTCCATTAATCGAAGGCTCTAGTTAATCTATTAATTACAGGAATTAGATTCTGTTTTGACTTTCTTCTCTCCCTAACCCAAGATGTCCTTACTACATCTTTCATAGCTGGGAATTCTGAAATTAAAACGTGGGGATGGCACTGAGAGTTGGGGAGGGGGAGCTCTTTAAATCGAAGGGGCCTTTAGTTTGCAGTTTGCCTCATGTCATGGGATCCTTGGGTCTAGTTCATGATGCAAAACCAAATCCCAGCTGTGGCTTCAGGGCAGGACACGTGGATGCTACTGCATCTGGGGGCCAAAGTGCTTTAAAATGGCCTCACCAACAATAACGATGATGAAAATAATAATGGACGATAGCTAACAGTTCTTGGACGCCTACTATGTGCCAGGCACTGTGTACTTTGTCTTCACTATCTTGTTTAATCTTCAGCGCAGACATATAAAGTAGGTGTTATTGTTACTCCCGTTTGTCAGGAAGGAAACTGAGGTTCAGAGAGGTTAATTAACTTGCTTAAAGTGAAACAGTCAGAAAGGGACAGAGACAGAACTCAGCCTGAGTCTTTCTGATTTCAAAACCCTAGACTTCATCACTCCCCTCTATCGTTACACAAACTTGTAGTTACCTTGCTGAAAAGCACATTTGTATGTCGGGAAATATCCTTTAAAATTATTTTATAGTTTTGCAATGAGTAAATATTTGGTTTTGCTGCTTCTCTCTCTTCAAAAGAGCAAAAAACAAAAACAAAAACCCCAACTCTCACTTTCCAATGGGTCAGCCAGATGAGAGGAAGAAGAAACTGCTGAGTTTCACTGCTGGCTTATGTAAAAGAGAAGTTGCCTTAGAATTATTCGCCTTAAAATATGACCCGTCAATTTAATATTTAATGCACTTACCGTGAAGTCATCTGGAGTGTCTTCCTTTTGCCACTCTTTTCAGCATGCCCTAGAGTCCAGTTAGAGCTAGACAAATCCGTCCTCCCTTGGTACCCCGCCGTACTTGCCTTTCACCTTCTGGGAGGGTGGAGAGGGCTAGCCAATGAGAAACTTCTGCACTGGCTGCTCAGCTGAGTTGGCTGTGAGTTGGCCCAGAGCCATGGAGAGTGAGAAACTTTCAAATTTCAAAACTGCCCTGGGCCAATTTAATAAACTCTGCCACCTCTATCCTCTCCACATTTTTGAATTCTCAAAAATTCACTCCCATCTAAGACACATACAAGAGTGGAAGGATTTTGGAATGTTAATAATGCAGAATTTTATAGCATAGCAAGGTGAATTCTCAAGGGGTAACGGTTAACATCTGCTTTCTCTTTTCCCAAGATAACAATGCGGGGAAACCTGTGCTCTGCCCCCGCGCGCGCACACACACACACACACACACACACACACACACACACACACACCAAGCCAGGATTGTGAGAGCTGAGTTTCTCTCTCAGCAAAGAGGTAAATGTCCCCAGATCTGGCACTAGGAACAATAACCAGAAAACTTGGATGTAGCAAGAGTGACAGTGATAGGGGGCGGGGAAAAAAAAAAGCCAGTCTCTCAGGGGGCGCTTTCTGGGCTGTGAACAAGACCCTTTCTTCCAGGGGGTCTGGAAGATGGCAAGAAGCTCTCTGCTTCCTCCCAGCGGGGCAATTCTTAGCAATCAGCATCAGAGCTATGGTCTTGACACGTCCCCAGGGAAGCAGCAGGATGCTTTATATCAGAAGGAGACAAACTGAGAGAGCTCAGTCTCTAGTTCTAGATACAGGCCCTGGAGCATTGGGGTGGAGGGGTGTCTTATACATGTCTTCTGTGATGGTTTCTGTGCTGTTGCCATCATATCTGCCCTCCACGGTAAAGGGGAGTGACTACCAATAAGCTCTAGAAACAGAGGAACTGGGGTCCCGATCCCAGATCTGCCTTTAAGAACCCGGATAAGTAAACTCTCTGAGTCTTAGTCTTCTCATTTGTAAAATGGAGATAATGATACTGGCCCCATGGGGTTTGGGTTGCTTAACACAGAGTCTGGCTTAACACTTGGTAACTATTTTTAAAAAACCACACATAAATAGCTAACGTCCATACTCGTTTTCTAAGGCCCATTTCACATCCCCTGAGCTGCTCATTTTAGGGAATAAAATGTTCTCTGACTTGGAACCGGGTGACCCAGAATATAATGTTTGATCTAGCTTTGCCTTATAGGTTCACTTGAATTGTTCTATGGAAATGATCCAGATTCGACTCTAGGAGCAGTACAGACATCCTTTTTAAGGGAATCTCTTGGTTAGTTTTACTGGTTAAAAAAATGACCCAGCAGTTATTTTTAGAAATGAAGGGTGCTAACCTTGTGCTTGCAGCCACCTAGGGATTTTTATCACGGGATTTTTTTTTTTTTTTTTTTTTGGTGGCTGAAACAAATGCTTCTATATGTTACAGCAACATCTTGCAGCTCAGAGAAACGTGAAGAAATGGCCAGGCATCACTGTAAAGATGCCATTCTAGCCGAATATTGGAAGCCCTGAACCAGTGCAGCGGCTTCTCTCTTTCGCTTGCATAATGCAATTTAAATCCCTTGTTAATTTCCAGGTCGAGTTTCATTCATGAGGATAATCTTTAATTGATGTTAAATATAGGGATCAAGTTAAGTGCATTATTTCTTTTTTACAAAGTGCTAATTGTTCATGTTCTCATAAATTATTTTCTCTTCTCATGCAGCAGGTTTTATGAAAGAACTTTTCAGCCAGTGCTTTTAACCTCATTGTATGAATATTATCCTGTAATCAGCAGGTCGTTCAGATCCTTCCTGTGCTGATGATTTCTATGTCACCCTTCAGAGCAGAAAGGAGAAGAAAAATGAGCTCATTTTGAGCATATGTATATATAGGTGGCTCACAGACATTAAAAAAATATATATTTATACCCAAACATTTTAAACTTCAAGCGCATATTTTCAGCTGCTCTGTTTCTTCTGAGACCCTTGAGGGATTCGGCCTACATCTACTATTTTTTAAAAGGCCCGAACCAATTATTTTATTTTAGTTTCGTTTTAATTGTGGTAAAATGTACATGGCATAAAACTTACCACGTTAACCATTTTTAAGTGTACAGTTTAGTAGTGTGACGTACACTCACAGTGTTGTGCCACCAACCTCCAGAATGTGTTTCATCTTGCAAAACTGAACTTCTGTATCCATTAAACAATAACTCCCCATTGCCTGCTCCCTCACCGCCTGGAAACCACCATTCCACCTTCTGTCTCTATGAGTTTGACTACTCTCTCTAAGTGCCTCATCTAAGTGGAATCGTATAGTGTTTTTTTTTTTTTTTTTACTGGCTTATTTCACTTAGCATAATGTCCTCGAGGTTCATCCATCCATATGTCACAATTTCCTTTTTAAGGTTAAATAATATTCTATTTTATGTATGTACCGCATTTTGTTTATCCATTTATCTATTGATGGACAGATACTTGGGTTGCTTCCACATTTTGGCTGCTGTGAATAATGCTGCTATGAACATGGATGTACAGCCCGAAACTACTTTTGATTGTTTCATTTATTCTAAAAATGTTTAACCATGTTTGGAATTGACACCGTGCTGAGCTTCTGTAAGGAGATGAGAAGGAGGCTATGCCTGCCCTCAAGGAGCTTGTGGAAAATGAAAGACGAGACAATAGTAATACCCACTATTTACTGAGCTCTTACGTGCATCCTATTATTTAATCTTCACTATGACCCTCTCAAAGAGATCCTGTGCTATTCTTATTTTACACACAAGGAAAGCGAAGTTCCGAATCATTAAGTTACTTGCCCAAGATCACCACAGTCAGGGGAACTGGGATTTGAACTTCGGTCTGTTTGGCTCAAAACCTGTACCCTTAACTCAAACAATATTGCGCCTCTTGCAAGAGCCTGAAACCCCATACATAGAAGGTGAGGGAGCCACAGACATTGTGCTGGGACAGTTCAGAGGGGCTGAGATGGCTTCCTCTTGGGATTAGAGCAGGATTCTTGGAGGAAGTCATGTTTGGGCTAGAGCTGGGAGTACAAGAAGGATTTAGATGGGCAGAGATGGGAGGGAAGAAGATTTTACTGGAAGGGCATCATGAACGAAGACCCAGAGGAGAGAAGGCGTGAGGAATCCGGGGCGAGGCAAGGACTTTGGGTGGAGTGCGAAGGGACTTCCTAGAAAATAAGGCTGCAGAGTCAAGACATCTGAGCTGGACGGGCTGAAAGATGAGGACTCTCATGTCACAGATTAGGAAGCCAAGGTTCCCGGAGGCAAACAAAACTCAGGTCTCCAGACTACAGACCAGTGCTCGTTCCACAATAGATCACAAAAGGCTGAGGGGGCTGGTTTGTGGGGGTGATGAAGAGGCACTGAATATGTTTGAGCAGAGATATGAATGACGTGGTTTGGACTACCTGGGCATTTTGACCTTGTATTCTGAGCCCCAGAACCACAGGGCAGACCTAAACTTGAGAGTGGTGTCAGGGACAGGTATAACACATACCAGGGCTGTTGTGGCTAAGAAGCCTTGCTGGTTTTGGCTGTGGGCCTATGCTGAGTGGACAGGCGGCTTCTCCTGCAAACTTCTGCTGGAAGCTAGTAATTGTGTCCCTGCAAAGCTATTGAGTTTGCTTCTTCTATCATGGGTATATTTCCAGACTTCTTTTAAAGAAAAAAAAATAACAACGAAAACCAAAAAACAATAACTGGTGACAGTATGTGTAAGGGTGGTTAGGAACACAGGCTCTGGAGTCAGAGAGATGTAGGTTGGAACCCACCTCTCTGTGCTATAGTTTTCTCAGTGCAAAAAGAAGAATGCAATAGGACTCACGCAGTTTAATGAAGAGAGGAGGGTGCTTGGCATTAGCAAGCACTGTTAAGTTAGCAAGTTCAATGTCAGGACTGCTGTGAGTATTCCCAAGATGGCTCAGCAAGATGTTTCCTCCTAAGTAGCAGCCCAGTTGGGGCAGTCAGCACTAACCAGCACTTGGGCTATAGTTCCTGCCCTTGATCTAGAACGACAAAGAAACCAAAGAGGGCCCGAAAGGCCAGTGTCAGGTGTCAAGCATCTGATTTTTGGATTTTGACAACCCTGCTTAGGTCAGAAAAGCTTGCAGCTTGGGAATGAAGTCAAGCCTTTCTGTTCATCCATCCATTCCGCAAATTATTATTTGTTAACGGCCTACTATGCCAGGCATTTCTCAAATGGTGTCCACACATGGAGGTAACTGAAGCAGTGCAGGCTGGGCTTGGCACTGCGTAACTCCTATCCAAGGTGTGGCCCTTCACGATCCATTAAAGCTTCTTGGCGTATGCTTGTGGTAGGATCTATTTTTGACATATGAATGCATTTTGCCTTTTCCCCCCACCAGTCCCCAATCCCTCTGCTCTAAGCCAATAGTCTGGCCCTTCAAATTCCTCTGCCTCAGAGATTCTTGCACAGAGCAAAGGAGTTGATTGAAGAGAGGGCTCTCATTCTGTAAAAGTCAAAGCTCCTGCAATAAATGATACTGGGTGTCTTAGAGTGGGGAGTACCTTGGAAAGTATCGAGAGATAGAGAAGACAGAGCCTTCATGAACCTGGAATGGGAGAAGGTAATAGGGCCCTCCCAGGGAGCCTTTGGGACCCATTTCCAGTAGAGATAATATGACCTTAAAAGGCTGGCTGTCTGGCATGGAGGTAGCAGAACTGTCTGGCCAAAGGGACTGTGAGGCTGGGCCTCCTGGGCAGGTCCTCAGGATGGGCATGTCCTCAGGAACAAGAAGGGTGGGTGACTGCTGATGACTAGAGGGCCTCTCTGAGGCTTGGTGCCTCCTAAGACCCCAGGACCCCTGAGAAACCCTGGGTCAGGGAAGAGCCCCAATAATAACTGATTAAATTTCCCATGGCTTTAGAGGGCCGAATCTTTGGGGCTGGACTTAAAGAAAATAAAAATATTCCTTGGACACTTGAGTTTGAATATGGTACTTAATATCTGCTGCACTGCATTTTAGCCTCACTGCCCCGGGGAGGGGAGTTGGGCAGGCATTGATAGGTGAGTAAGCACACTCGGAGAAGGCCAGAAGGAGCAGGGTTTTTTCTGTGGTGACTATGCTGGTTCAGTGTAGGGATTTGCTTGTCCCCAGGGATGTGTTCCAGGGACCCAGGGGAATGTGGGTGGACAGTATCGCTGGGAGGGCCAAGAGATCAGGACAGAGGCCAAAGTTGTGGCTGAAATGCCCCTTGAGGGATCATTCGTTCACCTTTCCTTTCAGTCACTTATTCAACACAGATGCAGAGAACTTACAAGCTTGGGGACAGTGCTGGGTTCTCAGCACTGGACATGATGATACAACCCCAAGAGGCTCACAGTTCTCAATTCATCTTGAGAAACCCAAGGACAGAGAGCTGCTCTGGGGACTTTGGGAAGAGGGAGGAGGTGTAGTTTTCCTAGGTTGGAGGAGGGTGGGAGCAGGTGGTAGGAAGTTGGAAGGGTTGTTTCCAGAGGCCGTGACATCTGAGCTGCGTCTCGAAAGATAGGTGACTATCAGCCAGATGGATGAACAAATGATGGGGGTTCCAGGCAGAGAGAAAATCACATGTAGAGGTAAGAAGGGATGGTGAGTTGAGGGTTCTGAGGGGAGACCAGGGTAAGGGCAGCATCGTAGGTTGGGGCAAGGCATGAGAGAGTGTGAGTCTGGATCTGTGCAAGTGTATGTCAGTGAGAGGGACGACATGGCTGCCCACTGTCTTTGGAAGAAGGCCTCAGTTTCTTACTCTGGCCCACTAGATCCTTCCCGATCTGGTCCTTGTAATCTGCCCTCTGCCCATTGCATACCTCTGTGCCCCTCACACTCTGTTCTCCAGTCCTTCTGACTTCCTCCAGTTCCGCCATCATGACTCTTCTCTTGCTGTCAGATATTTGATTCACATATGCTGTTCCCTTTGCCTGGAACTCACTTCCTTCTTGCCGCCCAACCTGCCTAACTTTTAAAAGGACTTTTACTTGCACAGGTAATGCAAGAACCCCTACTCTTTTTAAAAGTAGTTTTATTTAGATATAATTCACGTACCATAACATTGACTCATAAACATACAATTCAGTGGTTTTTATACATTCAAAAAGTTGTGCAACTATCACTATTAGCTAAGTCCAGAACACTTTCATCTCCCCAGAAACTTTGTGTCTGTTAGCAGTCACTCCCTGTCATCTGTTCTTGTTCTCATTGGAGCATCTTCTCTTCCACCCACTCCCCAACTCCTGGTAACCACAAATCTACTTCCTGTCTATAAATTTGCCACTTCTGGTCATTTCAAATAAATGGAATCATACAATATGTGGCCTTTTACGACCGGCTTCTTTCACTTAGCATAATGTTTTCAAGGTTCTTCCATGTTATAATATGTGTCAGTACTTCATTCTTTTTTATGGTCGAATAATATTCCATTGCATGGAGATCCTATATTTTATTTATCCATTCATCGGTTGATGGATATTGGGGTTTTTCTACTTTTTAGCTATTACAGATATGCTGCTATAAACATTCACATACAGGTTTTTGAGTGGACATATGTTTTCAGTTCTCCTGGGTAGATACCTAGAAGTAGAATTGCTGGGTCATGTAATTCTATATTTAACTGTTTTCCAATGGCTGTACCATTTTGCATTCCTACCAGCAGTGTATGAAGGCTCCAATTTCTCCACATGCTGTCTGTTTGGTTATAGCCATCCTAGTGTGTGTGAAGTGATAGCTCATTGTAGTCTTGATTTGCATTTTCCTAATGACTAATGTTGATTATCTTTTCATGTGCTCATTGGCCATTTGCATATCTCTTTTAGAGAAACATCTATTCCAATTCTTTCTCCATTTTAAAATTTAGGTATTCGTCTTTTTATTATTGAGTTGTAAGAGTTCTTTATATATTCTAGATACAAGTTCCTTACTAGATATATGATTTGCAAATATTTTCTCCTGTTTTGGGGGCTATCTTTTCACTTTTGCTTTTTAGCACAAAAGTTTTAAATTTTGATGTAGTTCAACTTATCTTTTGTATGTGTTTATATGTGTATGTGCACACGCTTTTAGTGTCACATCTAAGAAACTATTGCTTTACCCAAGGCCACAAAGATTTACTCCTATGTTTTTTTGTTTGTTTGTTTGTTTTCTTCTAAGCGTTCTATAGTGTTAGCTCTTACATTTAGGCCTATAATCCATTTTCAGTTAATTTTTGTATGTGATGATGTGGCTCTCCAGTTGTCCTAGCACCATTTGTTGATAGGGCTAGTCTTTCGCCATTGAATTATGTTGACACCTTTGTCAAAAATCAATTGACCAGAAATGTAAAGGTTTGTTGCTGGCTTCTCAAGTCTATTCCATTGATCTATATGTCTATCCGTATGCCAGTGCCACGCTGTCTTGATCATCATAACTTTGTAGTAGGTTCCTCCTCTCCAATTGCAGTTGCTCAGCGGGTACTATGAGCACGAAGGGTGGAAAGAGGCAGCCACTCCCATTGACTGATGCCAGGGCAGCAGGTGCGTACACACATCCACTGAATCTCAGGGCTTCTTAACTCCTTATAAGTTGCCACCCCAAGCACAAGCATCTTCTCCAGCCTCCTCTTTTGGGTTCATTTGTTCTGGAGATCCTTCCTGGCCTAGAAAACTTGAGTTGCATACAAAGTGCAGGAGGAAGTCTACCTTAGAGACAAATACTTGGCTGCTTCCCCCAGCAGTGCAGAAGCTTCCTAGCTGTCAAGACCTTTGCTCTTGCACCCCTCTGAGCCCCATTTACTTTGACAGTATTAATACCCACCTCTCAGGATTGTTAAAGAATAAATTAGATAATGTATCAAGCACTAAGGTAAGTGCTTTACAAGCATTTACTCCTATGAGATAGGCACTCGGCTTCATTTATAAAAGTAGGGACACTGAGGCACGCACAGCCGAGGTTGTAGACCAGGGCTCTGTATCATTCCGTGGCAGCGCCGAATCTCAAGCCCACGCCACTCTGGCTCCAGAGTTGCAGGGATGAATGGCAGGGAGCTTCCCTGAGAGAAGACCCCACTTGGGGCAAATTCTGGGGTGAAGCCGGCCCCTTCCTCCTCCCTTGCCATGCGGTCCCAAAGGAGGTCTGGCTGGGCAGGGCGGGAGGCAGGGGTCCCCAGAGGCGGCTGTCCCAGCTTCTAAAATCAAGGTGGCTGCGTTCAGCCTTGGTGGCCCCGCTGCTAAGTCCGCGGCCTGGGCGGTGAGGAGTATTCGGGCTGGAAAACGAGCACAAAAGAACAAACAGAAAGGCCTCTAAAATGCTAATGCGGCGCCCGCGCGGCTGGCGGCGGCGCAGCCCGGGGCCGCAGTCACGGCGCTGTGCCTCATTATTGCTGCCGGGGGCCGGCGAACGGGAGCAGCGGGGCGCGGGGCCGCACGCGGCGCGGCTGATGGCGGCGCTGATGGCGCGGCGGCGCGGCCCGCGGGCTCAGCGGGCGCCCGGGCTGAGGGGCTGCGCGCTCCGGGGCCCCGCGTCCCCGCCGCCGGGGCGGGAGGTTCGGGTGTCTGTGCCGAGAGCCGAAGTGGGCGCCTTGTCTCCTCTTATCGCCCTGCTGCGGAGGCCTGCACCTGATTCCTAATTCTCATGAATTGTCTAATTAAAAAGTATTTCTTTTAAAACAAAAAAGTGAAAAGCTCAAACAATACAGCAATGCTAAAGTAAAAAGAGAAGGTCCGTTCAATTTTTCCTTCCCAAACTTCCTCTCCAGAGAGATAACTACTGTTTACAGATTGACATGTAGCCTTCCAGACTTTTTAATACTCATAGCGATCCGATTTTAAAAAAATCAAAATAAGATCATAAACTGTCCCCCCCGCCCCGCCCCGCCCCAAATGCAGTCCTGTTATATATTCTGGTCTCTTGCTTGCTTTTTTCGTGTAAGAAAGTGCCTGGAGATCTTGCCACGTTATCAGGCCTAGCCTTGTCTAATTCTTTCCAAAAGCCATATACCAGGGTACGATAATTAATTCAACCTTTCTCTTGCTACTGCTAATTAAATGCTTGCTACGCCAGGCCTTTACTAAACACCTTACCTGTATGGTTAATCATCATAACAGAGGCAAATGTAAGAGATCCCTTTGAGGAATGAAGAAATAGGCACAGAGAGGTGAAGGAACTTCCTTGAGGTCACACAGCTAGGAAGAAGCAAAGGCAGGATGCTAATCCAGGTGCACTTGACTGAGAATGCTTGCTCTTCTCCCAAAGCTCAGTGCCCAGTCAAATGTATCATTCAAGTCACTGACTACTGGCTGGGGGCTCTTTCCCTCCTCTGTCAGTTCCTTAGCCCACAAACAAGCTCTACATCTGTGTTTCTATGAGATTCTGCTGATTTCATCCTGGTGATTCTAGCACAATCGTTTTGATCTAGAGATTAAAAAATTGCAATTAAATTATATTTACTTGGTAAAAAAACAACTACTAGAGGGTATGAAATGAAAAGTGATTCTTCCACTCCAGATTTCCAGTTTCCTCTTCAGAGGAAACCCCCGGGAGCAGTTTCTTATGTATCTCTCCGAACATTTTCAGTGCATATACTTTTCCCTATCAATGATAGCATACTAGATAGGCTTCTGTACCTTGCTTCTTCCAATTAACATTATATTTGGAGATCATTTTATATTGACATATATACATCGATCTTATTCTTTTGCTCGTGGATTTTAAAATTCAATTTTGTTTTTGGAATAGGTAATACATTCAAAAGATTCAAAAATCAAAATAACAAAAACAAAAATACATGAGAATTCTGATTCCAATCCCTGTCTCCCCTGAGAATATTTCTCTCCCAGCTTCTGCATCTGCTTTTATTAGTATATTTTCCAAGGTTTCTCTATACACTGTTCACTATATTTATGTATTTAAATATCCTATTGATGAATGGTTAGATTTATCAGTGTTTTTTTTTTTGATTCCATAAAAAAGCTACAGTGAAATTCTTGTATATACTTTTTGCACATGTGTGTGAGTATATTGTAGGAAAAGTTCTTAGAAGTAAAATTTCTGGGTCAAAGGACATGTAGGTTGAAAAAGTGAAACTTACCGCCAATTTGTCCTTCAAAGAAGTTGCACCAATTTATACCCCTATTGATAGTATGTGAGCATGCTGGTATCTCCATATCTTCATCTGTACTTATTACATTTCTAAGTCTTTGCCAGTGTGATAGATACAAAATAATAATTTATTATCTTAATGATGCAGAGGAGGGAGAAACTTTCCTCTACCTTCAAGGTTCTTTCAGCTGGTCTAATAATCAAATAGACGACATAAGACAGATTAGCAAGAGAAAAAAGACCAAATTTAATTACATACATATGCATGGGAACCCCACATGTAAGAGAGAGTCAAAGACCCCCACAAACATGAGCAGTTCTGAGGCAGAAAGGGAAAATGAAGTAGATGTGACATTCTGAGCAAGGGATGAGGTAAGGCACGTTGGGGCTTCAGAAGCTCATTGCATGGAGAGCACATGTTCAGTAATCAGTAGTTTACCCTGCCATATATGTCAAAAAAGTTTATCTCTGATAATTTCTTATTTTGAGCAAGACCCCTAATTCAAATTCCTGTAGATAGTTAAGGGGGAGGCAGAAGTGCCTCTTGAGCCTGCAGAGACTCAGTTGCCTTTAGCTTAAAATAATCTGCGAACCACTGAGGCACATCTTGGGGTGGCTCATTCTGAATGCTTACAATGATGACTGAGGCTGAACATCTTTTAAAAATGTTTAAAAATCATCTGTATTCCTCTTTTTTGTGTCTGACACCATTTTTCTATTGGGCTGTTTGACTACTTCTTCTTGAATTTGGAAAGTTCTTACATAATATGGAAATAGCCTTTTCCCAGCTTGTCATTGCTTTTTGATTTTGTTTTTGTTTTGTCTGGCAGATATTTTCAAATTTTTGTGTAGTTAAATTTGTTGATTTTAAAATAATTCATAAGACATGTATCTTACTTAGACCTTAAAAGTATTTTTCAAAATTTCAAAAATATTTTAAATGTTTTCTTTTGTTGTTTTATAATTTTTAAATCTTTAAATCTTTTCTCTATCTAGAATATGTTTTGGTATAAAAAGCGAAGTAAGGATTTAGCGAGCCAGTGTCCCAACACTATTTATTAAATAGTCAAAAATTTCCTCATTGTTTTGAAATGCCATCTTTATTACATACAAAATTCTGATATATGTTTGTGTCTATTTCTAGACCCTCTATTCTTTCCATTGATTGGTTTGTTCTTTTCATGTTTCAATATCAAATTGTTTTAATTACTGATGATTTGTAATATGTTTTAATATATACTAGGGCTAGTCCCCACAGCCGTTAGCCTTTTTCCCCCCAGAATTTTTCTAGTTATACTTACATGTTTATTTTTACATATAAATTTAGGATTTACTTGTCTTGTTCCAAAAAATATCCTGTTGGTATTTTAATTGGGATTATATTATATTTATAGCATAATATAGGGAGAATTAGTATCATTAGTGAGTATTCTTAATCAAGATCACAATCTGACTTTCATTTACTCTGGAGCAGAAGCAGTAAATGTTCACCAAGTATTTAATTTATCCCCCTATATTTTGCCACTTCTTACAGATGGTAGGGCTACATAACTCATTCTGGCCAGTGAAATATGAGCAAAAGTGACATGTGACACTTGGGGCCAAGGCAATGACAAACATAAGCGTGATTCTCTACTTTCTCTTTTCTTGCTTTGGTGATCATGGAAGCAAGAGGCATTAAGGATCAAAACAAGCCCATTGCTGAACCACACATGGAAGACAGTTGTCTTGAACATTTGCCCAGATATACAACTGACTTCAAGTGGGAAAAATAAGCTGGTATTGTGTTAAGCCACTGAGATTTTGGTGCCAGTTGTTTCTGCAACGTCATTTAGTTTATATTGCGTGGTACACCCTCAGTAGAATTTTAAAATTTTTACTCTTATAGATCCTGCACATTTCTTGTTAGGCTTATTTCTTTTTTGTTGCTATTATTATAAGATTTTCTTTTTCTTCCTGTATATTTTCTAATGGCTTGTGATTTATATATAGGAAAACTATTAATTTTTATAAGTATATAATATCTGTAATCAGTCATCTTACTGAAACTCTTAGATTTTCTAATAGATTTTCAGGTGATTATTTTGGATTTACCTTTCCTTTTTTTTCCTATTTATTTGCTAGTATGGAGGTTGAAAATGAACTGCTCCAGGGCCAAATGTGTCTTCTGTATTTACAAAAAAATTATACCATCTTTTTTAAAAACTCAAGAGTTTTCTCACATACACTAAAACTGGAATTCTAGGTAATTATTACCTGAAATTTTAGGTAATTGGACAATATTGGGCTGGTGGTGTTCCTGCAGGAGAAAATACACTGCAGCTCTTGAGCTGCTGCCCCAAGATGGGTCATAACTCTAGTGTTTAACTGATCCCTATTTTTTAAAAACCTAATTCTCTTCACTTTTTTACATCACCTTCATGGTCCCTGAAGGCATTCGAGTTTGCAACTTTGCTAGTTCTTTCAGATAGACATTAAATAATATTGGTGATAAAAGGTATCCTTGACTTATTTTTGACTTTAATGGCAATGCTTCTTGTATTTTACTGTTAAGTACGAAGCTGACTCTTTCTTCTAACATTTTATTATGAAAAATTTCAAACATCCGGAAAAGTTGAAAGAATTGTACAGAAAAAGTGACAGAATTGAAAACCCATATACCCAGAAGCTATTTGCTACAATTAACATTTTACTATACTCGTTTTATTACATATCTATCCATCTACCCTTCCTTTTATCCATCCATCAATCTATCTTATTTTTTGGATGTATTTTAAAGTAAATTGAAGACATCAGCACACTTAATCTTCAAAAATTTCAGCATGCATGTTATTAACCAGAGTTTGGTATTTGCTTACGGTTCCTTTTTTTCTTTTGAGGTAAAATTTACCTTCAATTCAATGAACAAATTTTAAGTATACCTTTTATGAGTTTTGACAAATTCGTACACTTGTATAACTCAAACTCCTATCAGAATATAGAATATTACCATGATTCTAGGAAGTCCTGTTGTATTCCTTTCCAGTTCAGTTCTCATGCCCCCACCTCAGGTAACCACAGTTCTGATTTTTGTCCACCATAGATTTGTTTGACCAATTCTAGAGCTTCATATAAAAGGAACCATACTCTTGTGTAAGGCTTCTTTCACAAAGCATAATGTTTTTGAGATTCATCTATGTTGCTTAGGTATCAGCAGTTCCTTTTTATTGCTGAGTATTGTTTCATTGTTATGGATTGACTGTGTACCCCATGCCCCCCATCCCCACCAATTCATATGTGGAAGCCCTAACCCTCAATTTGATGGTATTTAGAAATGGAGTCTTGGGGAGGCAATTAAGGTTAGCTGGGGTCTGATGGGATTAGTGCCTTTATAAGAAGAGACACCAGAGAATTTGCTCTCTCTTTCTTCCATGTGAGGACACAACAAGAAGGCAGCTATCTGCAACCCAGCAAAAAAGACTTTACTAGAAACTGACCTTTCTCTTGGACTTCTCAGCCTCTAGAACTGTGAGGAAATAAGTTTCAGATGTTTAAGCCACCCAGTCTATGGTGTTTTGTTATGGCAGCCTGAGCAGTCTAAGACATTCATTATATGAATTTACGACAGTTTATTTAACCATTATCCTGTTGATGGATAGCTGGATCCTTTTCATTTTGGGGCTAATATAAATAAAGGTGTTATGAAATTTGCATAAAAGTCTTTTTGGGGACATTTACTTTCATTTCTCTTGGTAAAATACATAAGAGTAGAATTGCTGGGTTGCACAGTTGGTGTACAGTAGGTCCTCACTTAACATTATCAATAGGTTCTTGGACTTTAAGGGAAATAATGTATAATGAAACTAATTTTACCATAGGCTAATTGATATAACAAAGAGTTAAGTTCCTACAGCATCTCATCAATGTTATAACGAAACAATGATGAACAAAAAAACATATCTTGAGGACCTGCCACATGCTTAATTTGATAAGAAAGTACCAGACCTTTTCTCAAAGTGTTTTGCGTGTCCTGGTTGCTCTACACCCTTGCCAACACTTGGTGGTGTCTGGATTTTGTTTTGATACTTAAGATGTATAGATCATGTCAATAATATCCATCTAATTCATATTTTATTAAGAATTTTTCTTTCTGTTTTTAAAATCTGGAATGAACGTTGAAATTTGTAAATTCTTTTCCAGAATCTATAAGATGATCATATAGTCTCTATTCTTTGATTTGTTGCTGTAGTGAATTAAGAAATAGTTTTGGAAAAATTGAACCAGGCTTCATTCCTGGGATAAACTCCATTTAGTCATCTAATATGTGGCAGGATTCTGCTTGCTAATAATCCATTTAGATCATTATTCACTATTCATAAATAAGACATTTTATTTTGGGTTCTTCTTTTGTAAAGTTTTAATTTTTATTGGCTTTGAAAATGGAATTGGAAGCTTTTTAATGTCTACTACTCTGACCCAGTGATTTTGGACTTGTGGTTTCTGTATGATTTTTTTTTTCAGCTTGTTAGTTGGTTGATTTTGGCCTTATAAACGTTACCGGCAGACCCATGCTGCCTCTTGTGTGTGAGTGCTGTGCCTATAGTCACAATATAGGCAGTGTAGCTAGTGGTTAAGAGCATAGGCTCTGAAACCTACTGTGGTCAAATTCTAGCTCAGCCATTTGCTAGCAGCATGGGACGACTGAGGCTCAGAGGGGCAACAGACTGGATCTGAACATAGAGAGTAAGAAAGCTTTTGACAATAATAGTATCTGTCTCCCAGGTAGTTAGGAGATGCAGTGACAGGTAAAGATACTAGCACAGAACCTGGTATGTCGTAAGCATGTGGGAGACATTACAGCAAAGCTAGTTCCAACTCCTTAGTTGAATTGAATCAAACTGTTGCAGTTCTCTGCCAATCTACAAAGTTTGTGTCCTTTCTCTGGTGGCAGCTTTGTTTGTTTATTTGTTTGTTTGTTTGTTTTTGACACAGTGTAAGGATATGAAAAAAGTCAACCCAAGCTTCCCTGGAAGTTCAGCTGGGTTGGTGATAGGAGCCATCTCCCAGATGGTTCCAGCCTGACCCACTCAGACCCATAGAGACTGGTACCAGGAGTAATGTCTTCTCCATCACTTATTCCCTTTACCTGCTTCTGTTTTCCTTGAAGAAGTGAAATTGATGAGTGCTTTGGAGCTGGCTAATTTCCTGGCTGTGACTGTATCTTCTGTCTGTTTTTTTCATTGTTTTGAATGTTTTTTTTTAATTGTAATTTTTTCAGACGCTAGCTCTAAGGCTTCCCTCTTATCATGCTACCTCTGAGGGTGGAAGGCTTCCTGGGTCTCCCCAACGAAGAGGCAAGAAAGAGTAGAGGTGCTGATGGGGGACAAGGACTGCTTCAGAAGGGAGTAAGCCCCTCTCCATCCAGGTGTTTGAGCAAAAGCAGATGGCCACTAGATATGGAGGCTGCAATAGGGATTCAGGCATTGGATGATGGGGCTGGGCATGGAGAGTTAGGGTGGGGGGAAATTAGACTCTGAATCACTATTGGGAAGAGCTCTAAAGGGGAACAGACCTAAGTATAAATTCCCACCCCTGCAACTCCCCAATAGTGTGATTTCTGGCAAGTAACTCAGAGATTCTGTGAAGCTGGGAGGACCCTTCCTAATGTTTAATACTATGAGCATTGTTGTTTTTGGCATCTGCCCCTTTTTTTCTGCTCATCCTTATTTTTCCACAAAGCACAGAGTGTACTTGGCTTTAGAGGTTTCACATTAGAGAGTTTAGATTGTGTGGAGGCTGTGGCTACAGGACCAGTCACAGATGTCACTATGAGTGGGTACTGCTGTGTATTTGGGTGGTTTCTGTTACATTTGGCCTCATTGGCTACTTTTCCCAAAATTTGTGAATTAGATATGTGGGCATCATTGGGGTGTCCAATTTGGCAAAATGACCTTCCTTGGCCTGGAATTGCAATTGCCTGATGAATTCTTGTGGGCCTAAAGAGAGTCAGGTTTGAGTATTCATTCCATTGTGCTGGAAAACAAAAGAATGCAGTTGAATACCAAAGCAAACCATTACATTTTTAAATGTTCAGCTAACAATTTCTGATGCAGAAATTTCCAAGAGAGAAAAGATTTGGAGCTTAACATATAAGCCTGTCTTGAGGTTTGATGGTTAAACACTACATTCTAGAACTACAAGATGTAATAATAAAAAAATTTGGGAAAATTTCCCTATAATGGCAGATGGAGATTAAAATGCATTTGGGGACATTTCCAACATACATGAGCATAGTGGATGAAAGCAAGTCCTAAATGAGCTAACCTGTGGGAGCCAAGCTCTGCCCTCACACCTCCAACTGAGGGGGGCGTTTGAAAGACTGACAGGTTTAGCTAATTAGATTGTAAGGGGCGGGGTAAGAGTTAAAGAGCTGCAGCAGCAGGTTGGTGAGATAAAGCAATTCTGGAACAAACATCGTTTTGGTTTGGAGTTTCAGATTATAAAAGATGCCAGCACCAGCGAAGATCTAATCAGTGCAATTATAGATGCAGAATGATGCCCATTCTACGGTGAGGCTAAACCGAGGCTCGGAAACACAAAGATTTCTAGAGGCTACCCAAAGAGTCACGTGTATTCGTGATAATAACGTACATCTCCTTGTCGTGGTCTTTCACAAGAATCCTCTCCACTGGATCTAAATGCCCTGTCATTTAGTTTAGGCTGGCATGAACACCACCAGGATTACAGATTCTCCTTCTGCAGGTGCTAATTAGTAATGCAAAGAAAAGAAACCGTCAAATTCTAGCCAAAAGCTGTATCCCATGAGCTTCACGTAAGGCAGATCTGGCTGCATCATTAGCCCCAAAGTTCGTTCTCCTAGGAGGCTGAGAGTGAGGACTCCAGGTGCTTCGTCACCCCTATTGCAGAAACAATTTAAAGACGTGGGTCCCTGGTAGAGGAAGTGTCCCCGTGATGGTGGAATGCTTGTTGCCACTTATCAGGCTGTGAGATCTTCACTAAGCTGGGACTGAGGGACCAGGATGCCATGATATGTACTGTCATCTGATGCAGTCCCTCCCTCTCCCTTTTCCCCACTCCCCACACTACCCAAATCTTCATAAATTCTACTTGAACTCACCTAATGCTTAGTGTGAATGGATTTCTAGCAGACACTGGCCAAGGGGCTGAGCTTTGCACCAGGGGTGATATTGGGCAGAACAGAGATGTCACGAGGGAGCAGAATCTAGAAAAAAAAAGGTGTGTGAATCTGGAGACTCAACTCACATCTTGGGAGGGTTTAAAAAGCCCTTTTGTAGGTCTCTCAGGCTGAGGTGACATCTGGGTTTCATTATCAATATCTTCTATTTATAGCAGAGGAACCCGAGCCTGGAGAGGTTTTTAGATGGCTGGCCACAGGCTTCGTTCTCTCCCCATCTGGAGCTTTAGATCCTGACAACAACACTCTAGCCTGCCTCTCCTGAACTCCCTCATGCCTGGGGAGGGAACTGTTGGAGGTCAAGTGGCAACCCACTGAGTGATGAGCTGTGAAAGAAGGGAGCAAGGCGGTCCAGGAAGCAGGACTTTGGGATGAGTCAAGACCACTCAACCCACAATCTATGAAGACTTTGGAGGCTGCTTTCTGGAAGCCTGAAGCACCCAGGGACCTCTTCACTCCTGGCTGGCCGAAGGCCAGCCCACTCCCTGAACAGCCCCTGGCTCCTCTCCATCGCTTTGTACCCTGGGTCCTGGCCCCAGAGGTCAGCTTCCCATCCCAGTATCCTCAAGACGTCCATGCATACGTTTCAGCGCTAACAACAAAAACACTAGAGAAAAGGGGACTCTTTTCTCTAGAGCATTTATTATTAGGGGCCAATGGTTACCCGGAGGAAAAAAACCACCGACTTCCAAATTCTGCTCTGGAAACCAAACCTAATTTAGGGAAGTACAATGTGCTGAAGAAAGATTGCCTCTTAATTTTAGATTCATGCGGAATTCAGGCAGGGAGGCAGAATCCTTTAACATAACACAGGCTTTTTGGTGGTGTAACAGAATAATAAATCCTTGAGGAATTCCCCAAGCAAGGTAAAGTAGGATAATATACATTTCTTAATATTGCAGAAGTTTCCTTAATCTTATTGTTTAAACTTTTCAATAAACTGTAATGTTTATTAGTAGTTTTTCATTTCCAACTGTCGGATAATTCCTTTTGCTAAGTTGGGGTAAAGGGGGTCCCCCGGTGCCTCTGGTTTCAGTTTCGTGTGATATATATCTGACCAGACACTTGATGTAATAGAGAAGTATTGTGTTTTCCAGTGTTGAACTTAAAGGTTCAAATGTATTAATGCAATTGAATTGATTGTAATATTTTATAAAAGTTTCTCCAACAGAAATATGGTTAGTGAATCGAGTTGTCAGAGGTTATGAGAACATATAGAGAGGCTTGCTTGCAGTGCTGGAAGTTTCTGGCTAAGTACTGGGGGCCGTCAAGGAGGCTTGGTTTGGAGGCTGTTATTCCTTATTTTCTCGGAAGAGATTCATCAGAGGGGAGGACAGCCAGGTTTTCCCCAGAAAGGTCTACAGCAGGAACCACATGCATTAGTGTTTTGTAAAAGCTGTGCATTTACCCACCACGAGCATGGCATGGCTGGTTCCACATAGCACCTGTTTTGCTGAGCACCCCCAGCTAGAGTCAACTGGGAAGTCAAGGAGGCTACAATAAGCAGGGACTGAACTGGAGAATTCTAATCCCCTTTTGCAGGAAAGGGTGGGAGACGGTAAGGTTAATCACCACTGAGAGAGAACTTTTTCTTTATCAAATGCCCTAGAAGTACTGTTATTCTTTGCACTATCCCCGCAGGAGAAAATCCTATCTTAAATGATCAGCACAAATGATGAAGAAATTCATTTTTACCCTCTCCCTTGACTCTTTTTTAATTGATTTTTTTCCCTCTCGGAAATGGCAAATAATTTAACATTGTTACAAAATTCCTTCCGCTCAATAGCAGATGGGGAAAAAAAACCCACAGTAAGAAAAAGGGTAAAAATCCCACTCGGCTAATGAGGTCTATAACTGAGCCATTAGTTCTGCTTGAAGTCCCTGTCAGCCCCAGGTTAGTTGATAGCCAGTTTTTAGATTCCTTTGGTAGCATACCCTTTCACCACCTGCTGGGTGGCTCTGGCATTCTGGTCTCTCAGAATTAAAAGACAAAAAATTGGCCCGGGATGTTTTCTGCTTCCTGTGCCGGTGCTGGTATGATGTATGATGGAGAGGATGCTCAAGGCAGAAGCCTGTTGGTTTTCCAATGCTGAATTCCAGCTCCCTGGCCTTCTAATATTTATTGAGAGAAACGGTCTGAAGATAATTTTCAGAAAAGACTGGATTGAATGGAACAATCAGTAGAAAGGATTCTGAACTCACCTTTTACAATTTTTCCTTTTCTCTTCTTTAAATGATGCTCCAAGCTAGTTAAGACCCACGGGGACTGAAGGCACAGAGGTGAGCCTGTCTTACGCATCATTGTCTTTGAGCCTTGAATTTCTTTTCTGCCCTAGGATTTAGACCTGGAGTCTGGGCTGTCCAGTACAGTAGCAAGTAGCCACCTGTGGCTATTTAAATTTAATTTCAAGTTAATGAAATAAAGCTAAAATTAAAATTTAGTGCCCCAGTTGTACTAGCCACATTTTAAATTCTCAGTGGCCACATGTGGCTAGTGGCTACTGAATTGGATGGTGTAGAACATTTCCACCATTAGGGAAAATTCTACTGGACTGTACACTATGTACAGTGTCTGCGTGAGGCTCTGGGTCTGGTTATGCATGCTGGAGGGCCTGACTACACAGGCATGCACCGTTTAACACAGGGATATGTTCTGAGAAATGCATCATCTGGTGATTTCGTCATTGTGCAATCATGACCGAGTGCATTTACGTAAACCTAGATGGTACAGCCTATTACACACCTAGGCTAGATGGTATAACCTATTGCTCCTAGGCTACAAACCTGTACAGCATGTTACCGTACTGAATGCTATAGGCAACTGTAATACAATGATAAGTATTTGTGTATCTAAACATAGAAAAGGTACAGCAAAAATATGGTATAAAAGATAAAAGATTGTACACCCATAGAAGGCACTTACGGGTGAATGGAGCTTCTGGCTTGGAAGTTGTTTCGGGTGAGTCAGTGAGTGATTGGTGAGGGAATGTGAAGGCCGAGGACGTTACTGTGCACTACTGCAGACTTTATAAACCTTGTACGCAATTTATAAAACAACACAAGATGAAATCAAGCACAAGAGAAAATGATGCAATCAAGAGACGTGGTAAACACGAGATGTATGAGGCTGCTGCTGGCACAACACGGCATTCTGTTTTAAAGCAATTTTTTTTTATAAATAGAAAGAGTATACTTTAATGATAAAGAGTACAGTAGAGTAAATAGTAACAAAGTTGTTTATTGTCATGAAGTATAATGTACTGTACATAATTGTATTGTGCTGTACTTTTATACAAATGGCAGTGCAGTAGGTTTGTTTACACCAGCATCACCACAAACACGTGAGTAATGCTTTGTGCTACGATGTCATGATGACTATGATGTCACTAGGCAAAAGGAGTTTTTCGGCTCCGTTATAATCTTATGGGACTGCCATGGTATATGTGCTCCGCCATTGACTGAAATGTCGCTATGTAGCATATGACTGTACTTGAGGCATAAAACTGGAAAGCACACAGAATTTGATGCTGTTTAGACAGCAAGGCTTACTGTTTATTGGCAGAGAGCAGGAAGGAACTCATACATACAGCCCATAGAAGAAGGAACATACGAATCTGGGCTCTCTTTGAGCAAGGCTGCTGGCAGCCACAGGCTAGGGTAAAGTGGGGCTCTGCCATGTGGCTCTGCCAGGTGACCATGATATTATGCTGTGATTCGTTTTATCCCAGCTGGCCTTAAGGTTCCCAGCAGAGGGAATGAAATACGCCAAGACCCCGAGGCAGGAAGAGAATGGCACATTCCGGGAATTGGAGGGCATCCCTCGTTCTAAGGAACTGGCAGGGTAAATGCTCGTCAAAAAATTGGCTGTGATTGAACACATTGTGTGCAGAGGCTGAACATGTGAGGAGGCTTCTTGGAGAAAGAGAGACATGCCCGAGGAGCAACTTCAAGACCTCTTCCCACTCGGGATTTCAGAGGGTCTCTCCTATGTGTGACCTTCAGTCGAAGCCCCAGGTTACTCACCCTCTTCCAGAGTTGGAGTCATAAGCCTTTCTTGGAAATGGTGTCAGCCTGGCTTCCAGCCTCCAGGAGAGTGCTCATGAAAGGTATGGCAGATTATAATTTCCAAAAATGGCTGCACCAACATACATCCCACTCATGCTCTTCCTACATTGTGAGATTAATCCTCCCCTTGAAGCTGGGTGGACTTTTATAATTGCCTTGACCAAGAGAGCATAGAGGACATGAGACTGCATGACTTTGGAGGTTAGGTCATAGAAGGTGATAGATGGCCTCTCTTCCCCCTTCTCTCCGCTACCTTCTCCTCCCCTCTCTTCCCCTCCTTCTCCTCTCCATGCTTCTTGGGAGCCCTGGGCTGCTGTGTAAGCAATATGATTACCTTGAAGCTGATGCTGGAGAGATCATGTGAAGAGGCTGCTTGGAGAAAGAGAGAGATGCCTGAGGAGCCCCACCTGCTCCAGGATCTAGCTGGGGCCCCAGAGATCATGGAGCAGAGACGAGTGACCCCTGCCATGTCCTGTCCAAATCCCTGACCCACAGAACCCAAGAGCATAATAAATGAATGTTTTATGCCATTTAGTTTTGGGATACTTTGTTACACAGTCATAATAACTGGAACAACAGGTCTGGTGGGATCCTTGGAGGTAGGGAAAAGTATCAGCTTTTCATCTTGGGTGACCTGGAGCATCCCTGGCAGGTGCTGGAAGCAGCAGGGTGCTTTTGCCAATGCAGTCAGACCTTGTGAATTTAGAATTTGGAATTTGGTTTGTTTTCTAATCCAGGCTGGGCTAGAACTTCCCAGAGCATCTTCCATCAAGATAGAGTTTACAAAAGCAAATTAGAATGGCTACTGAGCGAGGGGGAGTGCTTTAGTTACCTAAGAGGACAACTGCTTTTGGAAAGACCCAGCCAAGTGTGCATTACTATTTACACATAAACGATTGATATGTTTACCATAAATCCTTGTCAACCCACCAAAGCGGGCCCCTAAGGACCTAGTTATGGGAACTACAACTCGGTTTGTTACATTTGTTATAAAGTTAGCTTGGCTAACGTTAATCTAGTCACTTGCATTTAAACAAATAATAATTGATGAGCATTGCCCAGTGGTTCTTAAAATCCAGTTTTTACTTTTTGAGATTACACTAGGCCCTACACTGGTCTGATGTGGACAAACATCGCTATTATTTATTGAGAGCTTTGACTGTGCCAGGCAGACACTGTGCTGAGTGCTTTAACTTGGAATATTCTCATTTAACTCTTGCAGCATGACTTCGAGGCAGGTTCTAGAAGTATCCTTGAGGAAATCATGGATCAGAGAGGTAATGGGACTTACCCAAGGTCACCTGGCAGTCTGACTCCAGAGCATGAGTGGGTCACTACCATACCCAGTCAGCCTCTTCAAGGGAGCCTTGTTTCATCTTCCCAAACGGTCTGGTGGAGGGCAGCCGGCACAGCACTCAGGAGCTCCTGTGCTTTATGAATGTACATGGGTGAGAGGTCTCCTTGGGGGTGCCAGTGCAATGGGCTGTGTGTGACTTTGGAAAAGTCATGTCCCAATTGGTGGAAGGTGGCCTTGAAGCTCTCCAAGCTCCTTTCCCAGTCTTGTCAAAAAAGGCTCTCTGAGCCCAGAGTAGCAAATATCCCCTTAGGTTGCAGCTCCTGTTTGTAAAGCCTGTTACAGATGCCTTAATTAATTATTCAGGCTGACTTCTCCAGCTCCAAAAATCACAGGGTTGAGAAAAGATCATAGGAATATAATCAATGTGAACTTGGCTGATAATCGCTGGTCCCAGGGTGGTGTAAAGAGAAGAAAACCCTCCAAATTGGTCTTCTTTTACACTTTGGCCTTAGTTCTGCCAGCGGCCAAGGTAAAACCGCCCTTTCTCAATAATTAATGAGCAGGAGCGCCCCGGGCCTGGGCCCCGGGAGGAGGCCCCTCACAGTGGCTGCGCCTCCTGGACGCCTGCGTGCGCGCGCCCACGTGTCCCAGCCAGCCTGTCGGGGGGCGCGAACACTGAGTCACTGTGGCTGACCCAGCAAAGTGCTGGGAGTGTGACCGGAATGAAGGGTTGCTCTGTCTGTCTCTGAGGTGGCGTGGCAGATCAAATCACAGCGGATCAGGCGTCGAGATGTTGCCTTGCTCTGAGTGACAGAAGTTAATAATTAGTGACAATGATTGACAGATACACTCCATCTGCTGCTCTGACGCCTAGGAGCAGTTATTCCACAACTGTCTGCGGGCACAATGAACTCCCCCGGGAGCGCGGGCTGGCCCGTGATTGACAGCTGCCTCCAAGAGAGACAGGCCACTGACGGGAAAGTCGCTGTCAGCAGAAGCGCTCTGGTCCCCCCGTGTTCCCGAGGAGGCTCACTCGCTGTATACATTTATTCTGTTTCATTTATCATGTCAGCCGCAGTTTTAAATAGATTACTAGCTAGCCTGTTTTTTAACCGGAGAGTTTTCTACGGGTAAATTAGAAATAACCGCGAATGTCAACTACTTCCTGGGACTCAGGTCTCCCTCTAGTTTGTTCTCTGGGTAGATGGAGGAGAGAAGAGAGGAGCTTGCCTGAATTGTCGATTTAACAGATCTTTCCATTAAAATCAAAATGGAATCTTTAACCAGAAGCCCTGTAAAATGGTGCTGAGCGTTACTTGGTAAACTTGGGCTCAAAAGTCCAAACGAAGGCATGAAGGCACCCTATTTTTTTCCCCTAAGAAATAAACATATCTCTGAGAGTGCTTTTAGATGATACAACGTGTAACGATTGCTCCTTAAACCGTATTTGCATTTTTAGAAGACAAGAATTCCTTGACAATTCAGAACTGTTTTTCAGGATGAACTGTTTATTCCCTTGCGGTTTCATGGTCGAAATCTGGAACTAACTAGCTGGGTATTCTTAAGTGCGGGTTACAGTTCTATCTAGACCGAAGTCCCTGCCGTGTTTCTTTCCCGAGTATTTTTATCCTAAATTAAAGCTCGGTTTCAAACCAGCCCACATGTAACTGGAGGACTCTGACAGCTTCTAGCCCTATTATAAATAGGAAAACAGAATTATATATATATTTTCTACTAGAGGAATTGTCGTCACCTAATTGTTCCTACTTATAATTTGTTTGGCTTTCTGGAAAAAATGCATTTTAATTTTGCTTCATTTAGGATCCCGCAGATAGGCTTTCTGGGCCATCACTTACTCCTCTTTCTTCTTTTGTCCCCATGATGCTTTAGCATAATTTAAAGGACTGTCCATCGTGGTTATGAATAAAAGCCTACTTAAATCCTGCTATTTAAAATACAATGAACCCTGTTTATATTGATCTCATTCAGAATGTTTTCCCGCATATGATGTCCATCTTTTAAAGTATGGGTCATGTTTCCTCTTGAGATGTTTTCTTATCTTATTCCCCTAAAATGATATAAACAGTTTCAGTATTCTTGATAATTAGGTATGCGGGTAAAGAAAAGACATCCTGTTCTTTCTCAAGTTTTTAAATGATCGGGATACCAGAAAATGAAGTCATGAGGAGTACAAATGTTTGCCTCGCATCCAGAGATCTGTTTTCCTCCTTGTTTCTATAAAAAAAGGAAATTTACTAGGATACAAGATGGTAGTGGCACCTTAGCTGACTCCTAGGGTGCATTAGTTCTCCTCACTGTTGCCCCAGATGGCCCCAATTGTCTGCCCTGGAGGCTTGGAGTGGAAGTGCAGTAAGTGGGGGTTGGATATTGGAGAAGAAATATGTAAGTATGATCTGTCCCCCAACCCCCGCCTCCCTGAGTTAAATTTGTACTTGCATGTCCTGTAATAAGTGAGCCTATGAAATACACCTACATGTCTGTGTGGCTTGTGTTTCTCATATCTTTTCTAGAGAGACTTTGAAAACAGTGTGTTGATGGAATGTGTTCGTTTATGTATTTATTTTTGATATATCGTTTGGAAGATCACCACCCTCCATTTTCCTACTTAGAGCTTGCCCCATTTAGGACTATGATGGCCTTAAATAGCCAGGCACTGTGCCAGTCCCAGGAATGCAGAGAGACACCCTCAGAAGCTTACTACCCTATTGAGGGATTGGACCAGTCAATGGGACTTACACCATTTCATGAATAATGCTTGATTGGGGAAGAGGAAGGGCTGAGGGCACCTGGAAGAGAGGCGCTTGCCAGGCAGAAACCTAATGAAGGAGAAAGGTGTGTAGGTAAGAGCAAAGGTGTTTCAAGCAACAAGAATGGCATGTGAGAAGGATCTAAGCAAAGTTCAGGAGGTTGCCATGGAAGGCTGGAGAAAGAAGTAGAAGTCACATCACTTGGGCCTTATCTGCTGTATTGAAGAATCTGGACTTTATGTTAAGGATTTGCACTTTAAGAAATCACTCCACGGTGATCTTGGCAGCATGGCTTGGAGTGTGTGTGAGATGGGAGGCAGGGTGTGGTTGGGAGGCTGTTGCAGGAAGGACCTTGCAGGTTAAGGGAGCATCTAAGGGAAAGGAGAGGCATAGATAGATGAAAGAGGCCCCTGGGCAGTAGACTCAATAGTCCTCAGTGATAGGACAGAATGAAGTGCTGTGCTCTAACTTACATGACAAGGTGGAAGGAGGGGCTGTTTTCTGCGATGAGGAACTTAGGAGCAGGAGCTGGGGTGGGAGAAAGATGATGAGTTAAATTTTGGCCGTGTTGAGTTTGAAATGTCTGCAGTTAAGGCCAGCTTTCAGGGTATGCAACCTGAGCAGTTGCTCTACACTCAGAAGGGTTCTGCATTTGGTTTAATGCTCTGTTGTCACTGTCCTGAAATTCATAATAAATTTTGAACAAGGCTCCCATATTTTCATTTTTTTTGTACTGGTTCTGTGCACAGTTCATCCAAATAAAGTCAGGTAAGCAGCTCGATATCTGGCTCTAGAAGTCAGGACCAGACAAAGAGTTCAGCAAGGAGAGAGGTATTTAAAATCCTGGGAGAGGATGGATCATGAGGAAGAACATGAAGAATGGGAAGAGAAGAGGGTCTAGGATAGGACCCAAGATACACAGAATTTTGGGGATAGGCTCTAAGGGGGAAAAACTTTTAAACACAAAAAGTTTTTCTACTAGAGGAACTGTCATCAGGTCTGGTTACTTTGTGTTTCCTCCGTGCTGACTCAATGATTACATGGACCCTACTCTTGTGATTAGTCAGAGATGCCGCCAGCAAACCCCAAGTGCAAATGCAGCAGAGCGCAGTGAGTGCCTGCTCTCACCTTGCTGGCGAAAGCCCTGAGAGACACTCGGCATGGAATGGCCTGGATCCTTTGCCCATCTCTGAACCAGTCCTCTGCCCCGTAATCTTTGCAGTGGTCCAGTGTGGAAGTTGTCCTTATTCACACTTCACAGCTAAGGAAGACTGAGGCCAGGAGAAGTGAGCGACTTCCCAGGGTCCCACACTTAGAAAGTGGCAGACCAGGCTCTCGGACCCTAAAGTTTGTGCACCCTTTGCAAGAGGACCCAAGGCAGAAGATAAATACATTTAAATACATCAACTCTCTCCAAATCTAAGGCTTAAAGGTGACAAATTTAAATAAATATGGAAGACTTAATTAGGAGCATGATTAGGCAACCAGACGAACATGTAAATTACAATTGCTTAGGAATTTAGTGTGATCCTTAAATTATAGAGATTTAGATGTTTAAAGACCCTCCAGTCCAGTCTTTACCTCTGATAAGCAAGGAAACTGACATCTGTAAAAGGGAAGGAATTTGCCTGGTTACTCAGCAAGTAGAGAAAGGGCAGGGCTGAGACACCACCACTCGTGGGTTACCTAGTGAATAGTCACGTCCTCTTATCAACTTTATCATTTGCTGATTTAATTCTCCACAAATTTTTCTTGGTGATAATAATAACATCACACTCTCGAGTACTTACTGTATACTAGGTATGATGCTAAGAACTTTACCTGCATCATCACATTTCATCCCACCAACGACCCTAAGAGATAGGTACTCTTTCTAACCGCTGTTTACACAAGAGACAGTTGAGCCTTAGAGGGATGAAGTAACTTGCCCTTGGCCATGGATAGTGAGTGGTAGAGCCTGGATTTAAATCCAAGTCTGTCTGATTCTCCAGCCCAGGCTTTTAACCACTGGCAGAGCAAAAGTTTTTCTTTTTCCTTTTGAAAAAGAACATTAAAAACTAGTAATGGATACAAAGTATAGATTGTCACTTTCCCAAACCCTACAAGTACTTTTTTTTTTCCTTTTTGAGGTGGAGTCAGTCCCTGCTGGGAATAGAAGCCATCAGTTAAGTAGCAAAGCGCCCCTGATGCTGAATGTGACTGAGGCTCGGAGCTAAAGACCTTGATAAGGTGCTTGACTGGTTGGTTCAAAGGGACTTTGAGGCTGAACGAAACAGAAAGCTCCAAAGCCCTAGGACAGAGCCCCTCACTGTTCTCTGGGCTGGGACGTCCCTTTTGGGAGGGAATTTATGCATCTCTGTCAGATGCGCGGTCTGTGAGAGGTTTTCTCAGGTTTCACTGTCATCAAAAGTGCCAAGAGAATTACCGACTCGAAATAATCATAACAGCTACCACTTACTGAGTGCTCATGTGCTAGGACTGGCTGAGAGCTTTATGTAATTGCCTCTCTTAATACTCATAAGAGCTGGTAAGACAACAGAGGTAGGTAGGTCCTGTGAAGTACATACAATTATAATTCCTGATTCACACAAAACAAGTTCGAGACTTGCTCAGAGGATTGGATGGCTCGCTGAAGGTTACAGTTTCTAAGAGGTAGAGCTGAAACTTGAAACCAGTGAAGGCTGCCACCTTAGCCACCAGGCTATAAACCCTACTACAGAACTCAGAGGCACTTTTGAGGTCGCTGAGACAAACTGAGGCCAGAGAGGGGCAGGGACCTGTTCGAGGTCTGGAAGCAAGCGGCAAGCAGAATCAGGACAAGAATCGAAGTATCCTGACTGTCTAGCACTCTTTCAACATACTGTAGAGTTTCTGAGCAATTCGTTCTGTAGGGATTCCTAAAACTGTCCTAGGGGAAAAATTAATGAAAGTTCTATTCCTAAAACACTTTCCCAACTCAATATGCAATTAGCCATTATTACTCAGAGAACTTGGCTTCAACCCTGCCCACTGTCGTGCATTTTTCAGCAGCTGTCGATGACCTCATCTCCATCTTCATGAGTTCATCTTTGTTGAAGGACAGTAGCGTGCTCAGCCAATGAACCTTCCACCCTTAGCCCATCATGCCATCCCCAACAGTGAGTCTCTTTGGGGATCCAGAGACCAAGCCCAGAGATATGGCTATAAAACAAGTCGCTGCTTCTGCACTGCTTTGTCTCTGTGAATGTGCACACTGCTAAGAGGAGCCAACATTTTCGGGGGATTTACTATGTGCCTGGCTCTCTATAAAACTTGTCTTGTTTAATCTTTACAACTGCCCTTTGGAAGAAGTTCTACTTTTAACCTAATTTTACAGATGGAGAAAATAAGGCCCAGAGAGATGATGAGACTTTTCCAAAAACATAGCCAGGAAGCAGCAGAGTCAGGGCTTAGGCCTCTAGGAGAGTTTGTGTGATTCAAGATTCTATGCTTTGCCCTGTGACTCTGGACTACATTTATGGGAAGGTTATCCCTAGATTGTGGTGTGAAAAACTAAGGAGACATTTTTCTTGCACATGGCTCACCTTGTTTTTTGGACATGGGCCCAAGGCACCCCCATAACTCCGAACAAGGACAAGCAGATGTGCCCAACAATTGTCACCTCAAGCCTGAAGATGATCTAACTGAACTGTCAAGCTCAAGCTCCAATACAACAATCAAAAGACCTTTCGTCTCCTGCTTGAGCAGGTATTTTTTAAGCCCCTTGTTTGTTGGTTACCGCCACAGTTACTGGGGGTGGTGCTGAGATTCAGGCTTCCTACCTTCCCTCAGTGCGTAGTCTAGTGTGGGAGACAGACAATGAAACAAGTAATTACAGTATTGTGAGGTGAGTACAATGGAGCGAGTACTCAGGCAGGCGCACAGCAGGGGCATTGAAGCCGGGGTGGGGTGGTTGCCATTAAGGAAGGCTTCCTGGAGGAGGCGAGGTTGAAGCTCATTCCTAAATCAAAAATAGGAGTGTGTTAGGCAAAGAAGAGGTGGAAGAATATTATAGGCAAAAACCTGAGGTGAAAGAGAGAAGATGGGAGCCCCTTTTAAGAGAGACCAGTCTCTCTTTCCTACAGCTTTGCATACTCCTAACTGTATGTGAATAGAGTAAAACCGTTAGGCTCCAGAGACAATGCTCTTAACCTCCACTCCATGTTTCCTTTTCTTTTCCTGGACATTGTTGTGTCCAGATTTGATGGCTGAATTTTTTGCCCCTGTCTCCGCACCGTAAGGGGAGCCAGCCTGAGTGCAGTGCTGATTCACTGAGGATGCACAATGCAGACATGTAAAGAACCTGAGTCCTTGATGACATCGTGCAGCTTCTGAATCAGTCTGCCCTGGAATCAGGCTTGCCTCGTCTACTCTTAAATGAAATAATATAATGTTTGAGAGCCTAAGGTTGAATCTCCGCTCTGCCACTCACTGGCCATGGGACTTTGGGCAAGGTAATGTTTCTGAGTCTTGGCTTCCTCATCTATAAAATAGGGAGAATAATAATTGATAATCACTGCACTTACCCAGCGAGCGAGGTTGTGAGGATTACATGTGTTAATGCATGTCACGAGCTCACAGTAACGCCTGGCCTTAGGAAGTGCCAACAGATGGAAGCTATCAGTATTGCCAACACACATTTCCGTAGTCAGCTCACACTCCTAGCCTTTTCAAAGCTCTCAATTAATAACAGAGAGACTTGGGCTAATCACAGTGCAGGTCGATCAGTGCTGTGACAGAGCCCAGAGCAGGGAGCAGTTAATTTTTGCGGGAGGGAGGCAGGTGAAGGTCTGTAGAGGCCATGTGTCTGAGAAAGGGCTCAAAACATGAGCAGAAGGTTGAGGGTAAAGAGGAGGAGGAAAGGCATTCCTGGTGGTGAGAGCAGCCTGAGCAAAAGTGTTTTAAGTGCTTTGTAAAGGACAAGTAGCTGGTGTGGTGAGAATTTCAGGTGTGGGTGCATGTGTGTGGAAGGGAGGCCATGGGGCTGGAAATCTGGGTTGGGGCTAAGTGTGGAAGGCCTGAGTTCCAGACTGAGGGGTTTGCTGTAAGTCTTGAAGGGGTTCCATGGAACCATAGTCCCGAGAGATGCTGCTTAAAGCAAGGACTCCATGGCGGTGAGGTCAAGTTTGGAAATGCTGCACACTTAGCAGTCCGGCAATGACCAATGCATATTAGCATAATAAAGGCTCTGACAAGTCCTGTAGCAACAAAATCTGTTTAACTTGGTTTAACCTGTGCTTTACAAACTTATCCAACTAAAGGAGCCCTTCAGTCACCCACCATCGATTACTTTACGGTGAGCCACACTTGAGGGGGTGCAGTTCTAGTCATTGGGAAGCTGTCAAAAGGTCTGAAGCACCAGAATGAGGGCTCAGTTCTGTTTTCCAGAGATTCCTTCTAATTATTAAAACAATAAGGGGTCAAATTAAATCACAAGAAAGCTGTTTCAAAGGTTCGGTTTGCTCAGCTGAGGCTCTTTTATTTTAATTGGGTGACCTCTCTTGGCTGTGTCCCTCTCTGAAAGCCTTCTACCTTTCAAGTGTCCAAAGCAGAGAAACTTCTTGCTAAGCACTGTAGTTTTTCTTCTGACCTTTTGCCAGTGGCTCTTTAAAGCTGAAGGTTAGATAATTCAGGCTCAGCACTGGGACTGACACTTGAAAGCTACAGTGGGGCTTTTAGGGGTTAAAGGTTATAGTCACAGGAGCTGCAGTTCGACTTGAAAACATTTTTGAAGTTTCTTCTTTTTATTCCTTCCCTTCCCTTCTTTTCTTGTCCTCTTCTTCCTCCCCCACCTCTTCCTCTGTCTCCTCCTCCTCCTCTTCTTCCTCATTTTCTTTACAGAAGGCCCAGTTGAAAATGATGCTTTCCAACTTGGCATATCCTGATGCGGACAGAACATATGATAAACATGCCCCTTTTGAAGATTTTAGTAAAGGCTGGGATTTCTCGACTGCCTGGAAGTGGGAAGGGGCTGGGGCTTATGAAACATAAACACTCCAGGGAACCTGCTTCTTGGGCGATTTGGGTGCACAGTAAAGTTTGAAAACTACAAGCCCGAGAACCTTCAGATTTTTCAAATCCAACTCGCAGATATACTGTAGATGGAAACACTTTCTCTTTATCCATCTCCCGTCAGTGCCGCCCGTCCTGCCCATCCCCCAACCCGCTTCTCCCAGGATTCGGTGCGGGCCCTATCCCCGTCCGCACAGACTCTTGGCCCCGCCACCTGGATCTCCAGTCTCTGTCCTTGCTCTTGCTCCCCTGCCGTAGCCGGCATAGTGGGACAGTGAGGAATGGGCCCAGGTGCAGAAGCAAGGTCTTGGGGTGATAGAGGTGGTAGTTAGCATCCTCAGGAATTAATGCCGTCAGTGCTGTCCAGCCCCATCGTGCTATACCTGGTCTCACTTTATGGGTATCTGACTCCTGTAGGGCTACTGGTGTAGGGAAAGTTTCTCTGTTTGGTGTCTCAGAAACTCTTAATCCCTTCTGCTGTGTCCATCTCCTCCCACCCCCTTTTTAAAATCTCTTCATCACTGCAACATTGCCTTTGTCCTCCACACTGTGACAGATCACCTCCTGAGGGCTAAGTCACCGGTGGCCACATTGGTAATAACAAATCCTTATGACTATTGTTCTCATCCCCCTTCTGCTCTTAAAGGAAATATCCCATCTTCTACCACACCAGGATCCCCACCTATGAGGCCGTCTCTTGCTCCTTGTGCTAGAGAACAGTTTACAGCTCTTGGAAGAAAATGCTCCAGGCTGGGCTAGTTATTGAAGAGATGAGTAATATCTTCCCCACTTGGAGCTTTTGGTGCTCAGGCTCTCGTAACAAAATACCAGAGATTGAGGGGCTTAAACCACAAGAAAGGATTTCTCCCAGTTCTGGAGCCTGGGAAGTCCAAGATCAAGGTGCCAGTAAGGTTGGTGTCTGGTGAGAGCTTTCTCCTTGGATTGTAGATGGCTACCTTCCTGTGGTGTCCTCATATTGCTTTTCACATGGAGAGAGACAGAAAGAGGAAGAAACCTCTGTAGTGTCTCTTCTTATAAGGGCCCTAGTCTTATCATGAGGGCTTCACTCTCATGACCTCATCCAAACTGAATTACCTCCCAAAGGCCTCATTTCTAAATACCATCACTTTTTTTGACGGGGGAAGGAAGAGTCTCAGCATGAATTTTCTGGGGATACAACTTAGTGTATAGCAGTCTCCACGTCTTTGTTCCAAATATAACTCATCTGTAAAAGAACTCATCCTCTCCATTATCCTTCTTTCTCTCTACTGTTATCCTGGGTGGTCTTATCTAGCCACATGACTTTAAATATATATATACATATATTAGCCAGAGTTCCTGATTATAAGCAACAGAAAGGAACTCTGGTTGCTATAAGCAAAAAGTAAATCTATTGAAAAGCTATTGGGGTGCTCCCAAACTAGATGGGAGCTGGGACACCAGGCCTGGAAAAGACGTGGAGGGGAGGCTTGGCAGCAGGAGCTGCAGTGAAGGTCAGGTCTCAGGGAAAGTCTCATCCTCACACATGCTGGCCACCTCTGTGACTCTGACCTTCAAACATGCCCTCCAACTCTGAAGCACTTGCTCGAGCTTCAAAGCATCAGAAACAAGAGTCTGTAGACTCAAATTAAATCACATGCCTGCCTCAAGAAGTGCATGGAGAAAATGCAAAGGCCTTTGAGGACCTCACACCCCCTTCCCCAGCTCAGCCATCTGGTCAGAGCTGCAGAGGATAGGGAATTAGCCTCCCACCACGCCTACGGGAGCATTCTATTAAAAGGGAGACCAGGATGCTTTGGGGGAAGGTAGGAGGTTGGATTTCAATCACAGAGCAATTAACATTCACTATACCATTTGTTTGTAGAAGACTTCAGATTTATACCTTTAGCTCTGACTCTTCCCTGAGCCCCAGTCTTGTCCAGACGCCTACTTGATGTCTAATAAGCACCTTGAGCACTAGGTCATCTAATAAGCACCCTGCCCTTAACATATCCACTTGATTTTCTTCTTGCTCTTGACCAAATCGGTCGTGCCTACCCCCTGCTCCCCACCCTGTCTAAGTAAACAGATCTACTAGTCATCCAGTTTCTCAGACCACAAAACTAGGAGGCAAATCTGACTCCTTTCTCTCCCTTGTATCCCCCATCTGTCCCCTTGCAGGTTTGTTAGGTTCTACTCAAAACATAGCCCGTATTTTCCAGTTATTATCACCTCTATTGTTACTACCCACATCCAAACCACCACCGTCTCTCACTGGACTACCTCAATAGCCTTCACATTGGTCTTCTTGCTTCTCCTATTGCTTCCCTACAGTCCGTTTTCTACACAGTGGCTTTCTGAGGCATGAATCATATCACGACTGTCCCTAATTAGAACCTTGGAGCCATCTAAGAGTTTCCCTTTTCACAGAAAAATAAACTCCAAACTCTTTGCCATGGCTTTGAGGGCCTCCACCTGATCTGGCCCTTATCCATTCCTCCAACTTCTTCTCCAGCCACCTCCCCACACCTACCCTCACATCTGTCTTCTTCCGCTCCTGTAACATCTGGCCTCTGCCTGGGTCAGGCCTTGACTCCTGCTCTTGTCTCTGTTTGAACGCTTTTCTCCCAGATCTGACAGGGCTCCTTTTCATCATGTGGATCTAGAATCAAATGTTATCCCTCCAAAGAGTCTTTCTCTGACCCCCACCCCCACCCCCAACCAAAGGCACTCCCCGTCTGTACTCTCTATCATATTACTATTTTATTGCCTGTACAGCAGTTCTTTTTAATATAAACTCACCAAGGGCAGGTTCTTGTCTATTTGTTCACTGCTGTGTTTCCGTTGCCTAGGATGGTATCTGGCACATGGTGAGCACCCAATGGCTGTGGGCTATTTATGAAAGATGGTCACTAATGCTACTGATCTGGAGCCCTCCAAGCCCAGAGTTCCACTTCTCTGTGTGAGGGTAGGGGGATAGGGCAGCCACCCAGAGGCTGGAGTCCCAATCTCTATCCAACCTGTATTTACCAGCCCCACCTGGGCACAATCCCCTTGGTGCTCCATGCCGCTGAACAGTGCCATGGTCTCCATGTTTGCCTGAGCCCGAAGACCAGGTGTGATTTTAATTCTTTTGACTTCCGTATTCCCCACATCCAATCAATCACCAAGCCCTAAAAATCAATAAGAAAAAGACAAATAACCCACCAGCAAATCAGACCAAATCTGTAAATAGGCAGATCACAGAAGAGAAATACAAACAGCTAGAAACATATGAAAAGATGCTCAACCTCATGAGAAGGAGGGAAATACACAGTAAAATGAGCTTTTCTTATATTCCCTTAAGACTGATAGAAATTTATAAATATGGAAAAAATATCTCACGTTGGGAAGCGGAGAGGAAATGAGTGCTCTCGTGCACTGTGGGTGGTAAAGTGAGTTGGGTGAGCCTCTTTGGAGAGCCACTTAGCAGCATCCATCAAAAACCAGAACGCACAAACCTTGCAACTCACTCATGCCACCTGTAGTTGTGTATCCCAGAGAAATACTCACATGAGCATTCGGAGAGCGAGGATGATCATTGAAACATGGTTTATAAAAGCAAACATGTAGGAACAGCCCAAGTGCTCACCAACAGGAGAACAGTTAAAGAAGCTGGGTACTTCCTTTGTATGGTTCAGTGCAGTGGGCCAGGGGTGCGGTGGTTCAAAAGAGCAAGGTACAGCCTTAGTATTGATATGAAAACACCTTCAAGAATGCAAGACATGCAGTTAAGTAGAATCAGAAGTTGCAGAACAATTTGATAATATGAGCTTGTTTATGTAAAAATAACAAGGTATATTTATAATAAGAGCTAATGTTTATTTATTAAATAATAATAATAACTAATATTTACACAGTGCTTACTCTGTACCAAGCACTCCTTTAAGTGATTTAGAAATAGTGACTTATTTAATCCTCATAAAAACTCTATGAGGTAGATACAATTATGATCATCAGTCCCACTGCTAGATGAGGAAATTGAGGCACAGAGAAGTTTAATAACTCACCCAAAGCTAAACAGTTAATAGGTAGTGGAGTTGGGATTCAAAATCGGATCGATTGTGTCTTTTAATTATTGCACAAGAGTAATAGTTAGGCACTGTGCTAAGCACTTGGTATGCTTTTATTAGTATTATCCTACTTTTACAGATAAGGAAATTTAGCTACAGAGAAGTAGAAAAAATTCACCAGTCACCTGGTTTGTAAGTAAAAAAAGTCAGATTTGAACCCAGGTATCTTATATCAGCACCTGTGCCCTTAACTATCTATTTCTCAATATTTACAGAGATTGATGGCAAAGGTCTTACAGCAAACAATTGAGAAGAACACAGGGTACAAAGAGATTTTCTCCTTTTCCTCCATCCCTTTCTCACTCCTGGTGAGGTCCTGGCCAGGCAGGACAGTCATTTGCTACCTTAGCCTGGCAGGGGTGGGGCTGAGGCTAAGACTGGAGGCTGGGGTCAGAGTGGATCTGCTTGGTTCTGGAATGACCACCTGCTGGTGGCCACCCTCAGTGGGAAGGGCCTCATCTGTGTGGTTGGAGCATTGGGGGAAGGGCCAGGTCGTGCAGGTGGCAGCATGCCTTGCAGAAACACTGCATGAGCCCAGGTAGCGGGTGGCCTGGTTCCAGATGCCCGGATCCTGAGCAATCTTTGTGTTCTACACAGGCTCTGAGCTCCGTGTCCCATGACATGAATGTGACTGCCCCTTGAGGCTTCAGAGAGGTCTCCAGGGAGACTAGTGAAAGCTGCTGTGCCTCCTGCTCAGCAGTTATCTGGAACAAGAGGCCACTGCTTCCGACCTTGCCTCAGGAAGATTTTTAGAGGTACTCCAGGACAGGAAGGATTTTTACATGGAATTTTGTACAAATAAGCTAGATCCACGTCTATAAACACTAAGTGACCCTCCAGCCCCCTAGAAGGAGGCAGAGGAGTGAGTCAGACACAGTCTACTCCTGCACATAGGTTACTCAAACTCTGGTGTCTGAGCCTGGGGTGACCCAGCTGGTGATCAGGAAAGTGTGTGTGAAGGTACCAGTTAGAGGCCAAGTTACTTGTGGCTCAGTACAAGGGCTCTGCAACCTGACAGCTTGGGGCTGAACACTGGTGCTGCTACTTTCTGGGAAAGTGTAATACTGGGGAAGCTACTTTATCTGCTAAGCCTCAGTTTTCTTATCTGTGAAATGGTCACAATGACAACTGTAGTAACTTCTCACCAGTTCACTGTGAAGATTAAGAAATGAGAAAAGGAACGTAAGGCACTCAGGTAGGTGAGCAGGCTCTCACTGCATGTTAGTAATCGTCTCCTTATTTTAAAAAGTCATTGTCTCTTTTCCAGCAGGTTTCATGTTGCGCTTTCCCTTCACGATCCTTTTTAGTCTGGCTTTTGACTCCTCCGTTTCCCCAAAACTGTTGTCCGCAGGAACACCACTGACCTGCTAATGGCCAAATCCCATGGCGGCTCTTCTGCTTGCATCTTTACTTCTCATTTCTGCTGCCTTAGACACTACACCAGGAACTACTCGCCTCACCTTGAAAATTCCCACGGGGCCTGTGACTCCGCAGTCCCTGGAATTTCTTCCAGCCTCTCTTCTGCTGCTTCTGGTTTCCTTCACGGGCTCCTCATCTCCCTCCCTCCCCGCAGGGCCCTGTCCTCCCTGCACTGCTTGTCTTACTCCACGCTGTTCGTCCTCTGGCCTACCACTGACGTGCGATGCTCTCCATCCTCAGGGGCCATCCCCAGAGGCTCCCCTGAGCTCTAGACTCCATCTTGGGTGGCCACCAATATTGGACCCTCGCTTCCTGCCCTCAGTATTGGTTAACAGAGGCAGCACTGGGTGACAGCTCAAGCTGGAAACCACAGAGCTGACTGTTCCCCCAATCCTCCTGGACACCTCCCTTCTCTTCGACCCTCACAACCCCATAAATTGCCAAGTTCTGTCAGTCTAGCCCCGTGGTAGGCTGATAATAGCCCCCAAAGATATCTGTGTCCTGATCCTTGGAACCTGTGAATGTCACCTCATAGGGCAAAAAGGACTTCACAGATGTGACTGACTTAAGGATCTTGAGATGGGGAGATCATCCTGGAGTATTTGAGTGAGCTCTAAAGATAATCACAAGCATCCTTATAAATGAGAAATAGAGGGAGATTAGATTATAGAAGAGGAAGGAGATGTGACAATCAGAACAAGAGTTTGGAGTGATTGGAGGAAAGGGTCATGAACCAAGGGATGAAGGTGACCTCCAGAAGCCAGAAAAGACAAGGAAACGGATTCTCCTGTAGAACCTCCAGATGGAACCATTTCTACCCACACCTTGTCTTTGGCCCACTGAAGCTGACTTCAGACTTCTGGCCTCCAGAACTTTGAGGGGACAAATTTTTGTTATCTTTAAGCCATCGAAATCTGTGGTAATTTGTTACAGCAGCCATAGGAAATGAATACGACCTTTCTTTTAGATGTTTCTTCAGTTTGTCCTCTTTTCCCCCAAGCTTGCTAGCCCTCAGCATCTCTTGTCTGCATCGCCTTCTAAATCTTCTGCATCCTGAAATGATTTTTATAACATATCAAAGGCAGCCCATCATGCTTAGAACTAAGCCCAAGGCCCCTGACATGTCATTCAAGGTCCACTCTGATCAGTCTCCTTGTAGCTCTGGCTTCATCTCCTGCCTCTTCTGACCTCACCCCTTGTGATTCAGTATAGCCACTCTGAATGTGGGGCCCACGTGCTGACGGGTTTCCTCTCCACCAGATCTTTATAGCTAGGCTCCAGAAGGCCTGTGAACGTCCCGAAATCAGAGCAAAACTAGTGATGCCTATGTGTGCTCGTGTGTGTTCCTGCAGACATGATCCACAGATGGCCTTAGGCAGGCTCTTATGCCCCTAAGAAGATTACACACTGGTGACAGCATCTAGTTCCCTGAAGACATCACACTGTTTCACACAGCATACCTTTAACTCCTGGATTCCATCCACCTGTGTGCCTTTCTCTCAGACTTCCCTCATTTCATTCATGTTTCTAGTCTGTGCCATGTCAGAGAGGACCCTGGAGGAGGTGGCGTGTAGGAGGACCCTCTCTTACCCCTGCCCAGGAACATAGAAGAGAACCCCAAAGGAGGGACCTGGGGACTAGAGTTCAAGGTATTTTCTCAAAGGACAACATTTTCCTCCCTAAGAGAAATTCCAGTGACAGCTGTTAAATAATAATTTCCTCACCTCATTACCTGAACCACAAACCTAGAAGAAATAAATGTTATAATACTGGTTTTAGAGCTATCCTTCGGAAGCAAAGAGAATTGGGTGATTAATTCCAACCCAGAGGATTATGGCAACTCTACAGAAGAAATGTCACTTGAGCCATTTCTTTTCTCATTGAAGGATGGGGAGGAATTTGATAAGGGGAAAAGGAAGAAAGAAATGGGAGAAAGAAAAACATGGAGGCAAGAGAGGGCTTGGTGTGGGGGACAGGGAGTTGTTCTGAGCTGATTGAATCTTTGGGTTTTTGGAGGGAGCCTCGTGCTGGAAGGTCCTGCTGGTGTGCTGAGAGTGAGCTCTACTGTGTAGGCAGTGGAATGCATCAAAAGCCTTTGAACAGGAGAATGATTATCGGCTCTGTGTCTTGTTTGTTTTTGTATTCTCAGCACTAAACAAGCACGTGACACATAATAGGTGCTCAGAAGATGCTTTTGCATAAAGGAGTGGTAGGGAGGTGTGATTTTGGGAGGAGGGCCACATGAGTTTTATAAGTGATCAGGTTATGCCCCCACCCCCATCCCTCCCCAGAGAGAAAACTCTGAACAACACTTTTCCCAAGGGCAGGAACCTCATTTGTTCTATCTCGGAATGAACCAACATTGAAACTCAGCTTAAAGCAGGCATTTTTCATCTCTGTCCTCAGCCACCAGCTCCTCCCAGAAGCCCTCACCCTGTTATCTCTCAGCTTGGCATGGCCATCAGTTTGGACTGGGACAAGGCACTATATCTCATGGAGATTTCCCTGATATCAGCAATGGGCTTTCACTTCAAGTCACAGCATTTCTAAATGTTCACAAGAAGATGGAGCTGGCCTGATGCAATGTTAATTATTTGGAGATCCTGAAGGTGCTTCTAGATCATAGTTAAACTATGGGGTATCCCTAATTTCTTATTCTGAAGATGCTGCAAGAGCCCTGCAGGACTCAGTGCATAGGGAATCATTGTGGCCATTTGGGGGCTCAAACAATTTCCCTGCAATAATTTTGGGTATGATTTGTTTCTATATCCATTCATCCATCCATCCATCCACCCATCCACCCATCTACCCACCTACCCTTTCATTTCACAAACAGTCATAACAGGCCCATGCTAGAAACTAGAAATATAAACATGAACAAAATAGACTTACATATTTTGTTGCTCAGGCAGACAAGTAAACAGGCACTTACGATATATGTCGAGGGCTAAAAGTTCAAGCAAAAACAGTCAACGGTAAAATATGTTCCAGAAAGGGGATGCAGCAGGTACAAAGGCCTTGGAGAAAGCATGATGAGTTCAGGAACTCAAGTAATCAATATGGCTAGGCGTAGTATGTATGTACATGCATGCTCATGTGCGTGTATGCCCATGCACTAGTGGCTTTGTGTGCACATGTATGTATGCCATGTAATGTGTATACACACATGGCATACACGTGTACATCCATATGTGAGCACTTGTGCATGTGTATGTACGTATGCAGATGTGTACATGCACGTGTATGTGTGTACACATGCACATGGGTGTGTGTACATGTGCATGTGTGTGTGCATGTACATGCGCACCTTGTGATGGTGGGGTACTGGAAAGAGATGAGGCAGGGAGATCATCACAGACTCTTCAGAAAACTCAGGATGTAAGAAACAAAAACCAGGAAGAGAAATGTTTCAAATACCACCTCTGCCCCGCTTCTGGATCTTTTGTCATCAAACAAACCTCCCAAGGAAAGGAGGCACTGAAGGGTCCGGCCACCTTAATGGCATGAGTGAGAGAGCAAAGGGAGAATACTCACAACTCGGCCACTCGATTAGGATGCTCCACACTCCTATTACTGCAAAGAAGAGTTAAAATATTCCTACTTCCTCATTTCTACCCTTGCCGTTCCGGCTCATGAAGAAGTATCGAGTGCAGCTCAGAGAGCAAAGGTGTGTCAAATCTCTGCCCGGGGCTAGTTCTCCCGACAAAAGAGAGTGATGTTGCCAAATGGAAATTTTCTAGGCCAGTTGCTGACACCCCAGTCATGCATTTTTTTTCTTTGCCCAAATGCAGACCAAGCTCCCTCTCTGCTCCAAATGTGAATCCTGCGCATGCAGGGTCATCGTTTGTGTTGAACAAGTCTCTGGAAGACTGGCATCTCATTGGGGAGCAGGAGTTGGGGGTCACACTACTCAGCCTCTTCTGCCCAGCCCAGCTCAGCAGGCCACCAGTGAAGGCCGGATGGTGGTCCCCACATTTGTCCTGTGAATCAGAGGCCTGAGATCCATCCCAACACTATGCCCACTCCCCTGAGAGCCGAGGGGTCTGGCCCTTACTCAACCTTTCCTGGGAGCCCACTTTATGGCAGGCCCTGGGGGAGGCCAGTGCTGTCTCGCTTTGCATTCCTTTCTTTGAAGGGCTGGGGGAAGACATGAAATGGTTACGTACAATACAGTGTAACAAATGCCACAGTGGAGAAGTGCTAAGGCGCAGTGCTGGGAAGCTCAAGGACAATAACACCAGCGATAATATCTAATATTTTTTGAACTCTTATTTGTAGTAGGTACAGAGTGGGAATGGGGAACATAACAAGAACATAACAAGAACAATAGTGTTTACTGAGAGTTTACCAAGTGCTGGGCACTGGGTTTAAGCTGTTTGCACGCATCGTTTTATGTCATCCTCAGACACAACCTCATGAGATATCTGTGGGCAGAATAGTGGCCCCAAAGATGTCCATGTTCTAACCCCCAGAACCTGTGAATATGTTACCTTACATGGCAAAAGGGACTTTACAGATGTGATTAAATCAAAGATCTTGCGATGGGGAGGTTATCCTGGATTATATGGGTGGGCCCAATGGAATCACAAGGGTCCTTATAAGCAAAAGAGGGAGCAGGAGTGTCAGAGCCAGAGAGATTCTATGTGAGAAAGACGAATCTGGCCATCATTGTCTGAAACGTGGATATGCTCTATACTTCTATTGATACTGGCAGAGTAGAGCATATCTAGGGCTGGCAAACAGTTTCACAGTCAGTCTGTAGTGATTGCTCGCAACACTGTGTTGAAAAAGATTCAGAGGCTGTGTTGGGAGGAGAAATGTGAGAAGGGAGAATGGGGCACATCGGTTGGTTTTTGCCATCCCAACTCTGGCACCCCATCTTACACAGATGAGGGAAATGAGGCCCAAGTAAGGAAACTGACTGCTCATGCCTTCATCTGCCCTTCTAACAGCAGCATGTCACTTGCAGTGGCCAAATATCCCTTCCCATCTGGAGTGGTGGTTTAGGAATGGGTATCTCTGAACCATCAGGTTCTTCTAAGTCTTCGATTCTAATACTCACTTGAGTTGGCTGAGGGCCATATAATCTCTGTCCCAAGAGTTTTGTAATTTTCTGACTGTTGGAGCTTCTTCAATTCAAGCCAGTCCACTGTAAGGTAGGGAGCTTCTCATCACCTCTGGAATCCTGGTGTTCTATTCCCTCTCAACAGTAAGCTGGGGCTTAGAGGTGGGGTAACCTTGTAATGGATGGTATTTGGGACTGCTCCCTTCTAGGACTCTGAGTGGAGCAGATTAAGTGAGGAGTACAAGTTAAATGTGGGAGGAAGATTACCAATGGAAATCAAAGGGCTGGCAAGCTGCAGCCTGCAAAACATGGAGGCATGTTTTGGCATCAAAAGATGAGGTTGTGAAGGGCATCTGAAACTAGATCATGGAAGGTCCTGAATGCCATGTCAAGGAATTTGAACTTTAACTCCTGTGACCAGGACCTGTGAAGTAACATTAATCAACAGCTCCATCCCTTCAGGTCACTGCCAAGTTTCTCATTACCTGGTTAAGTTGTATGATTTGAAGGTGGCAGATAGCTGGGGAATGTGCCTGAAAAGAATGCGCTCTTTTTGACGGACGCCTGAAACGATGCTCAGGCTTTAGAATGATCCACTTCAAGGACTCTTGGCTTTTGTATGTTTCAACTCTCAATTGCAACACTACACTAATGTGGTTTTTTGCATTGAATTAAAATTAATCTAATACTTGACAACTCTGGCTGGATGCCTGCCAAATATGGAGACTGGAGATGCTTCCTGTAAATTCTGCCATGGAGGATTCTTACGATTCAGGGAACATCTCATTTATCTCACTGCTATGCACTCCTGACCCTAATTCTCCAGAGATTCCTTCTGTACGATCCTCTTGCATAAACGTGAACATGTTCCAAGGCAGTTACTTTTCAAATCTGTATAATCTCTGGGGACCAGGATCATCTGAGGTGCAGGGGAAGGGTCATTTAGATGAACCAACTCTGCTCAAAGTCAGTCTTGGATTTTTTCCAGTAATAACCTCTTTCGTCATTAATGGCCTGCTGGGTGAATCTTATTATATCTCCTTAAAATAATTTAGATGCTAATATCTCCCAGTGACCATTATGTGGGGAACACAGGGCTGGAGGTGGTGGTGAGGACTGAAAGCTGTCTTAATTCTATGTTCCTTTTCACAGCTGGAGACCTTCGTCCGATGCACTTGGAAAAGCTGCCCCAGCAACCAGGATTTTCATGCCTTTGCCCTTAAAATGCCTTTGATTGGCCTTTCTAAAGTTCTACTTTCTGAGAAGAAGAGCCAAGATTCTGGGTGAGCAACCCAAGGGGATTCTGGGTGAATATTTCAAGAGAAGTCCGGGTACATGATGGAAGGGCATTTGTATTTTTGATCAGATAAAAGCTTAAGGGTGGGCTAGGGGAGGCATGAAGAAAGAGGAAGGATCTGGCAGTCAGGAGTTTTGACTTCCAGTTTTAGGTTTGTTACGACTAACTGAATTCATGCAGTCTTCTGTTCATTCATTCGTTTATTCAGTAGCTATTGATACTTACTCTGTGTCGGTTCCTGTGCTAGTTCTGAGGAAAGAGAGACAAACAAGTCATCATGACAGCTTCAAGGAGCTCATAGCTTGTGTGTGTCTTTCTCCTTCCAGAGCCTCAGTTTCCTTATCTATATGGAGAGGGGGCTGGAGTAGAAGCTCTCAGAGGGCTCTCCTACAGTAAGTGTTCTGGGACCATAAGAGCCTCGATATCTGGCACCTTTTCTTTGATCTCATTCACTAAACTCTACCCACACACCGCCTCGTGGGCCAAGGATGCTGGCTTGCATCAGCACCTTGCTCTTGGCAGGCTCGGGGCAGTTGGAGCAGTATTTACACGACCTAGAGGTAAATGGGTCAATGTTTGTTTGTTCAGAGCCATGTGGGTAAGCCAAGGAGGGAACAAACAACTTTGCTTAGGGATGGTGACTGTGAAAGCCTGGGAAGGATCCCCAAGCTTCGTGTGTCCCAACCTCCTAGAATCCTTGGAAAACCCCAGCCCAATTTCAGCTGACCCTTTAATTCCTTTCTCTGGACAAAGGGTTGTCCAGGATTGGCTCTTCTCTCACTCTTGGGATCTTGGAGAATAGGCTGAATCTGCACTGAGGGTCTTGATTTTGAGCATCAGGAAATGTGCCACCACCTAAAAACAAAGTGATGATATTGTTGACATTTTAACAGAAATATTTCTTGTTGAATGCTAAAGAGTATGCCAATGATGTTTTCTTAGAACAGGAGGAAGTGTGAGGTGTGAGTATAAAGCCTGATCGTGTAGCATATGGGTCCCAGCAGCCAGAGGGATAAGGGTCAAGATGGCATCTCAATATCATCCTAAGGATGCTATGTCTCTGGCTCTGTTTCAGTCTGTCTGTGGGGACTCCAACTCTGTTTCATCCCAATAGATCCTGAGTGTTCCTGGCTAACTTGAACTGAGTTTCCCCAGAAGCAGATTCTGAGACCAAGTGTATTGGTGAGGATTCAATCAGAGAGGGGCAACTGTCACCAGAAAGAAGCAAAACATGTCCAAGTGGGGGTTTTCCAGAACTCTGAGTGGTACACTTTGTTTCTGGTTCACATTCAGGGGATCTGTTACAAAGATCGGACTTTACACATTGCGGGAATCTCTGTAAGGCTGTGGTCACAGTGCCTGTTGTTGGAGGCTGAAGTCCACAGGGCATGCATTTGGGAAGGGAAGATGGATGGAAATCAAAGGGCTGGCAAGCTGCAGCCTGCAAAACATGGAGGCATGTTTTGGCATCAAAAGATGAGGTTGTGAAGGGCATTTGAAACTAGATCATGGAGAGCAAGGATATGCTGAGACCCCATGAAAACTCTCTAAAATTAGGGCCTTTTCTTGTTGCCTCTGCTGGTATGGTATGTCCTCCTTCGCCACAGAGCTAAACACACCTGAGCTGGTGGCCAGGGAAGCCTCAGGAAGGTCCATGGGAAGTGAAGCAGGTGTGTACCTCATGCCGACATGAGTCAGCCATTCAGCCATGGTGTGTGCGAGCCACAGAATGGCTACTGCCTCCCTTCCACCCTCCAAAATTCCAGCAAGACTTTCTTTGTGGCCTGCCTTAACCGGAAACACGTGGGAAATGGAATTTAACCTAGTTTAAATTCGTAGTTTAACCTAGCCTGGCTGACCCATTACAAAGGCACCGAACAAGGATGCAAGTCCTAGTAGTTTATTCGAGAACTGATCCCAGGAAATATCGGTGGTGGTGGCGGGGGTTGGGGACCTGAAACAGGGCAGGCACAGAAGCCAGTGAAAGGAGAGTGTCGCTAGTTCCACTGTAGTCACCTAGAGCTTGATCCCCGCAGCAGCTCTGGAAGACAGTCTGAACACATCTCCGAGTTCTCTCACCAAAGGGCTGAGGAAGCTGGGGACGGGTTTCTCTGTTTGTCATTGGTGGAGGCTTGCTTCCAGCCAAAGAGAAGGCTTTCGGGCAGAAAGTCGCAGGTGTCCATGATATGCAGCCTTTGGGGGCAGCGAGGGTGCTGGAGCCAGTGCTGAAAGGATTCTTTCTACACTGGGGCATCTTGGCTATCAAGTGTCCCACTATTTTCTGGGGCCTTTACTCTGGCTACAGAGGTGGCAGCTCCTGTGTCCGTGGCCACTTTTACTTCCATGCCCACTACGGCTGCTTTACTACGTGGTCCTCAAAGTGAGGTTGATTTAGGTTCTCTCAGACCTCTCAGAGATTTAAGGAGAAAATTTATTATGTATTCATTTGTTCTTGTCTAATTCTCTCCTGTACTCAGCTGAGCGTGGAATATGGGCCAGAAGATGTCTGCCGGCTGACACAGTGTTGTTTTCAGAACCAAACCTCTTTTCTGACCAAGACCATGGGCTCGGGGTGTGCTCTGCTGAGCAGATCCAGGCTTCCCTCCACTCAGGCCCAGCAGGATCACACCTCAGCCTGGCTTTGGGGCATCAGAGCCCCCCAGAATCTCAGCATATCATAGCTGGAAGGGGCCTACCAAGTCAATCTACCCAAAATCCTCACTTCACAGATGAAGAAGTTGAGGCCCAGAAAGGAGATGAATTTTTCTGGGGTCACACAAGTATTTAATGGGATTCCAGAGTGTCTGAATCCAAGGCCAGTTAATTTCTATTATATTGTGCTGTGTTCCAGGACAAAGTGTCTGGTGGCTGTTCCATCAATATGTACCTCATCACAAGTGGTTTTGGAAATCTCTTTGGTGGCTGACTTTGAGCCTGTTTCATATCCTTGTGTTACAGCCAGACCTTTCTTTCCCTTTCATGGGCAGGCTCATATATATGCCCTTAGAGGCAGTCCCTCCAAATGGACAGAGTGTGGACATTAGACTTGGATAGCCTGGGTTCAAATTCTAGCTCGCCCACTATGTAACTTTGGAAAAATTACTTCACCTTACGTGCCCCATTTCCTCACCTGAAAAAAGAGGGTAATGAAACTTACCTCTCAGGGTTGTTGTACAGATTAAATGTGCTCATGTACATAGAACACTTGGCACAATCTCTCGCATATAGTAACTGTTCAATAAGTAATGACGATGGTGATTGTTGCCAAGCCATTGTTGATTTCAAGGCTGTTTGCCTCCACTCTAGGGGCAGCTGATCACATCACCTGTGTAAGTCTGTCTACTTCAGAGGTTCATTCTCAGAAAGCCTATTGTTGCTGCACACCCAAGCGCCCCTTCCAACCATGCTAGTATTAATAAGAAAATTGATACTTTGATCTCTACCTGTCTTGCTGTTTTCTATTCTCTTCAGTTAGTTCAGAGCCTAAGTGAGGAAAGTGGGGGTATTTCTTGAGTCTGCTCAAACCCCTCAATAATAGGTTTGTCCATACAAAAATTAAAAAATTCAGAGAATAAAAAGAAGAAAAAAATTACCCATAGTGTGTCACCCAGAAATAACCTTCTTAAACTTTGTTTTTATGTGGGTATATATTTTAAAAATTGTATTATAGTGTATGTTTTATATATACTTTTTCACTGAAAGAATGAATTCCTTTTTATGTTTTTTTCTTAGCATAATTTTTAATATCTGAATGTTATTCAATTGTATGAGTATCCTATGATTTATGGAACCAGTCTCCTACAGGTGATGTGCCAGATATTTTGTTTGCTCTCAGATCCACCTTTGTACCCTTTCTTGACTTCCATTGACCCATCAACAGACTCCCATGCCCTAAGCGCTGTGGATTCCCAGCATGGCGGAGAGCAGAGCAAAATGGGTGTGCTCTGCTGGCTGGCAGGTCTTGAAGAGGAAGAGAGGGATAGACTGGGCTATGCAAGGCAGTTCCTTTCCTAAACTCGCCCATCAGGGTGGGGAAGCTCTGGCAAAAAACCAGGAGTGTTTAAACAAACTTCCTCCTTGTAGAACCAAAGAGAGTGGGGGAAAAATGCTATTTTAAAAAGTCAAAATACTGTCCCACACTCATCTTGATTAATCCTCACAGCTAATCTGTGAGGCAGATAATAATATGGATTCCTACTTTACAGGTAAAGTAAACCAACTTTAAAGGTAAAGCTCAGACAAGTTAAGTAATTTGCTCAAAGTTACATAGGTAGTGGGGCATCATATTGCCTGGATCACAAGCCATGGCTTCTACCCCCAAGATCACCCTCTCAGTATGGCTTAGGAAGGTTTTAATATTTGAAGTAAGGTTGCTGGAGTGTGGTGGGCCAGGCTTTTGGCAATTCTAATGTCAGGCTGCCCAAGAACCCCAGATGACAGGGAAAACTAATGGTACTCCAATTCTTACTCAGAATCTGTGAGGGTTCCCATTGGAGCCTCATTGGAGCTACTGCCCTCACAATAAGCCCCAAACTCACCTGTCCCAGTTTCCCCACGTGCCTCGTGCTCCACCAACCTCCGTGCCTTTGCACATGCTGGCCTTCTTCCCAGAATGCTTTCTTTACCTGTCATCCCTTGTGGAAATGGTCTGTCCTTGAAGAAACAATTGAAATGCTCTCTTCTCCACAAAGCCTATTTTGACCCCTACAACTGAATATGCTCTCTCCTTCCTCCGAATCTCTTTTATTTCTATGTGGAACTGGACCATGAACCCCCACAGAAGCCTCTGGCAGTGCCCTTCCCCTGGCTTCAACAGCAGCTTATCCTTAGTGGGTATGCAGCTGTTTGTCAAATCACATCAGAAGCAAGGGATTTTGCCTTTTGACATTGCCCTGTGCATTCCAAGATACAGAGACTCAGGTTCTGCTCTGAGTCTGCAGTAGCAATTCTAGGGAGTGCCCCTCTCGGCCTCCCCCGCCAGCACAGAGCCACTAGCTGCAGGCCTCACTCCATGTATACACGTTGTGTACACAATCTTCATGATGTTTTTCTCCTGACCCTCATAATTGTCTCTCTCCTCCCCCACCTCTTCATCACTCCAGATATCAGTCAGCTATTGCCATGCAGCAAAGCACACTGAAACCCAGTGGCTTAAAATGGCAATTGGTTATTTTTCATAATTCTCCGGGTTGACTGGGTTCCGCTGAGTGGTTCTGCTCCCCATGCTGTAACAGGGGTCACCTGTGTGGCTGCATTGCAGTGCCCGGATGGCCAGTGATCTAGCTTGAGGTTCTTTAGATGGCAGCTGGCTTCCAGAGGGGAAAATAGAAAGTGTCAACTCTCTTAAAGCCTGCATTTTATTTTATTTTTATTTATTTATTATTTTTTATAAGCTTGCCTTTTATGGTCAAAGCAAATCACAGGTCCACCCAGATTCAAGTGGACTGATCTGCCGTTCTCCTGAGCATATCTCCTGAGGTCAGAAGAAAGGTACTTTCCGCTTTTGAGCCCAAACATTTTAAGAGTGAAATCTTCATTTCCCCTCACTATGCCCTGTAGTCTTGGAGATCATGCTCACCGCTAATCTTTTTTATCTTCCTGCCTTACACACTTGACAAGTGAGGATTTGACTTCCCTTCTCTGGCTCAGATAACAGGTGATATGTGAGATGTGGATTATTTAAGAGTGATTGGTTAGGGCTTTATGTGAATACATTTTAAGGGTTTCAAGATTAAACTTTTTCTCCTTCCATGTAATTCACTTTGGAGATGCAACTTTATGCTTATTTTATTTCGTAGTCAACTTGTACTCAGAAGATCCTTATAGCCTAAATGATCACTTTGAATCTTCCCAGGAGTATACTGTACTGGTTAAAAGCCCAGTCTCTGGCCTCAGACCTGAATTCAGTTCTCAGTGATGTCACTTCTTAGCTGTGTGACCTTGGACAAAATGCTTCAGCTCTCTGATCCTCAGATTCTACAAATTGGGTCTGATGATGGTCTCTACTCAATAGCGTTGTTGTGAGGATTTAATGAGTCACCATGCAGCGCCTGACACATGGAAATGCTCCATAGGTGTCATTTCTCCTTAGTGTAAGTGAAGGCAGTTTTCTCAATTGGCTCAGCCAAAAAAGGGGAAGCAGCTCTTATAAGACGAGACCTCTCCTTCTCTTCTTCCTTTCTCTCTTTATCAAATATTTATTGACCTCTATTATGAATGAGACACTGTGCTTGGAGTTAGAAATACAATATAGACCCTTCCTAGGGCTTACCGTCTAGCAAGGAAGATATATATATATATAAATAAATATATATTTATATATATATTCTTTTATATATATTTATATGAAAATATATTATTTTTTATATATAAATATAAACATATTTATATATATAGATATATAAATATATCTATCTATCTATCTATATCTATATATATATAAAAGAAGTTAGAACAAGGGTGGAAAAGGTTCCCCAAGGGAAAGGTAGGTGCTGTAGCAGGGAGCTCATCTGGGGCCCAGGGCAGGTGAGTGATGGTTAGGGAAGGCCACTTAGTGGTAGTGATATTTAAGCTGAGCCCTAAAAGATTACAAAAGTTAGTAGAGTTGAGAAGAGTGTTCTGGGCAGCAGCAACAGCATGTGCAAAGATCCAGAGGTGAGAGAGTTGGGCATTTTTAGACTAACTGAATGAAATTCAGTACGGCTGTATGAGAGAGGTGCAAGCCTCATACAGGGAGGACTCTGTGGGTCATATGAAGGAGTTTGGTTATTTTCTAAGATGACGGGGAGCTATTAAAGGGTTTTAAGCAGGAACACAATGAGGTATGCATTCAACAGATTTATCCCGGTTGCCTCATGGAGAATTAATGAAGTGAGGAGTAGTGATAAGAAGAAGGAAGAGAAGTGAGGCTGATGTTGCAGTGGTTCAGGTGAGAAACGTGCATGGCCTAAGATGAGGCAGCTGAGTTGTCACCTGAGTGCAGGTGAGGTGAGATGAGGTATGATGAGGATCGTCAGCTAATTGGGAAACAGGAGTTAGAGGCAATGGGGCTGTTTCCATTCTGTCATTGGCCTGATGAATGTTTAGGCCTGAAAAGTACTGGTAGAATTCCAGGACCCATTCGCTGGGTTGGGATCCCCCAGGCCTTCTGGTGGACGGAAGGGGATCATGTGGCTTCCCGGAGGCCGTATTTACCTTTTAGGTTGAACTACGTTGATGTGGTATGAAATGGTAATTGCAGTGTATGTGCGTCTTCTTTGTCTGAGTTATGTTCACTGTGCGGAGGGACAGCTCAGTCACCTTGAATCTCATCTGGAAAACGGTGGTAGTAACAATTCTCACGGCTTAGGATCACCATGAGGACAAAACGAGCTGGTGCCTGTCAGGTGCTGGCCCAGTGCTTGGTGCCCAGCAGGCGCTATTGCTATCTCTGCTGTTACCATGGTAGATGCTATAGCTGAGTCTGAGTGTATCTGTGTGTTTTGGCTGGGGTGTGGGGGTGTGGGGGCTGCTGGGAGGACACCTATTTCCTTTAGCACCTATATCATGAAAAAATTTTATTCTGGGAGCTTAGGATGATCAAAGGATAGACTCCAACCCACAGCTCTCAGGGGATGTGGACTCGGTTAGTAGATAGACCATTAACCAGGGTCAGGAGCCTGGAGTTCTGGTCTCAGATCTATGATGTGACTTAGAGTAAATTTGTTCCTTGTCTAGTTTCAGTTCCATCATCTGAATAATGGGACAGGTAACTGCTGCCTTGCTGTGTACACTTTATATTTGTCTTCATCCCTCTCTTTTCTTAGGGGACTGGAGATTATACTGGGGTGGATGGAGGTGGAGGGCTGGGGCTCCCATACTATGGGGCATGTTTAGAAGAAGAGAGAAGCAATGCCATGCAGCTCTGTCCTGTCTCATTGCTGGTCTTCCTCAAAACACAGCAGGCTCATTACAGGTCACTGTGGAGTCCCTGCCATAAGTGGTGTCCCTCTTGCTTTTGGATGGCACCCTGAGGAGTCAGGATGTCTTTCGAGAGTGTCCACTACAAAAGGAAAAAGAAGAGGCCCTGACACCATCACATGATCGATTCTGAGTGTGGATTAAATGCAAATGCCCTGGCATGGCATCAGGTGCTGCACAAGCACCTTCGACCTCCCTTCTTCCTGCTCCCCTTCCCCAGGTGTGACACTGTTCCAGCTCCACGAGAATCCCTAAAGTACTCTCCCACCTTCAGGCCTGTGCTCAGGTTCTTCTCACTGCCTGGCCTAGTCTTCCTCCAGCTTTACCTCATGAACTCCTCCACACTTTCAAGGCCCAGCTCAAACACCTCCTCCTCTAAGAAGCCTCCCTTGACTGACCCAGGTAGCATGCATTGCTCTGGCTCTGCTCTCATAGTCAATGGTTTGGGGAGTGACAGTGAAGCATTTACTCCAATCTTTGGTTCATCTGTCTTTATCTCATCTAGGCTGGGAACTCCCTGAGGGCACGAATGGTGACAATTCATTCCTGTGTTTTCTGGGTGGGTCTTTGTTCCCCAGGTACAAGGGGTAGGTCTGCAACGGGTGTCAGTTAGCACTAGTGTTGTAACCAAGAGTCCCCGGGCCTCACAGCCTTTGGGTATAAATGAAGTTCTCTTCATTTGTAAACTTGTCTCTCCTGTGCCCAACAGCCCCTGTCATTTCCTAACTACCAGGGAACTCAGCAGATATCAGGGGTGTCACTGCATTCCATGAAGTCCTCTAGATTTCTCTAACCACAGTGCTGTGGCAGTCACTATTTGTGTCCCCAATAGAACAGTGTACCTCTGGCTATACCACTGCCTCTCCCATCCGCTGGACCACCACAGCCTCAGGGTCTCTGCTGCAGGGGGGTCTGCTCTGAGCTGCACTCTCCCTCCTCTTCTCTGTAGACTGTCATCACCGCTCCCTCAGGACTACACCTGTCACCCTGTTGCAAAACGTGTGGAAATTCTGTCCCCTTTGTCATGTTTTGCTTTTTTGAGGAGGGCCCTGAAGCAAGGGTGCTTGGGCCCTAAGGTGCTACAGCTCTTTGGGTTTTATGCCTCCCAGGCTTTCTTTCTCCTCCGATTGGCTGTGTGGGGCAGGCTGGAGAAGCAGCTGCAGGGAAGCACCACGCCTCTCTGGCCCTCAGGTCAGTGATGAGCTAGACTATTCTCAATGTGGAGTCTTTCCCAGGTTCTCACAGACCCTCCTTGGGATTTGACTCCTGTAGGCTCTAGACTCCTGGGAATGTCTGCGTCTGTATACAGCCTGTATGTAGCTCTGCCTCAGGTGCTGACATTTTTTTTCCTTATGTCTCCTTAACTGCTATGATCAAAATGTGTGTGTGCATGTGCGTGTGCATGTGTGTAGGATCCCTGGATCGCACACTCAGGCTCTGCTTAGGATCTGCTGAAACATCCTGTTACTGTCGAGAGAATGAACAAATTGGTTCCTGCCCTGGCTTCTCAGAGATGCTGAGTGAACAGCTGGCATGAGTTCCTGGGGGATAGGGGAGTGAATGGATTCTGGATCCAGTTCGTGTGTGTGTGTGTGTGTGTTTTTTCCCCACACCAACAAGCAATTTCCAGACACCGGCAGGAATTTAATTCAATCCTGTCACTATCTACTAGGAGATAGCATCAGATTCCTTAAGTTAAGGGCTCAGGCCCACAAAACTGCCCCTACTTCAGACACTTGGGCTTCTAATTGACAGGCTACAGGTGGAGGTTCCAACGAACCTCTCCAAATCAGGGTGCTAATTGCAAGTCCAGGTTGTTGCCTGTATTTCTGATTGACTGGCTATAAATCAGAGGTTCCCACGACCTCCTCCTCGGGTTCCATTAATTTGCCAGAACTGCTCACTGAACTCAAGAAACACATTTACTCACTAGATTACCTATTGATTACAAAGGCTACTAAGGGATAGAAATCAACAGCCCGATGAAGAGATATAAAGGATGAGGTCCTGAACAAAGGGGCTTCGGTCTTCGTGGAGTTGGGCCCCTGCATAGTGACACGTGCAAGCATTTTAGTTCCCTAACATGGAAACTCTCTCAAAAGGGCTGACAAGCTGTCCTTTTTGTTTTTTTTATGAGGGCTTCATTCATAGTCATGACTGACCAAGTCATTGGCCATTGGCAATTGAGTCAACCCTCTCTCCTCCCCAGAGGAGTGGGACATTGCCAACCAGCTCCCAACCTTAGGTGTTTCTCAAAAGTCACCTTATTAACATAACAAGAGACACGTTTATAATTCTCAACACTGAAGATATTCCAAGGGTTTTAGGAGCTGTGAGCCGGTAACAGGACGAAGACCATATATATATTTCTTATTGTAAATCACAGACTCACAGCAAGGGATGAAAGGGATGTTACTGGGTTTGACACCTTTTAAACAGGCTCTGTTTACATTCTCTCTGGCACTTACTAGCTGGGTAAACTTGAGCCAATTGCATAACCTCTTTGAGCCTTGGTTTCTTCTTGTGTAAGACAAATGAAAAAAAGTACGGCCTGTGCGGTCTCTGTGCATGGTGAGTGATACCGTGCTTACTTTCTAGGCTTGTAGTGGGGGGAAAATGGGATACTGTGGGGTAGAGGTTTCCCAGTGAAACACAAGCCTGGCATGGAAAGTTCTGGCTTTGGGACAAGATCAGGAACGGGGAGCCAGGAAGAGAGAGCATGACGCTGGGGCAAGAGAGCAAAGGAGAGGCATGGGAGGACAGCATGGGATTGTCTTAGGGGGTCTGTCCTTCAGTAGGGAGTCTCACTGACCCCAGACCCCACCACTGGGAGGCGGAAGCAGAAATGGAAGGTGTGGTTTCTCTAGGGGAGGGTGGGAGAACAAGGAAGTCCCAGGCTGTTTCATGACACCTACATCTCTGTCCTTCTAGTTGAGGCTGTGTCTGTCTCCTGAGGCAATTTAAGGAGGGCTCTGCCTGCTTCTACCTCCAGCCTCCCCCGCCCCGCCATTCCGTGGTCCTCAGCTGACCCTCTGGCTGCGCAAGCACAGGGAACTGCGTTCTTGGCAACGAGTGGGGAAAGCATTGCAGATTATTTTGGGGAGTTTGGTCTAACTCTGCTCATTGATCAAAAACAATTTTTCCTAATTTAGTCAGATGATTTCCTTAAGAACATTCGCGTTTCCACAAATGAATACATTTGCATAATCTATTCCATTGTGACATCCCCGCCTCCCCACACCTGCCCCATCCTGCCCCATCCGCACTCACCCTTCTCTGCCTCCAGGAAGCCACACAGCTTCCGGGCTAATTTGATCAAGATGAGTAAAAGCAAAAACATCTGGTTTCTTTCGACAGCTGATTCCAGAGTTGCTATTGTAAAAGACCTGTCTTCCAGGTGGGCCAGCGAGGCGGGGGTGGGGTGGGGTGGGGTGGGGGTGGGGTGGGGTGGCGGGGTTGTCTCTCTTTGCAGAGATGAAAGGGCTCAGCCTGCTACAGAATGCCTCCGCCAGCATCAAGCTTCCAATGAATCACATCAAAGGCCTCCCTGCCAGTGCTGGCCCCTTCCAGCTGGGGGAAAATGGGCTCATTAGAAGCAGGAAGAGTACATTGTTTACATTAGGCGGTGCTGATTTACAAGCCTGGAGCTGCCATTTTCCCTTCACCTTGAGCTCGGCTCAGGAGAGCCCTCCACTTGCCCGCAATGGCTCCTTTGAAGGCAAGCAGCCTCCTGAAAAGGAGCGCTGTGACTGCCCCGCTCCCTCCACGCTCTCCTTCCTTCACTAATTAGGTTGTTACCAATTGAGCAATATCTGGGGCTTGGGTAGAGACTAGCAGGGGGACTGTCGGCAAATGCCTCTGCATAATTGTGTTGATTAAGAGGTACAAGGCTGGAAATGTTGTCTTCCTTCAAGATCAAGTCCCTGCTCTTGTGGGAGCCTTGATTTTCTGGGCCAATTTGTTTGTGTTGGCCTAATTGCTCAGGAAGGGCATTTTTCACTGAAGTTGCAGCCTAGATGGTTTGGTGTAGTTCTGCGGCCCAACCTCCAGGACTCCCAGGTGGGCTGTGGGAGGCAGCCATAGGTCTAGCTGTCTGTCGGTCCCGGGGCGGTGGCGCCCTGTCC
>NW_024353787.1:548730-563594 GCF_902729225.1 Pteropus medius
GACCTGTCTTCCAGGTGGGGCTGGCTTGACTCTGGGGGTGAGAAATTTAGAGGGGTGGAGTGGAGTGGGGTAGAGGCCAACGAGGTTAATCTCTTTGCAGAGATGAAAGGGCTCAGCCTGCTACAGAATGCCTCCGCCAGCATCAAGCTTCCAATGAATCACATCAAAGGCCTCCCTGCCAGTGCTGGCCCCTTCCAGCTGGGGGAAAATGGGCTCATTAGAAGCAGGAAGAGTACATTGTTTACATTAGGCGGTGCTGATTTACAAGCCTGGAGCTGCCATTTTCCCTTCACCTTGAGCTCGGCTCAGGAGAGCCCTCCACTTGCCCGCAATGGCTCCTTTGAAGGCAAGCAGCCTCCTGAAAAGGAGCGCTGTGACTGCCCCGCTCCCTCCACGCTCTCCTTCCTTCACTAATTAGGTTGTTACCAATTGAGCAATATCTGGGGCTTGGGTAGAGACTAGCAGGGGGACTGTCGGCAAATGCCTCTGCATAATTGTGTTGATTAAGAGGTACAAGGCTGGAAATGTTGTCTTCCTTCAAGATCAAGTCCCTGCTCTTGTGGGAGCCTTGATTTTCTGGGCCAATTTGTTTGTGTTGGCCTAATTGCTCAGGAAGGGCATTTTTCACTGAAGTTGCAGCCTAGATGGTTTGGTGTAGTTCTGCGGCCCAACCTCCAGGACTCCCAGGTGGGCTGTGGGAGGCAGCCATAGGTCTAGCTGTCTGTCGGTCCCGGGGCGGTGGCGCCCTGTCCTTGAGTGGGTGTCTCAGTGTGGGGCAACTTTGAAGCCCAGCTGGAGTTTGACTGCAGAGGCAAATCGGGTGCTTTTTCCTTATGGCAAAATAAAATGATTCAGGTCCTGGGCTCTGGGCTCGTCTCTAAAGGCCACTGTTCTTTGGGGCCCTGGAGAAAATACAAAGAAAGTAAAAACTCTGACTCAAATACCGTCCGAAGATTTTTTGATTTCATGTGGCTTATAGCATTTGGTGTTCATCAAATATCTATACGCTCTCTTATATCTCCCAGTCTCCCTTACATTTGGGTTGAGGCCATGTGACTAGTTCTGGCCAAGAGTGTAAGTGACATGTGTCACTATTCGGCTAAGGCAGTCAAAAGCTGGTGGGCCTCCTTCATCTTTCTTTTTGCCTTTGGTGCAGAAAACTTAGAGCCAAATATTCCAGACATAGGTGGGCCGTCTGATTTTTTTGTAAGAAATAAATCTTTATTTATTTATGTTACGCCTCTGTGATTTTATGGTTCTCGTCTTCTTACAACCTAGTGTAGCCTGTCCTGACTAATACATGGCCCCACTGAATGCTGCCAACATTAGGGAAATGGCCACCTCATATTTGCCCTGAGAGACATTCTGGGCATGGCTAATGTAAGAAAGAGAAAACTCCTCCCCCACCTTGCCATTGTGCCTTCCACTTTTACCTTGGACATGTCTGTCCTGGTTCAACACTAACCATGACTTCCACCTGAGCAGTTGGGAGGTCATGTGCCCATCCTCCCACCAATCCCCAAGTCTAGTGGGATTTGGGTATTTTGATTGGCCAACCTAGGCTTGGGAGGCAGGACTATATGATTGACAACTTCAGCTGGTGGAGATGGACAAAGATTCTAAGTAGCTGAAATGTCTACTGCAAATGCTGATCCATGAACCAAGTTGAGTCAGAGGGCTAGAATGGCTCAGATACTTTAAGAAGCCTTTACTGCTGAGGCCCTGAGAAAGCTGTCTGGCCAGGTACAAAGAAGGTGTGTTTGGGGGAGGGGGACAGATCATGACATAATTAGCTCACCCTCTCTGCTTGTGGCTAGAGGTGTGGCAGGAATGTTTACTGGGAAAGGATTTCACTTGCTTTGAAAGTTGCATAGTTTGGAAGTGATGGGGCGGGAACCCTGGAATGAAAGGCTTGTTTGCGTGGCCGTGGGTGCTGGGAATGGGGAAAGGTATGAGGCATTATCCAATGTTTTTGTGGGGGACGATAGAGCTAGAGCCGGCCCCAGGTTCACCACAGGAGAGGACCTCATGACCTGTCATCTCCGCAGGGCTTCTTCATTCTCCTCTTTCTCCACAGCCTGACTTCTATTTGCATGTTAGAGGCCCACTGTGGTTCTTTCAGATTAGTGAGTGGGAGCATCAGCCCTGAGTCTCCTGACCTATGAGCTCCACTCCCGAGAGCTAACTGCTGCAGGCTCTGGGTCCTCATCCCAGAGTCTCAGTGGAGATAATCTGATTGGGCCAGCTTGGGTCAGGTGTCCATCTGTGGCCAATCAGCTATGGATGTGATGGAGGATGCATGGCATGTCAGGCTGCCCCTACTAAAGCTGTGAGTGTGGCCAACTGTTAAAAACAGGAGCTCAGGAGAGGAGCCAATTACCATCATCACTTGTGTAGACCAAAATGTAGGTCTTTGGATTCCAAGTCGTAGGCTCTGAAAAGTGGGGTAAAAAGCAAGACCTGAGCTCCAAAAGATGGCATGTGAGGGAGGCTTCCAGACCCAGCTGTGCCCCATGTCTCTACCTGAAGCCGCTTTTCCTAGCTCACTGAAAGCTTTGGGAACCTTGAAATGGCCCTTGCTGGACTCTCAGTGCAGGATCATTCTTGAAGTAATGCCCCAGCCTCTCTAGGATGTTTCCGAGCAGACAGAGTCTAACTCTTTTCTCAATTTAGCGTAGCGTTGGACAATAGTTATTCTATCTAAAGTCTTAGAATACTTTTCCAGAGACTAGTGGCTGCTGTCATTGGCCACATATCCTCAGCTTACCCTGCAAGTGCTCATATGATTGATGTGGGTGACTGAGCCCTGAAACGATGAGCTTTGAAACTTCCAGGCTTTGATCCTACTTCACTGCGTGGCCTTTGACAAGCCCGATTCTCTCTCAGACCCTCATTTTTCTCCTCTATAGAGAGATGAGTCAAATGGTCAGAGGCACCTGGAGTCTTTGATGATGGGAGGGTAGTGTGGTGCAATGGACAAGAGTGCCCACTTTGAAGTCAGATAGCCCTTGGATCGAATCTCAGCATCCCATTTATTAGCAGTGTGATATTGGGAAAGTTACTTGACCTCTCTGAGTTGTAATATCCTCATCTACAAAATGAACGTAATAGTGGTGCCTTTCTCAGAGGGTCTTTTTAAAAAAATTTTTTTAACAAGGTTTAACTGAGCTGATGCACAAAAGCATTTAAAAACTGTAGCCAATGTATAGAAAATGCTCGACGAATTTAGCTATTAAAAAATCTATTGTTTAAAAGATATTTTTTTCCCCTAGGATTTCTACAGATTTAGGATTATGTTTTAACAATGATGTCCTTTGGAGGGTGAAATTTGGATTTGCAGGATGGCTGGGGAGAAAGGGAGAATGACAGTATAGAAATTCACTGTGTTCTTCTAACTCAGGTGGGCTCAAGGATGATGCATAGGGATGGGACTTGGGCCAAAGGCGTGGCTAGTGAGGAGACAGCTGTGCCTAGGTCAAGTGGTCAGGGAGACCCAAATCTTTGGGTCTAAAGTATGGTTGCTTGATAGGACATTGGCTCTTGTGCTCCTGGGAGGGCCAGTGGGTTGGGTGGCAGAAAGGCAGGTGATGGGGGTCCCTGGGACTCCTGTAGGCGGCTGTTAGCCCTTGAAGCTCTGTTTGGACTGTGCTGTGGTCCATGGGCAAGACTGCTTCCCATGGGCAGGAGGCAGATGGGAAGGAGTTAAGCAGGGGTCAGGTCCAGGACCCCAGGGTGTAATCCCAATGCTTGGGGCGGGGAATTTAGAGGTTCTAGGTTGGGCAATGGTCAGGTCTATGAGGCCTGAGAGGGGCCAACCTGGAGGTGGGATAGGGTAGGAGGTGGTCTGGGCTTCATGGGTCCTAGGACTTGCTCCTGAAACTCTGAGCAGCAGTGAAGGCCACTGACCATGGCCGAGCAACTGGGAACAGGGCTCGGGGCTCTGACTTTATTACAGCTCCGAGAGGAGGCAGAGTCTGCCTGAAATGCCCACCCCAGCCAGGATTGCCACAGGGACCAGAGGCGGGAGGGGGATGAAGTGGAAGTGAGAGCCTAGTGGACCCAGCTGTGAAACAGAGGGAGAAGAAATGAATAGGAGATTGACAGCTGCAAAATAATTGAAAATGGCAATTCCATCAAACACAGTCATGCTTGTGTTGGGATGTCAAAGGTCAGAGCGAGCGTTAAAAAGTTACACCTGGGCAAATGTCACTAAGGAAAGACACATTACGGCCACTCCCAAACCATCTGATGGTCTCAGCATCAATACTAACTTATCCATTAGTTGTTTACTATGGGCTATTAGTGTGCCAAGAAAGCACTTCTTGAGTGTTATACTTAATCTTGACATTGAGACACAGGGATTATTATCCCCTGATTTTGTGTGTTTGAAGAGATAGGCTCAGAGATATATTCACTTGCTCAAGATTGCACAACTAGTACCTGGTGGAGGCAGGACTGGAACCCAAGTCTTGCTGGCTCCAAAGCCCCAGCTCTTGACAGCTGCTCTCAGTGTAGCCTTCGTTTGTACCATCTTGACCTTGCTCCTAGCTTTCTAGTCACGCTCCTTTCCTTTCTCCTCCCTGATCGGCTGCAGGGCTTTTCCAGTCCAGGGCCTTGACATATGCCATTCCTTAAGCCCGCAATACTCATTTCCTCCCCATCCTGTAAATTCCAACCTAACGCCACTTTCCTGAAGAAGTCTGATCTGGGTCCACTGGCTGTGACTTCTCGGAACATTCTTTTTTCCTTGGAGCTGTTATCACCTATCTTTATTTGTAGTGGTTTGTGTCAAGTCAGTTTCCCCTGCAGGCTATGAGGTCCGAGAGGGCAGGAACAGGGGATTTTAGTCACAACTGTATCCCCAGTGCCTGGGATAGGAAGCCCCACACATATTTGCTCCCTTATCTCTGGTACCCAGTTCTGTCCTTGCTGGCTCTGGGAGCCTCTTTGTGGCCTTAGCATCTTAGCTCCTTGCCGGCAACCTGAACTCTGGAGGTGGGTCCTGTGCTGATGGGGAGTTGGGTAGCAGCCTTGCATCCCCAGACCTTTGTCTGGGAGGGTGGGGCAGACCTTGAATTGTTTGGACAGCTGGCATTTCCTCTGGACTCCCTCACTGGGGGACTGGAACAGAGGGCTGGGGCTTGACACACCTTTAGGCTGTTATGCATCTCCTTTGGCTGACACTCCCTCCACCACCCCCACTCATGTGACTTAGAGACAAAGATGCTTTGGCTGGGTGAGAGAGAAATAGCGTGTTGCCACGAAGATCTCTGCCCAGCTCAGGCAGGAGACACTAATGATATTAAGTCAGTTTTTAAACTGGACAACGTTTTTGACATTTTGGCGGAGATGCCCAACATGAAAAGCTTCTCGCCTCTTGTTGTGCATCTCCAAACAGTAACTCTGTAGCAATATGACTTGACTTAAAAGCCCCGGGCAGTTGCTCATAATTCTAATAACCATCCAGAATTAGATCACTTCACATTCACCTTATTTCTTCCCTCATTCATCTTCTAGTCAGGTCATTAGGAACTCCTCAATTCTTCCCCAACCTTGGCATTCTATTATTTATACATTATACACATTTCTCTATTGAGTCCCCGGAAAATGGTGAAATGGACACAGAGGATGGGCTTTCTTCCTGATGACAGCTTGGGAAACAATCTTTTCTTCATCCATTAATCCATTTTAACCCATTAGAATTTTAAAACTTCCAATGAAAAAAATGCCAAAGGGCTTCTTCCTGAGACCCCAGTGAGCTTGGGGCAGGTCAGAGGGTGAGCCAGTGGCCACTGCTTGGCATGAAGGTGGGGAGGCAGAACATTACTCAACTCCTCCTGTGGCCCTAAGCAGGGCTCTTGGATGTCAACATGTTGATGCAGCTATATTGTGGCAAGGGACATTTTAAATTTCTTATATCGACTTAGTTTGACAGGTTAGAAAATCACCATTTAAAGATGACATTTATCGCTATTGTTTGTTTGTTATTCCTGATGACAAAAGAAATACTTGTTCATTGAAAAAAATGCGAACTTTTCAAAAATATACGATGTAGAAAGCGACCATCCCTTATAATCCTACCACTCCTTGAGATGACCGTACTATGGGTTCTACCCTAGATTTTCTTTCTGTGCCTATACAAACATGAGAAAGAATATATGATTACATACAATTATTTTTTTTATAAAAAATATGTGCCACAGACATCCTGGATCCACTCTCCATTTCTGATTGCTTAATTTCACTAAACTCGTGGGGCTGTGGACTGGGGTTGAGTTTAAGAATTAGGCAAGGATATTTACCACCCACCATTCTAGTAATTAAAAAGACGAAATATTAATGGCTTGTGTTTTAGTCCATGTCAAAATGTCCTTCTGTCCAGAGGCCAAGTCAGAAATGCCTCATCTCCTGCTGGTTCCCTATGTCTCCCGTGGGCGCCAACCTCACCTCATGCTTTTTTCTCATAGCCTCACGTGGCTTCCAATCTCAAGGTCTGCAATCTCAAATGTCACCTCTTCCAGAGAGGTCCCTGGATCCTCCACCCTGGATTCCTCCCAGTCTGCTTCTGATGTCTAGAAAAAGGTAAAGTGGAAAGAGCAAGGTGCCTTGGAGATTTAGCACTAAAATTTCAAGAGTTCCAACATGTTTCTTTGAGATTTCATCCTCTGCTATGATCTGAATGTTTGTGTCTCCCCCACCCCGACTCCCATTCTCATATTAAAATCCTAACCTCCAGCCTGATGGTATTAGGAGGCAGGGCGTTTGGGAGGTGATTAGGTCATAAGAACTTGTCCCTGGTGAGGAGATTGGTGTCTTACAAAAGAGATCTGAGAGTGCTCCCTCTCCCTTTCCATAATGTGAGGACACAGCGAGACGGTGCTGGCTATAAACCACGAGGAGTGCCCTCATCAGAACATGACCATGCTGGTGCCTTGATCTTGGACTTCTAGCCTCCAGAACTATGAGAAAATAAATTTCTGTTGTTTACAAGTGGTATTTTGTTATGGTAGCCTGAATAAATTAAGACAGTCCTCCAAACAATGCAATAAACACCTTTGTTTTCAATGAACTTCAAAGTCACATTTTTAAACAGTCTTCCTAACATGCAAGGCTAAGATAAATGATATTTGGTCTTGGCTGCAAGGACCTGATTTTTCACCTCTAAGTATTAGTCCTTGCATTGAGGTGTTAATTTAATACATTGACTAGCAGAACAGATGAGCCCACTGTGCCCAGTATTTTTTCCAGGAGCGAAAAGTATCAACAACAAAATAAGACAAATGATGTAAAGATCAGTAAGTTTATGAAGTATAGTATCAAATGATTGTGATAACTGATCCTCTACCAATAAGTCATTGCTCGAATGAGAGGCATTTATTGTCAATATATTGCAGCATCGGATCATGAACGGGGAGTTCTGAGTAGCAGAAGGAGCTCATCTCCACCTCTCACATCACCTGGGCAAGTCAGTTACTCTCTATGAGCCTCAGTTTCCTACCTGGTAAGACAGGGAGTAAGTGCTGCCTGTCACTTTCTCAGAGTCCTTACGGAAGTCAAACGAAGTAATAAAGATCAAGGGTATACAGCAGATATTTTTTCTTTGGGATGGCCTAGTATCCAAATACTTTTCCTATTTGGCAGGTAGGTGGGAGGGAAAGCTCTGCCTCCCGTACAGGGGGTCAGGTACCCATGTGCATGGGCACATGGTCCACGGTCGGCCAATCAGGTGCTCTTGCACAATGCGGAGATTCTGGTGTGAGTGATGCTCAGAGGTAGGGGAGAGATCAGAATGCATCCTAGGAGCCATGAGTTCAGCAGGTGGAGGTGGCAGCTCCAAGAATAGTGGCAGTGTGTTCTACCCAGGTTCACCCAGGTTCTCCTGGTTTCCTGGGCTTCTCCCAGCTTTTGAGCCACTTCTTCCCATTGGTGCTGTGAGTTACCAGATAATCTTCCTTTGCTCCTTAAGTCACCTAAGTTGGCTTCAGTCATTTTCAGTGAAGAGTCTTAACCCATGGAATCCTCTGCGAACTGTGCACTTGTGAGGGATTTCTTTCTGTGAGATGTGGTCCCGTGGTTCCTCCCCTGGAGGGCTAGAAACTGCAGATGCCTGGGGCCTGCTCCTGAGAGTCCATGGCAGTAAATCATAGTGAATTTTGGGTTAGGTGGTTCTTCAAGCTGCAAGGGGCTCAGAAGTCATGGTCTTGGTTCTGCCTCGTAATCTGTCCAGGGCACAAAGATAATGTCGTCTTTTGGAAAAAGTGCACAACTGTGTCCATTATCTCCCTCATTTGCTGGCCCCAGAATTCCACCTAGCTGGTTAACCCGATATATGAAAAAATCTTTATGCATAGGGATAATCATTACAGCACTATGTCTGATTTAACAACGTAGAGACAGGCCTGATTGCCCAAAACCAGGCTAACGGTTAAGTACACCATGGTTCAGCTACTTGAAGGAATAGCATGCAACTGCTAAAAGTGATCTTTGAGCAGAGGTTTTCAGTACTATGAGGAAATATTTATAAGTTAAACCTGCATAACCAAAAAGGTATGAGAAAACCAGCCAAATTATTTATAGTACAGTGTAGTTTTGTTTTGTTTTTTTAAACAAAATTCAGCTTTCTCCTCATTTTCTTTTCCTCTTCACAATGCTCAATTCTGTCTAACTGCTTTGTGTATATAGAGAATCTGCATCAAAGTAATTATGAAGAAATGCTGTCTGATAGAACAGTGGCAATTTTAAAGGCAATCGTAAGGCTTGTAATAGTCATGGGCTAATTACTTTCCCCTGAGTTTTCTGTCTTTGGTTGGGGTAGCTGTCTCCGATGAACGTGCAGGTGAAAGTGTAGTTTGCAGTGAAGGTTGAAAGGCCAGGCTTGCCCTGAGTGCAGAGAACATCAGGCTGTGTGATATGGTCTGGTTGCTTTATGATTTCCATATATGATTTCCAATAATTTTCATTATTGAAATGAAACCAATGTTTGACATAAACTGTTTTCCAGCTTGAAAATAATATAGATCAAGGAAATAATAGATTCTTAGGTAAAATGTAATATCTCTACTCATTTAAAAATTACATGTTTCCGGCCTTATACCTTTTTTTAAAACTTGCCATGAATAGGTAGAAAATATTCATTTATTCGTTCATTCATTCATTCATTCATTCATTCATCATATGTCTACTGAGAACAGAGCTGGGAATTCCCTTCATTCATTGCATCATTTCCGAAGGCCAGAAACTTCTGGAATTTGTTCAGGCTGAGTCTCAGCTCTTTGAGGCTTTTGAACTGTGATTTTCGCTCAGCTGTTTCAGCTTTTTTTGGTCCATCGAAGGAGTTTTATCCTCCCTTCTCCTGGTGCTTAGCTGAGAGGGGCAGTTCAGTTGGTTTAAGTTATCCTCCTAGAAGCCTTGGGCAGAGCTCCTTGCCCCATCTACCCTCAGCCTTTGCAGAGAAGAAGTTCTGCCAGCCATTCTCCTCCCCTTTAGGTCTGTTTGTTAGGTAGTTTCTAAAGACCAGGAGGTCTGATCTATTCCATTTCAGTCTATTCCATTTCAGCCCATTAAACAGAGGTGTTACCCTGAGCCTGGGCCTGTGCTGGGGGTTGAAGTAGATATAAAAGAAGGTAAAGAGCTCTAAGCATTTTGGGAGGCAACATAAATACACAGCATCTACGAAACTCTCAAAAGACACTCATCCCCCTCCCCACGACCCAGCATACTGTTGCCACTCTTGGTTAGTTGTCATCATTCAATCATTTGCTAGTTTATTTTTTTGATAAACCTGCTGTGTGTTGGGTGAGCACTGTGCAAGCCTTGGTAGCCCAGAAATGAAGAAGAAAGAGTCAAAACTCAGTCTTGCAGAGGAGATAAGATGTGCATAAAAACTATGTAATAAAATGGAAAAAATTATATTTCTTGAATTTCTGCTGATTCTACTTCCTTAATAGCTCTTAAAATCTTTTCTCCTCCTTCCTTCTGCCATTTCTTTTCTCTTTTGGATGACCACATAAATTTCCTAACTCATCTTCCTGCCTCCAATCCAGTCCCCACTTTCCTATCAGATGGAGTTGTCTAAAATCTAGACATGTACTTTCTAGCTCCAAATCCTCTAATCCCTACACAAAGCCATCCATGAGATGGCCATCACCTCTCCTTTCTAGCCAGATCTCTTGCCCTAACCTGCCTCACAGTCTCCATGGTATTTGTACTATGTACCTCTGTGCCTTTGTACTTGTTATTCTCTCTCCCTACCTCTTCTCTTAAAAGACTCGTGTTTATCCTTCAAGACTCAACTCATGTACCAAACCATCTGGAAAAACTTTTCTGGTCTCCTTCACTTCATTCATTCATTCAACAAACTCTTTAGTGAGTATCCACTATGTACCAGTCATGGTGCCAGGAATATGAAGGGGAGTGAAACCAGTATGGTACCTAACCTCATAGAGCTTGAAGCTGAGTGGTGGAGAGAGATGCTCATTAAACAAGTTGACAAATAAATGTAGGATTATATATTGTGATAAGCAGTATGAAGAAGAATAATGCGAGGTATTCTCAGAGAGGATAGCCAGGGCTCTCCTCCCAGAATGTTGTACAGCTACAATCCCTACTGGGTGCTAGCCTCTCACCCTAAGGAGATAGTCTGACCAGAGGCACAATAGTAACCATTTGGCTTGGCCTTGGCTCTGTGTGTTAGGCTAGTTCAGCTGTCTCTGGTTTTGACAATGAAATCCTTTACTGGATATCTTCTGGGGGAGTCTATCCAGCTCTCAGTGATCTTCCCGAATTGCCTTCCTTATCTTTGGCAACAACCCCCTATAGCTAAGTCTGTACCATGTGACCTACTCTCCTTAGCAATGGTGAAAATGAACATATCAGAATGGATACCTGACCCCAATTTAGAGATCCAGATTCTTTCTTCTTAGGTTTTGAGACCCAAAGATTCTAGTATAGGCTGAAATGGTCTCTAGAATAGATCAGATCGGAACTAGGGAGCAAGACATGGCTGTTTCTTTCTGAACTGAGAAGCAGATGTGCTGAGAACAGAAACAAGACACAGAGGAGAGTCTATTTTGAGGTCTGCTACTGTTCGTGCCCATGAGTTCTGGAGAACAGTCCTACATCCTTTTAATGAATTCCCTTTGCTGCCTAAGCTTAGCTTATGTTGGTTTCTATTTATTGCAGCTTAAGAATTCTAGCCAAACAGATCCCCAACAGTCAATCCTCACCAATGCGGGCAAGTTGAAGAAAAATCAGTCACCTCAGCAAAGACTTGTTGGAACTACTCAAGGCACATCAATCAGTGGAATCAGATGGACAAGACTGGCAGGTTCTTGGCCAACCTTCAAATGTTTCTTGGGTAGTTATGGCTTCTCATGCACCTCAAGTGTACTCCAAAGTGAAACTTTCCAGAGAAGAGAGCTGTTGACAAATCCGTTAGTAACTAGTCTATCCAGTTCTAATGACTGGTTGTTACCTGTTTATGCATCTCCCATGTTTATGTAGGTGTAGCCTTCAGTCTTTTGGGAGGAAGGGTTAACTCTGCAGAGAATATGGTCTTGTTCTAATCCCAGCAGGGGTATTGATATTCTGTCCATGCATTATTTGCCAGGTCAAATTTGTCCTTTTTTGTTTCTCTCCTTTTTAAAAACCAAAAAAATCCCCCTCTCCTATATCACAAAGAGAATGTTTTTATTTTCTGATTGAAATTTTAATAGACCCTTATGATTAAAATTAGCTGCCTTTGACTTCTGGGATTTACACTCCTTTTGGGTTAATTTTAGCTAATCGGTGGCAAAATAAATCTCCTAAAAATCACACTTCCTTTCACAGTCTTAGAAAAATAAATGAAAAGAGAGGCCCTATTTAAGTGGCCTTGTTATTTCTTCTACTTGATTTGCACAGCTTTAGTCTTCTGCTTTTGTCCATACAAACCGTAACACAAAGGTCACAAAAACCCCTTGACTTATTTAAATGTAGTAATAGCTTCATTGATGCAAACATGGGGTTAACCCAAATATTTTATAGTTTGGAGATTTTCAACTAATAAGAGGAATCGAGCACTGTATTTGGGGAAAGATTAAGGTCACTGGCCCTCATTTAAGTTGATTGGTCTCTTGAAATGAGATGCTAATTGTGAAATTGATAGGCAGATTTCCATCTGATTTTACCCCCAATAGTTTATGTTTATAATTAAAATAATAAAAATGGAAAATGTCCAGTTCAATCAGCATAATCTCCCATCTATTCTCAAGCAACATAACTGGAGTAGAGATCTTACATGCATCTGTGCGTGTAAGTAGCAAATTCCTTTTACTTTGCCTCTGTTGGCTGGAGGGAAGGGAAAGAATAAATTGCTTATAGCCTAGATAAGTTGACATCTAAGAAACTAGAGAAAACCAATCATAATGTAAGAATTAAAAGAGAAACCAAAGAAAGAATTAAGGCCACTTTTATATAAATAACAGAAGATTCTTGTTTGCAATTAAAGTTATTACTTTATTCATGCATAGGAGCGATATTTCCTGGGCACCTACTCTGTGCCAGGCACTGTTGTAGGCACTAGGGATACAAAAGTGAATATGAAAATTGGGTCCCAGATCTCATGGAGCCTACATTTTGGCAAAGAAAGGTTTTAAACAGGGGCACGACATGATCTAATGCTGTTCGTGATGGCTGATCACCCTGGTTGCCTTGTGGAAAATGTATGGGAGGGAGTAGGAGTAGAAGCAAGAAGGTTAGATAAGAGATTCTTGCAGTGGTCCAGGTGAGACATGACAATGGTGATGACAATGGTGAAGGGAAGAAGCAATGGATTTAGTGTATGTTTTGGAAGCATAAAAGTAAAAAAGACTTGCTGATAGATAAGATATGAGGAATGAAGAATAGAGAGGAATAGACTCCCCTCCTACCTCCCAACCAAATTTATGGTGGCACCATACTGTAGTTGGGGAGTATGAGAAAGAAATTAGGAGTTCCATTTTGGATATCTTGGCTGTGAGATGCATTCAAGTTGATTGACAAGTTACTAGTTACCAGAGGGGGCTGTAGAGCTCAGTCTTTGACAAAGCCTTTGCCCGGTGAAAAGGGAGGCAGTCATTTTAACTGTGGGGAGCCCTAGAAAATAATTTGCATGACAATTTAGAATGGGAAAAAAATCCTGACCAGCTGGTATATTGGGCAGCACCTTAAAAAAGGATTTCAATAAAGATGAATGAAAAGTTCTAAACCCAAAGACAGAATGGAGCTGGGCCGGTGGGGAGAGGTTTGGGGAAGAGTAACCTCCCTAGGAGCCAAATGTGAAGAGTGTGACAAAATGCACTGTGTCCTTGGGCTGCCTCCATAGTGGAAAGAGTTCTGACTTGGGGAGTCAGACAGATCTGGGTTGTAATCCAGATGCCATCACTTACAAACTCTGTGTCTTTCAGCCAGTTATGGAACCTCTCTATACATATATTTGAAAATTTTTTGTCTCCCCAAAACATTGAAGTCATTAAGTAAAAACTAATTTGTTTCCCTCTCTTGTGTTGAGCAAAGATATATTAAGCTGCAGCTTGAAATGTCAGGTCAACTTGAGAGAGTGTGACCACATGAATTGAAATAATTGCAGCCAAAAGCAAAAGCAGTTTTCTTTAGGCATAGGTCTTATCTGTGTGAATGGGTCATTTCAGCTGTGATTTTTAAAACCTTGAGACAAGCTTTTGCACCCTTGAGGCTGTCTTCTGAGATGCCAGGGTAGGGACCAATGAGCCATTTCCTAAGAGTATCTCAGGTGATAAACTCAGGCTTGCCCATAACCTTGACTACTTTTGTGGTTGAGAGGGGATCAAAGGAAATGGGAGTATACTTTTTCTAAGAATTAAAAGGCCTTCACAGCAAAGGCAATAAAAACAAAAATAAAAAAGTGGGACTACAACAAACTAAAAAGCTTCTGCACAACAAAGGAAATCATCGACAATATGAAAGAGCAACCTACCAAATGGAAGAAAATATTTACAAATTATATATCTGATAAAGGGTTAATATCCAAAATATATAAAGACCTCACATAACTCAACAGCAAAAAAAAAAAAAAAAAAAAAAATCCAATGAAAAAATGGGCAGAGGACCTGAATAGATATTTTTTCGATGAAGACATACGGATGGCCAACAAGTATATAGAAAGGTGTTCAATGTCATTAGTCATCAGGGAATGCAAATTTTCTGAACTCTTGTGCACTGTTGGTGGCAAATTGGTACAGCCGCTATGGAAAACTGTGGAAGTTCCTCAACAAATTAAAAATAGAACTGCCTTATGATCCAGCAATCCCATTTCTAGGTATTATCCAAAGGAAATGAAAATGGGCTATATATACTCCCATGCTCATTGCAGCATTATTCACAATAGCCAAGATATGGGAATAACCTAAGTATCTATTGATGGATGAATGGATAAAGAAGATGTGGTATACATATACAATGGAATATTACTCAGCCATGAGAAAGAAACAAATCCTGTTATTTGTGACAACATGGATGGAACTTGAGGGCATTGTGGTAAGTGAACAAGCTAGACAGAGAAAGACACATACTGTGTAGTATCACTTATATGTAGAATCTAAAAAAAAAGTCAAACTCATAGAAACAGAGTAGAAAAGTAGTTGTCAGGGGCTGGAGGTGAGGGAAATAGGGAGAGGTTGGTAAATGGGTGCAAACTTTAAGCTATAATATGAATAAGTTCTGAGAATCTAATCTAATATAAAACATGACTGTGGTTGATAACACTGTACTGTATAATCGAAATTTGCTGAGAGAGTAGAACTTAAATGTTCTCACCAAAAAAACCAAACAAGCAAAAAGTTAAATATGTGAGGTAATGGGTGTGTTAA